>NC_056735.1:213380050-213692550 GCF_019279795.1 Protopterus annectens
TTGAGTCTTGGGCCAGCCCAAGTACATGATGTCATGCAGCAATAAACATTTATGACTAATAACAAGACATTAAACCAAGGTGCATCTACCTAAGCTGCTAGCTGGTTAGGTGGGTATAAAATATTTCATGGCACTTATCAAAAAAAGTGTAGGGGAATTTC
Source organism: Protopterus annectens (assembly GCF_019279795.1). NCBI lineage: Eukaryota > Metazoa > Chordata > Ceratodontiformes > Protopteridae > Protopterus > Protopterus annectens. The sequence continues at coordinate 213,380,212 of NC_056735.1, forward strand.
ACAATGTCCAGGTCAATTGTCTACGAATCACAAATACCTTTTTAGGGCTAAATAGGCCATCCCTAGTGGGGTTAATCCATTTGAGAAATGCAGCAGGCTTCCTGTGACCTTTAACTACACACACACACACACACACACACAGACACACAGACACACAGACACACACACACATCTATATACTTCTGAATTTTGAAGTTTCAAATCTTCAAATTTCTTATGGTTGAGACCATAAGATTGAAGTTTTGAAACTTCAAAATGTAAATAAAAACAAAAAATATATATTTTTACATTTTTGCGCATAAATAAAAACAAAAAATATATATTTTTACATGTTTGCGAACCCCACACTCCCCCCCCCCCTGCTAATTCTGAGGTCATACTACAGCAAGGAAAATGGAAAATATACTGTTTTACTCTGTACTGTATTCTCTATTTAAACTGTTCAAAGTTTCAAAACTTCGATCTTATGGTCTCGGCCATACGAAATTTGAAGTTTTGAAACTTCAAGTGTGTGTGTGTGTGTGTGTGTATAATATAAATATATATATATATATATATATATATATATATATATATAAAAGCATAAATCCAAACTAGCAAAACTGAAACAAGAAAAGAAAACGAGCAGGCAGTGGAATACCCAACTATTTATTGTACGTAAGCGCTTTCACTAAACAAAATACTTCAGCTTCTTCATACGAGTAAAAACTATTCACTTCCCATTTTAAAAACCTAACACAACCCTGCTGAGTCAGTCGGCTGGGCCAGCCCAAGTACATGATGTCATGCAGCATTAAACATTTATGACTAATTAAACCATGTTGCCCAAATGATAGAAGACGCTCTAGCTGAGAATCGAACCGGACAACGCTACCGCAGCACCACCACCGCGGATAGAAATATATTATGTTATGTTATTAAATTGAGTTACATTATGTTAATGTAAAAAAAACAACATGTAAATACATCATACTAGACTCGTACACCCTGCCTTGTGGTGTTATACATTTAAAAACATATAAAACCATAGAAAGTCTTACTCATAAACAAATATAAAAAGAAGAAAAGTCAGTTAGATGTTTTAAACATTTTTGTGTGAAACAAGCAAGCTGCCACCCCTATCTTGCCAGTGCTTTAAGCTTCAGCAAGCTCTTGATAGGTAAGGCTTCATTTAACCCTGGAAAAGAGTAAGCAGCAGTTGCAATTTGCCATTCCACTTCAACCTCTTCTAATTTGAGTTCCCAGGGCCCCCCCTCTTTTGTTATGTTCTACTTGTTATAAAACCACAAATAAGAAATTGTGACTTGGGAAAATAAGGGTGTGTCTGGCTAAAGCACTAGTACTAGTTTTGTTCATAATGCTGTACTGGTGCTCATAAATCCTCTGTTTTAATTTCCTCTCTGTTTTCCCGATATAAAATGCTTCGCAACCATCACAGAAAGCTCCATAAACAACCCCTAGAAAATCACAGTTGTATCTATCATGGATGTAGTATACTTTTATTCTGATTTTTACTCTGTCAGCTAATTTAATGAACTTGCATTGACGACATCTCCCACATTTTGTCGTGCCTGTATTAAAATTAGAAGTCCTTTTCGGCCTTTCAACCAAACCTATATACACACACACACAAAGATATCTATGTCTGTCTGTATCTATATGTATTTCTTTGTAGTATTTCTCCAATATTCTCTGCAAAAGAATAATATTTCTGTGTCCACTTGTAACAAACCTAGGGAGTATCCATCCATCTTCAACCCTTTTTCCCCATTTTACATATGGGGTTGGGGTATCACTTCAACAGTGACAATCATCTTTTGCCAAGGTTTACACTGCTCGGTGGCTAGCCATGCCATGGTAGTTCATCTGTACCACACACACACACACACACACACACACACACACACACACACACACACACACACACACACACCTGTTGCCAATTTAGTGTGTCCAATCCACCTACTGCATGTTTGGAATGTGGGAGGAAACCAGAGCACCTGGAGGAAACCCATGCAACCATAGGGAGGACATGCAAACTCTGCACAGAAGGCACCCCAGCCAAGAATCGAACCACAGAACCTCTTGCTGTGAGGTGGCAAAACTAACCGCTGCACCACTGTGACTGCCGAAACTTAGGAAGTATGTCTGATATAAAGGATGACTTGATAAATTTTAAATGGTATGTGATCACTGGTACACCCATTGTCTGTTCACATCTTATCATACACTGTTTTTAGTCACAATGCCTGTCATGCTGTGAGTCATTTATTAGCTAGCAGATTTCATTAACTTCAAAGAAAGACTTGTGTTTTTGAGTTGCCCATAGCTTGCATGTGTTATTACCCAAATAAAAACTTGTCTTCATCCTTAGTACCTTATTCTGGCTGTGGGATATGTTCTGTACAGAGAATAAAGCAAGCATTTATCAATGCCTATTGATAATTTCAATATATTCTTATAAAACAAGCCAGAAGAAGTGAATAACAGCAGTTGAGAGTGTGGGTTCCAAAGGGATAGTAATTTACACAGTGGTCCCACAAAATAGAAGGCTGCCTATATATGTCATAAAAAAAGGTGAATGGGGGAAAAATCTAAACTGCTTTATTTTGATGCACTTAAGTATTTGGGATGGTTGTTCATCACTCGTGTAATGCAGTACAGCGCTTCAGTGAATCCTTCATTGCATCTCCCCCAGGCTAAGGGGAAAAAAAAAAAAAAAAATATATATATATATATATATATATATATATATATATATATATATATATACACACACACGCTGATATATATATATATATATATATATATATATATATATATATATGTGTGTGTGTGTGTGTGTGTGTAAATGACATGGGATATGAAAATTATGAAGAATCCATGCTGTGGCAGCTACATATGTAAAAGAAACTGAAGAGTAACTTTCTATCACATCACTTGTTTAGTCTGTCTGTACAAGTAACAGTTCCCCTATGGTTCATTGAGTAATGATTAGGTGAATTTACAGTCAGACAAATACAATGGTAATACAGCTTTAACTAGATGGACAAAGCAAACCATAGTTTCAGCTGTACTAAATAAAACAAAATAACTGTTTTTGTAGGGGTGCACAATCCACCATGCCCCAAATGTCTACATATCAACTCCATGATCACACAACTGGGAAGATAAAGGTTAAAAAAACATTGAATCACTACAGGGTCTGCAAAAGAAACAGCTCTGGAAATGATTTACTCTTGAAAGCAGCAGTCCTTGAGCTGGAAGTCATCCAAATGTGAAGTACAAGTTGAGATATAATATGTGGTAACTCAAGCAAGTAGTGTCCTCCAGGTAACAGCATGCACACGCAGCCACACAGACACACATGCAGACTCCTTACTCAGGAGAAAGTTACCTGCCAAAAGAGCTAAAGCTGCAAAATAACACTCTTACTCACTTTCTACTTCTATGTGTGTGCATGTGCCTTTGTGCACGTTTCTGTGTTGTTTTGTTACTGAAATAAGTAGACATATATTTACTGTGGAGAATAAGTATTTTACATAGAAAACCTGAACATAAATATATTAAACAAATAAAACATTTTCAAATTAAATGTAAATATTAGACATTTTCTAAGCATACTAATACCCTTCTGTGTAGAAGCTGTTGGGCGATATTTTCTTTCCACAGCTGATGGAGCACTCCGTTTACCCAACACCACTCACTCTCTTGAGTATTATTACTTGATCATGCATCTGCTAGTTGTCTGCCAGAATCTTTGCCTGCTTTAATATATCAAAGCCTCAGTAAACTGCATTTCAAACTTTCCAGTTAATAAATTTATAAAACGCATCTTTCAGACAGCACTTTGTTTAGATTGCTGCTTGAACTGCTTAGTCTGTTCGACTGTGAAAGCTAAAAATCACTCTAGAGTTATTATGCAGGAGGTGACAATTGTAGGCAGTCTAAAGGATAAGCTGACTTCACTTATTGGTAAAGCATTTACACCTGATGTCATCTTGTTTGAAAACTGGCAGATACAGTTATTAGTGTGCCATTACAGAATGTTAAAAATACACTGCCCAGAAAAATGGTTACACACACAGTTACTTAAAGGCTATATGTAAATGTCAGTTTGTTAAAATCAATGAATTATTTTCTTCAGTTGTACTCTGAATGGAACTGTACTACATACAAATATATGACGTATGCAGTTTTCCTGATTCATCAAATCCTCTGTAGTGTCTGTCCAGTATACAGTCTGGTTCACTGAAATCTCAGTGCATTTCTGTTTAGAGGTTGTCATACTGGCTGATATAGCAAACAGTTATCCAGCAGTTAAAATTAAATACAACAGTCCAGTCCAATCCAAGAAAAGTAGATTTATTACATTATATGCAGCAGTCCTCATTTCGATTCTGACAGCTTCCATACGCCTACTGTATCACTCTAAGCAGTTCAGTCTCACTGGCTGCCTCTATAAAGAGATTGTGGGTAATTCAATAATGCTTATACAGAGCTAATCTCTGTGTAAACATAGTGCTGTGGCTCGAACAGAGAGACTGAATGTGAAACGATCCATGAAGGAAGGTAGGGGTGTGCACGAGCCTCCTTGCACTATGCTGACACAGATGCAATCACGGGATGTAAATCACCTCATTTGCTGGTAAAAAACATGCAAATGAGGTGAATTACCGATCCAGGAAAGAGACAGGCATCCTTGTAGGAGCTGTGTCTGCAGGAGAAATGTATGCAGTTAGTAACCGGGTACCAGACTGCAAAAAAAAAAAAAAAAACAGGGCCGTGACAACTAAAAGTAAAGCATGTATTAGGTGCATTAGGCATGCAAATGGCCAAAACTATGGCCATTGGCATGTAAAACTGTTGCAAAATGCGCAAAATAAAAACTTTTTTTAGCACATATGAGATGTTTAAGCAGAGTGCAGAGATGCTCAAACATGCGATCTTGCAAAAAATAAAATTAAAATAGTAAAATGTGAATATGAAAGGTAAAATGAAATTTACCATTATACTGGCCAGCATGCAGGCTCATAACAATGGCAGGTAACAGTGGTTGCTAAAGACATAGGCTCTGGTGTAGTGGAGTAACTAGGCTATATGCAATTAGGTGTATGTAAATGAGCTAAGTTTATTGAATAGCAAAATGGGCCACTGTGTCCACAGGTACCTAACCGTGTAAGGGCTATAACGTGGTAGTGTAGGCAGAAGACATGAAAAGGTGTGTGACATGCTTTGTGTAAGCACAGTGAAGCTCAGTGGCCTCTGTTTGAGCTCAGGTAAGTACAGTTCAGCAAGGGAGTGTGTCTGAGGCTGCTTAGCTGGTTTAAGAAAAGCTAGGCATGCTCGTGTACAGGGGAGGGTCAGATCTGCTTAGAAGTGTTTACGCTGAAGCAGCAGGTTTGTGCAGAGTGCCACAGTGCTTAAAAGTACAGGAAATAGAAAAAAAACAGAAATACCTTTACAAAAGTCACTCCATCAGCTGCCAGGTCATGTGCAATGCCACACAACTGCTGCATGCACAACATAAGTCACTCTTCTTAACAAATGAATGGAGTAGTATGTTGTGGTAGCATATCTCTGGTATTGCTGCATGGATGCAAGGGAATGGGATGGCCTACCAGGTTAGCAGCAGACAACTGACAGCTATGTGGAATAACAGGAAATGTCTGCCAAATACTGGCTTCCCCAGAATATGCAGTAGTCCCCTAGGTGACAAAACCCACTACAGTATATGTGGGGGATTTACAAACTGCGGGGTCATAGGTCACATGCATGGATGTCAATCTTCGTGTCCCGTACACACCTCTCAGCCTCTCCCAGCAAGTCAGCTATACAAAGCTATAAAAGAAATGTGTGGCAAAGGCCCACAAATAGGGACAATGATGAAATATTCCTCTTACAAACTTACACAGTGATGTAACAGCAGGTCTTGCAGTTGCATTAAGTCTGTGAAGAGTAAGATGTCTGAAACTCAAATGTTCTGTCATTACTTTCTTACCTTCGGTCTTTAGTGATATGCCAGTATTCTCCAGGACAAGCACAATACTATGCTAAATGGAACCAAAATGTAAAGCAAACATCTGGACAGTCTGTGCAAATGTGTACAGTTGAGAGGTATGCCCCCTTCTCCCAGCACACCATTGTTCCCATAGAAATGCAGTAACAATTATGTTTGTAAGGTAATGGCAGCAGAGCACACATTCCCAGGGCTGTCCCAATCAACTTGATAACTTGTTGCATGCCCACAATATACAGGGGGGTCATTGAGCTACGTATATGTGTGGTTAGTACTGTCAGGAAATAGGCAGTGCTTACTCTTGGCTGTTGTGGCTTAGTGGTCTAATTACAGTACTGTGGTTGACAGAGTCCATGTTTCAGAACTTTCTGTGCCAAGTATTTTGCATGTCAGCTACACCTACGGTAGGAGTTGTACACATTGTCCAGAAATTAGTATCCGTTACGGCAGGAAAACTTGATAATTCAGGGACAAGGGGGTACACACATGGACAGTACACAGCTCAGAGTAACCTACATAGTGCCTAGTAGGACAACAGGTTCTTGAAAGTCAGTGTACTGCTAGGTTATAAATGGCTGCCACCTTACTGTGTCAGTACTGACAACAAGTCACTGGGCACCATCCATACCCCTGGAATGACAGGGTGTCACAGAAGGACCACAAGTATGCCTTGTATATTTGTTCTGCTTGTCATAACATTGATTTTGCCTAACAAACTATTTACAAAACAGTAAAGGTTGATGTGAAAACATCAGTGGCAGACAGTGGAGAAGCAGACATCATACCTGTAAGAAAAAGCAAGCTAATACCAAACTGGTCTCCCAACTGTCTATGTTTGGCAGAACAATATTAACAACCTGTCCCCTTGTGTGGGCCTGTTCTACTTGTCATATATGGGCTTGTCCAGATGTCAAGTCTGTGATGGTTTGACAGCTAGGGCAAACATGTAGCCTTATAATAACATTGCAACACAAAATCATCTGAGGACCACAGCAGATGTAGGGATGCAATGATGGACAACCTGCTAAACAGGTACACTCAGAGGTGTGAATAACCCTGTGTGTGATGTTACAACTTCTACCCTGCTCACACCAGAAATACAAATACATAGCAGCAACTGTTGACAAAGCTTGTGACTGGACTACAGAAGGACAAAGAGACACATATTAGGGAAGGGGAACCATTGGCTAGACAGTTGGAGAATGTGCACAACAGAACAAATTGTGCAGTAACTTAGGATCCCTGCAGTGTATGCAGTCAATAAACATCACCCACAACTACACAGCACCCACCCACATATGTGGAGGTTCTCACCAAAAACAAGCCCAAACAAGAGTCACCTCAGAGGCAAAAACACATGAGAACTCCACAAACCTCCACACCACAGACCATGCATAGTCCACATACCAGTGTCTCACAACCACTAAGGCCTTACCATAAACCCAACAATTTACTCATAGCAGACTCCATTGTGGGACACACAGATGTGCCTCTCAACAGGCTGGATAAGGAGAAAGTCATGGTTACTTGTTTGTCAGGTGCCAGAATCCGCCATACCACACATGCACTCAAGTCTCTCCACAACAGGTACTGTTATGACTCTGTCCTAGTCCATGTCAGTGTGAACAACTTCAGACATACCACCCTGGACTATAGGACAACAGACATGACTGAGCTTGCTGAATAAGTGTCCCATGCATGTATGTCCCTAGGCTTAAGCAGCATTCTGCTGTCACACAGAATGATGCCTAAATACAAACAGAAAATGATTGACATTAACAATTGGCTTACTTACTGGTGTCATCCCAGGGGGATCCAGTGCCTGATAGCCTAGGAACATATGATTGACAGAACACGCTGCTTTGCTAGAGATGGCCTGCATCTGTCTCACTTGGCCTTCAGGCTTCTGGCAAAGGCCCTTGGCTGCCCCATAGTGTCTCCTTTAGGAAAGTCATGAAGTTGATACTACCAGCATAAAACATTCAACAAAACACAAATTAAAGGTCATGCCACTAAACGCTTGGAGTCTAAACATGAAACTGTACTCATTGCAAGCATTCTTAACCCCAGAAGATGCTAACATTTGTGCAGTTACAGAAACCTATGTCAAATCTGCAGAGAGCAACCCATCCTTACCTGGTCACTCATCCTATCACACAGCCAGACCCCAGAATCTGGACAGCAAAGCCAAAGTAGATGGAGTATCAATATATATTAAACAGTCACACACCTCCAGGCTGGTCAAACAGTCTGACGCTCACAAGACATTCCAGGTGCAGCTAACCGTTGACAAGACCCCTATTCAAACTATACGTAGCTACAGGCCCACGTATTTGACTCAAGATGTCCACTACACCTATCTGGACCTCTACAAATCTATCAAGATTCAACCCTTTACCCTGATCATGGCTGACTTGAATTACCCAACCATAGATTGGATTGGAAAACCTACTCATGCCAGAACAGAAATGCATAGAGATTCCCCCATTTTACCAATGCAGATGCCTTGGGACATGATACCCCCATACGATGTGATACATATCTTGGATTTGGTTGTAACCAACATGATTAACCACTGCAGCACCCCTACGGTATCATTCTCCCTGGCAAGATCAGAAAAAAGCGGTCACTTTCAATATCACCGTCTCCTTTGATCCCCTTCAAGCTGTGGTAAAAAGATAAATTCTCCAAGGTTGATTAGAACCACCTGAGTGATGGTATAAACAGCTGCTGGAACAGGCACCAATGCCCAAATATATACCGAAGTGTATATATATATATATATATATATATATATATATATATACACACACACACATGGAATCAGGAATACTTGACAGGACAAAATCATCCTCCGCAAGGAAGAGTAAACCTGTATGGTGGACATCTGCAATAAATAAACTATATAACAAAAGGAAAAAAAATGCTGTCCAGGACCAAGAAGGAGCAGGTGCCCAATTGAAAGCAATCTCCCCTTAGCCTGAACAAGCAAATAAGAGCACCAGTGAAATCCTCTAAAGGTAACTCTGAGTCCAAATTGCCCACATCTACTTGAGACAATCATAAGGCCTTCTTCACATTTGTCTGCAGTCTCAAAGGAAGCTCCCAGATCTTTTCAGAACTGGTGGTCAAGGACACCACATATACAAATGCTGTAGATAATAGCCAATCTACTGCCTGACAGATTCAGTGGAAACTTCTCCCCTCTGTCTCCCCCTTCAGTAAATCAGGATATCTCCAGTACCTACCCCCAACCCTTATCTGTAGGGAAGTGGTCATCACTGCCCTCTCAAAGGCAAAAAAAGACAGCCTCCATGGGACCCGACATTATCCCAGGCTTCATCCTACATGAACCCAGGCATGAACTTGCAGTATCATTAGGCACCCTAGTTAACCAAAGCCCGAGTACCGGCTTTGTCCTAGCTGAGTGGAGGACAGCCACTGTCATTCCTTTACAAAAAGGTGGACTGTCCACAGATCCAGGAAATTATAGACACAGCAGTGTAACTAGCCTGATCTGCATGGCCATGCAATGTATTTTCATGGACCTCAGTAACAGGGACATTGGCAAACTCCAAATACTCGACCACACACAGTTTGGCCTTGTCAAGGGGAGGTATGTCTGTTAAACCTGCTACACTTTGAGACAGACACCAAAGCCATGGACAAGGGAAAAAGAGTGCACAACCACCCACCTTGACTTGGCCAAATCCTTCAACACTATTCCCCACTTGGCTGTAGTAGATAAAGTCTGTCAACTAGGCGTCAATCCATATGTTACCAGATGGGTAGCAAATTGGTTCACTGATAGAGCCCACCTAATCGTAATGGGGTAGCCAACTCAAGCAGTAAACCTGTAGTGAGTGGCATACTCCAGGGATCGGTCTTGGGGCCTCAGTTATATGGGATATACTTCTCTAAGGTGCAGGCCAAGACCAGTGGCCTATGGCTGACCAAGTTTGCAGATGACTGCAAGCTGGGCACAGTCATCAATTCCTCAAGTTATGTGGACATCCTCCAAGAGGGTCGCACAGAAACAGATGACTGGTGACAGAAACATGGCCTCAAGCTGAATGCTAAAAAATGCATCATCATCATCATCCCCTTTGAGGAGAGTGATGTCCCCATATGCTGTCACATTAACAACAGTGGCCTATATACACAGTCAGTAGTGAGGGATTTGACCACCCAGGTTGATGGCAACCTGACGTCTGACCACCATGTTGCTACAATTGTATGGAAAGCTTTCTACATGGCCCACCTCATAAGTAAGTGTACCTTATGCAGGGACAAAGAGGTCATAAGATCCATGTATTCTACCCTTATAAGGGCAATTACTGAGTCCAGCACCCCCTTCAGCATGTACCTCACAAAGCACATGCAGCAGCTGGAGAGACCATAGAGGTTCCTCACCTGGATAATCCAGTGCCTCAAACACCTACCCTACCCAGATAGACTAAAAGCACTGTCTCTGTACTCAGTTTCATACAGGCTCCTCAGAGTTGACCTCTGTCTGGCATACAAAGCAATCCAGACTCTGCCTTGATGGGACTGCTGCATATCTGGAAGTCAAGCTCCACTTGAGCAACCTGTAGGTGCAGCATCAACCTGATCTATGATATCAGTAGGACTTGGCATGACAGATATGTGTCCCACACACTGCCCCATCTATGGAATATACTCCCTGTCCACGTCAAGCAGAGTATCTCAATAGCCCTTTTGAAGTGCACCCTGGATAACTGGATGAGAAACAGAAAATACTCTCCTGGGATTCCACCTGTGTCACTGCTGGACATGGGCTCTGAGTGCTGACATGTCTCAACATGGGCTACACTCTTTTCTGCTATGGTTGTAAGGGCCTCTGGGTCAATAGCGTAGCAACCTCTTATAAACCTATAAACAAATATCTCTCAGCGGTTCACAACATTACTCTATACTGCTCTGCTACTGACATATCAGGAAATCCCAGTGCTATGTAGAATGTACCACACATATTATGGAAACCTCTGCTCAGTCCAATAGACTCTGTATCTACACCAGGATATGACTTTTCAGTTACTAAGGATACCACACAACCAGGAGATCCCCATCCAGTATATCACTGAGGTACTGGACTGCTTACACAGCTTCATCAACCAATCAGCTGTAGCCATACCTCTCAACTGCCCAGATTTTTGGCTCATATTGTTGGTCTGTTCCTCATAACATTTATATTTTTAGGTAAGCTACTGGAAAAGTCTGAGGATTTATATCAGAAAATAATGACTATACATTTCAGTTTCAGACCTCATATCCTTCAGAAAACATATGCTAAAACAAACACGGTTACTCCAGCAACTTTTTAAGTTTATAAGACCATTATTTGCCCCCCCATTTTGACAAGTTTTGTCCAGATTTCTTGCACTAAGAGGTAGAGAGGTATGGCTGTAGCACAAAAACCACTGGACCAGAGTACAGCTATCTCTGGAATGGACTACCACTATTACTATAGAAGATCATACTGGGCATGCTCCTACATTTTGAGAATTGCAGCCAATGTCTAAACCAACATTGGACTATACAAATGTATTGTGCATATATGTATTTGCATACAGACAGCTATGTACAGCTTAACTGCCTCTCCCCACCCCCATCACACATGATTACCCTCAGCTATCTGTAGGTGGCCCATATGTGATATATCTGCATCTGTTGAGTGAGATACACATACATATATATAGGCAACATATACAAATATATCAGTCATACACAGGCAGAGAGAGAGAGAGAGAGAGAGAGAGAGAGAGAGGGAGACAGACATTGACAGAGAGAGAGAGATGGAAACACAGACAGAGAGAGAGAGTCATAGAGAGAGAGTGAGAGGCACACACCCTGAAAGGCATAGAGTATCTTGCTGCAGACAGTTGCACACCAGTTGTAACCAGTGGCATATGCCAGTATGAAGGTGAACTCCATCGTGTAATAGTAGTGAGGTAGGGGTTGTAATCTGATATCACCTGCCTTTGTGTGTGTGTTTTTGTATGTGTGTTTGTAGATTAAAGTATTTTGAGGCCTTTCCCACCCAGTACACTTCCCATTGCCCACTTTACAAGGTCTGCTGAAGTCATTCACCTTAGAAGTACCTTTGGACACTCTTCAGCCTTATAAGCTCCGTGGCTTGTGCAATAACTACATATCACTATAGTACATGTAACTAGATAGGTAGGGGTTCTAATCTCAGCACTGGCAACTGTGTGTGTGTGTGTGTGTGTGTGTGTGTGTGTGTGTGTGTGTGTGTGAGAAGCATACCCCCTGTGTGTGTGTGTTGGTTATACATTTTGAGGCCTGTTCCACCCTGGTGCCCCGCCCATTGCATTACTTTACAGGGGCTGTTCATGTCATCAACCTTAGATCCACTGTTGGACACTTTCTAGGCATGTAAGCTCCATGGCGCATGCGATAAGTGGACAACACTGTAGTACATACACGTAGGTAGGTTAACCTCATTTGGGGAGTGAGTGACAGCACCCAACTTACAGACATTGGCAAACTTTTTCAGTCACAGGCCTTTTGTCTTTGCCTGTAGCTTCGAGAAATAGATTGCAAACAGTAGGGGTCTCAGGACAAATCCCTGGGGAACTCCACTAGTGACAGGTCTGTTATCGGAGGTGAGGGTGCCTATTTGGTCTTTGAGTGTCCTGTCGGTGAGCCAGTTGGCCACCTACCTGATGAGATAGGGATTTTCACCAAGTTGCATTAGCTTTTTGATGATGCCTGAGTGGGGGATTGTGTCAAAGGCCTTGGCCAAGTCAAGGTAAGTTGTATGTACTGACGTTCCCTCATCCAGGGCCTTGGTGACAGTCTCAAAGAAGTTGAGTAGGTTCAACAGGCAAGATCTGCCCTTAACGAATCTGAACTGGGTGGGATCAAGTGCTCTGAGACTGCCTATGTCTTTGTTTATGGGATCCATAATAATATGGTCCATGGTTTTACAGATCAGACTTGTTCCAAGCAGACAGCCTGTAATCAGTACTGTCCCACTGGTTGCTGGAAAGGTTGTCCACAGGTGTCTGTGGCATGCCACAATGTTAATGTGGTGCTCAGCCATTCAACAACCACCTCATGTATGAGAGTATAAATATGTGCTCATTACCGGTACAAGAGGCCTGACTCATTCATGAAATAGCAGAAACATGTGCTGGAGAGTCAGGTTTGGCTACCAGAAGCTGCCCTGTGTCAGGACTACACTCCCCAAATATGTCAAATACAGTACCATGCATACCCTCATCAGCTGCATCAAGGTTGAATGGTTAGGCAAAAAATACATCTGTCCTTGAGGTTCAACCTGTGTCCAGCAATGGCAGGGGCAACAAGTGCTGATTGATGATTCTGTTGGGGATAAAGTAATGGCTAGGCTTGTGAGGGACCCTGGGCCAGTACTCTAGTAACCTCCTCTGTATCTATTAACCTGTGGTCCTACGGAACACCCAGGTGGCTTGTATGAAGGCTAGCTGGCTGTGTCAAGGGCTATACATGCAAGTTTACACTGTCTGCCCCCATTGTCCCTTACACACTGTTGAACGCATACTCACTTGGGTAAACATATACACCTGTACCTTGATGATGAAACGGTCACTGTATTTCCACTCTGTCATACTTGGCTTCGGTAATGTTAGCTCCCCAGGTTGTACACACACAGACACCGGGAACAGAAACAGAATAAGGTATGAGAGACAGTCAGTCAGCAGTACTAACAGCAATAATGCATCATGGCAGAGAGGTACATCAATGTGTACCCATGACAATTGCCAGTAGACGGCACCTTACACAGCATAACATTACTACACTAAACACTGGCATTACCTCTACTATATTCATCTGGTGCATCAGACACATATTAGCATGTCCCTGCATCAATATAATGAGGATGTGGCACAAGTATCATCACATGCACAGGGTGTGGTGTGGAGTTGCTAAAGGCATAGGTTGGGCCATACAGTTGACATTGTGTGTGTGTGTGTGTGTGTGTGTGTGTGTGTGTGTGTGTGTGTGTTTGGAGGGGTGGTGTTCAACTGGGCCATGAAGAGGATGTCAGGTGGTGACCTGTATATGATAGTGATGTGTGTGTGTGTGTGTGTATGTGTGTGTGTGTGTATGTGTATGTACACAGTCAAGCTATGTGCTAGCCCTACACAGGGGTATGTTGGACAGCAGTGGGCCGTACAGTTCACTGAATCCAGCCACGGATGTGGGAACTGGTTCTGCCAGAAGTGTCACTGGCACCACCAGTACCAAGGCCAGATGCTGTACTACTCCCTAATGATGACTGCTGCCTGCTGGATCTGTGTCCTTCATGGGACTGGCCAGGACCACATGCCCATGGCCTGCTACTTTGTGGTGTGGATGGCACCCTCCCTTCAGTAATGCTGGTGGTACTGCCACTATGGGAGTGTAAATGTGCATGGCCACGTGGGCTCTCAGCTAATGTTGTTGCTGACCTATGTCCACATGTCCGATGCCCTAAGAGCACTAACAATGTCTCACTCCACTATCTATCCACAACATCAGCAAAATTATGTAGAGCATCACCAATGCCATGGAGGTCATCACGCATGGCAGGAAGTGTTGCATCCATGACTCTGAGCATCTGTCTGGTGTACCATTTACAATGTGCCTGTGCCTTCATGATGGACTGAAACATGCGTTAGGTGCCACCTGCTGTGACACCTCTGACTGGAGCTGGATGGGCAGCAGTCCTCCTTTGAACACCCCTGTCAATCTGCCTGTGTGGGACCTCACCAAAACTCTGGCTATGGCTACTGTCAACAGTCACAGATGCCATAGTTACCACACTTGCCTGTTTGATGCCATCCTCCCTGACTGTCCAATATCTCTGGCTGCAGGGGGCTGGTTATGTGTGGGCATAGTAACTGTGTGCGAGGACATTGTGGCTGGAAGTAGGATGTCAACCAGTGGTACAGATTCAGCCCCCAATAACCCCACATGTACATCACAATGACCACCACACCCACAAATGCAGTTTGACCTGACATATGCATCCAGGTGTGCAAAGGCTGCCACTATGAATGCTACAGTATTGAAGTAATGCCCACTGGGGCCTTACCTGGATGCTCCTTGGCTATTGACTCTGTGCCACTCACCTCCATGACATATGTTGTGATTGTTTCCTGGGATGCAGTGGGTGCACCAAGGTTTGCGAGGAACTCCTCCATGGCTGGGAGTGGTGCTTGCATAGCAGGCCCTCCACCTGTGCCATCACGGTCTCTGGCCACAGCTGCAGCCCTTTACCATTCATTGTGGATGAGGTCTGTGGCACAGTGTTGGACGTATTCATAGGTCCTGTCATGGTGGCCCACATTGTTGACAGTCACTACCAGTTCCACCCACAGGCAGTGCGTTCCTGCAGGTTTTGATGGCTACTTCCCAACAGTACCCTGTGATGGAGTCTGACGGCATCAATGATAGCCACAGTCTCAGCTTCTGAGAAGGCCAGTTGCCATCTGCGGTACATCCCACCTAAAAGACATGAACAGTGGAACACATCGCAGGACCCCATACATTGGGCACTATCCACCGCTAACACTCACATCATACCCCTGCCATCTATCAGTACAGCACATATGTGGGTATTGTCAACATACTGGCATTACAGCATGCATTTCCCTCCTGATCCTGATCCTGATCTTTTATGTTCCCCCCAATGAGGACCATTAATGTGCATAATCCTCCATTCATCATTCACATCAGAAGCACATTCAGCATCTGGGGACATCACAGAGGTTCCCCACCAGGGAATACCAGGCCGTCAAACATCCACTATACACCTATAGGCTATAAGGCCAACCCTCTACCTGGTTTCATACATACTCCTCAGGAGTGATGTCACTCTGGCATGCAAGACAATCACAGACTCAACATTGCTGGCACTGCTCCATGAGTGCAAGCCATGCTCCACTGTGGAACACACACACACACACACACACACACACACACACACACACACACACTCATCCTGGTGAGTGACCTGGACTGGCCTTGTAGACAGTTCACAAGTGATGCACACAAGCACCCTGTGGTGGAGTGGGCACCCTGTCCACATCAGGCAGGGTAGTACCTAAACCTTTGCAGGTGTAACCTGGTCATCTGGATGGTGAACAGCACATACACCCTTGCTTTACCACCTGTGTCCTTGTTGGACGGGGACATCAGCTGCTGCCTTTTATATGCATGGGCTAACATGTGGCCTAGGCATATGTCTGCTCATGATCCATAGCCTAGTAACCTGAGATGGTACCAGGACTACTAGAAATGGCCTGACTGCTGTGACAGACTGTGTTGTTATGTGTCCACACACATCACTGTCATCGACTGCTGGGTGTCCCCTATGGCCAGTGTTACAGTATCATTTCATCCAGCCTACATCTGACAAATAGGTGAGTGCTACTACAGGTGCATGTGGACATTCCAGGAACATCTGAGGTACACAATAACAGAAAGCAGTGCATATGTGGTGTAGGGTGACCTCCTCATAGGTGTGTGACATCTGCAGTACCCAGATGTTTGCAGAATGGGTACCTGTGCCTCACAGATGTAGACCCCCCCCCACCAGACAAATGTGTATTTCCGCACACCAGTTGGACAATATGTGATGGTTGTACACAGAATTTGGGGAATGTGTGTGACATGCCAGTCGCCTGGGGACACACTAATGGTACATGGATATCTGTTTACCATATCCATTCCCTTACATTGTATGCTCAGTATGTATTTACTGTGCCAGAGCCAGCATCCCCTCACTAACTACTACCTATAACCTACTGTCCTGCTGCAGGGGCCCACCAGGTTAGGTGTCAGGCAATAAGATACAGTTGTGAAGTACACAGTGACCTACCCAGAGTACGTCAGGAATGGTCAGGGAGACCTGGACAATCTGTGAAATAATCCTGTATGACATTGGCAGATTGTGAGGGGCTCAATGACAATACATGTTGTGATTTGCCAGCTGTACCCACCAATATGTACTTTCAGTATGATGCCCCTGCACTGGCCCAGTAATCAAGGAGCCTCAGTCCTCACCACTAGCATCAATGAGGGACATATACAATGGGAGGATAACAAGTAGACACACAGGAAGGTACATTTACCCTTCAGAGATCACAGTCAGTCTGGGCCTGGTTTCTCCCTGTCTCTCCAGATAGCACAGCTATACGGTTAACATCAGCAGAGCTGTCAAACCAAAACCTCCATCACCCTCTCTGTCTGACCAGGGCTTCATGTCCCTGCTCAGTTAGCTGACACACACACACACACTTTGGATTTGATTTATAAATCATGTGCCCACACACACACACACACACACACACACACACACACACACACACACACACACACACACACACACACACACACACACACACACACACACACACACACAGCTGTGAAAAGCTGGCACTGGTTTACTAGCTATGGCACCTTCTGCCCAGACTAAAAGGTAGTTCTGACTGCCAAAACCCAGCTCTTTATCAGCTACTGTAAGACCCTTACCAAAAAGTGATGAATCCTACTGTGTGATGTACCTATTATCCAAATGGTTAGTGTGATGAAGAGGGCTATACATTGTCACCAAAGAGATAAGCAAGTACTCTAATAGCTTACTTATTTCTAAACAGGCCAGCCACAATTTCAAGGTTTAACTATATTTAATAATAACTAATAAAGGAGCAAGACAATTCTCAATCAATAAAGTAACTACAGAGTTCAGAATCACAGGAAATATTTTAGACAACATTGCATGACAGTCTCAAATAAATACAGAAACCATTGAAAGTAATCTTTACTATATTCCCATATATGTACACTAAATCACTTTTTCCTATTTCCTGACTATTAGCAAGGCAAGTGCAGATGGGAGGATATTGTCAGATACAAAGACGCATACGCACTGCAAAGGTCTTTCTCTGAGATGTCTGGAGTTAATAATCAACATCACTGCTGGGTTAGCTCAGATTACATCACTCTTTGTCAGCTGCCTTCAGTTCTCAGGCTAACGGCAAGTAACATACATTTACACATCTCTGTATCAAAAGTACACATCTCTCATATGATTGTGTAAAAGTGGGATTTGTAACACAGTTGAATACTCTCACATTTTCAAAATAGTAATTATTTATGTTTCAAGGCAATACAAGAACCTGTAGCTGTAGACATTTATGTCTGCTTGTTGCACTGAAACTTTGATACATTTGTAAAACAACTACAGCTTATTTGTTTTGCAAATTGTCTCTGTATGTTCAAGACTTCCACCTTCTACTATTAATGCATACATTTGCACAGGTAATATTTTATATACATTTCTGTCCTTCTCAAGCATGGTACACTGTGGTTACATCCTTGAAGCTCAGTCATACCTCTCAACCTCTTAGAGCAAGACATGTGGACAAAGGCACAAATAAAGCTGTGATAAAGGGCCAGAAATAGTGACACTTTTTAAATATTGCTCTTACAAACTTAAACATCTGATAGAATAACAGGTTTTGCATTTGCATGACTTTCCTGTAGGATATGGCATCTGACATTCAAATCTGTGCTATTATTTTATAACTTCGGTCTTTAATGATTTGCCAGTTATTTGCCAGGAAAAACACAAATGTCTGAGAAACTGACTAAAGATATGAGGTAAACGTGCACATTCTGCAAAAATCTGGACAGTTGAGAGGTATGAGCTCAGTACATAACATTCAGTTCAAAACATAGTTCTACACTAGTAGTTTAATATCCACATAACATATATTCTGTTAGATTTGTAAGACAAGCATGAGTCACATTCATTTTTACCAATGACATATGATTATTTAGAAAATACCAGTTAGCTGGGCTGCCAGTGTCACTATTGTTTAAATTCCTATTTCCCATGGCTGCAACCCCTCCATCTGCATTCCATTACATGCTTAGTTGTATGACATACCTGGTATAGTGCAGTAGTCCTTTGTCAGAAGAAATCCACTGGTAGTGTAGTAAAAAATTGCAATCTGTCTTCATGAAGAAGGTGCCAGACCTGTTTACCATAGGCAGCATCTTTCCTTTTGTAGTTAATGCTTATGAACAGGTGATGGTCTATGCACCAATCTGTTGCTCCCATTTGCTAATTGCATCCAGAACAGCTGGGTTGCCTTTCCTTTAGCTAATGGCATGGCAACACAGTGCTATAATTAAGGCCTTCATGTGGGCCTTGGCCCTTTTCCTGGCCTGTGGGGAGGACATTATCGAGGTGTGGGAGCTACAGCTTCACAGAGGGTAGGTGGAAATGCTATCCCCTTTTGGATGGATGTTATATCCACTGTTTTGCATGCTATGTCTGGCTATTGTTAACATACTTTCACATTCTGTAGTAGTGTACTTTGTAAATGTGTGTGGGGGTGAGTGAGGAGACAGCCAGATGTGAGTGTGATGCATCCTTTTTTATCTGACTGTGCATGTTGCTACAGTTGATGCTGGTCTATCAGCTGGGTATGTCTGAAGGGAGAGACTATGACACATATCCCTTAAAACCTCAACACCCCCCCAACCTTTATGTTTGGTTGTTGTGTGGAGGCCCTCCTCTAGGTATTTGTGAGCAAGGTCAGGTCTGTAGCAGGTAGCTGGATATGACATACTTCTGCATATGTAGTAGGCCACAGCTGCTGCATTTTGACTAAAAGTCAGACTAAGGATTTTGAAGACATTGGGAGAGAGAAAGCTGTTACTGTCACTGAGGGTGCGGTGTCAGATGCTGTGTCCCAGCATGGCCTGATAGAGGGTACTCACAACAGTCAAGGTGAGGCATGTGCCTCTGGTGCATATGGTACATAATAGTTGCATCCAGAGAGTGGTAGTCAACATTTACTACACATATTCATAATTGTGAAATGTGTCCCACCCTGCCGGCCTTTAAAGTGCTACTGTGGGTGGCCGTGACTGCGGTAGGAGCAATCAGTTTTGCAGGACATTGCTGGGCTCAGTTATTCCTATGTAGTATTGACATGCTTGTAGTTATTGTGCCACAGATGTGACAGATGCTAGAAATGTTACAGGTAAAGCTACTGAGCCATTAATCTGGCACTTGTATTTGTAAGACATATGTGCATGCATACACTGTGTAACACAGGATTTGCATGGACGTGTGTGTTCCAATGGGTATGATGTTGACACAGAGCTGTCTGTCATGGTTTCGTAACCCCAGTCTGCACTGCCTTGCCAATATGTGAGCACACAGTGTAGGTTTTATGACAACCATGCCATAAATAGGGGGCACAACTGTGGATACTCAGCAACAGTCTGTGCAGTTGTCAGCTCTACCTGATATTGTAGGCCTCTTGTACATCCAGCAGCATTTATTTGTCTGTGTACTGGTCCTGTGTCTGTGAGGCCCAAGTACAGTGTGATTTGGGCCACTATATATAGGAGTATAGTGCAACTGGCGATTAGAATATGTTTGTTAAAAACTGGTGTTATACCCCAGAGGTCAGTTGGCATACTGGTATGTTTCTCTAACTGCAGTTCAGGGGGTTCTGAGTTCAAACATTGGCAGTGATGTACTTTTTTCCCTAAAGTCACATCCCTGTAGTGCCTGATGTCTTTACAAAAGCATCAGTAATTCCCTACATCTGTTTGCTATAGTGGTGTGTTGCTGTGACTCTAGTTCAGAAGGTCTAGGGTTCAATAATTTGCATATTTTCTTTTTTTTTCTGTTACATGACTGTAATGCATGATATCTTTAGAAAAGCATTGCTAATTCTCCAGAGCTGGTTTGGCTTAGCGGTAGATTGCTCTGACTCTAGTGCCTAAGGTCCTGGGTTCGAGAATAGGCTGTGATATTTTTTCCCTAATGTTCAATGACTCTAATGCATGATAGCTTTGAAATAGCATTACTAATTGCCGCAGTTGATTTGGTGTAGTGGTACATTGCTCTGACTCTAATGCACAGGGTCCTGGGTTTGAGATCTGGCAGTAATGACATTTTACCTAATGTTAAATGACCATAATGCATGATATATTTACAAAAGCATTAGTAATTCTCACAGCTCATTTGGTGTAGTGGTACATTGTTGTAACTCTAGTGTGCAGGGTCCTGGGTTTGAGACCGGGCAGGGCTGGTTATTTTGTTGCTGAGCAGAACAGTGGCTGAATGAGGTAGAGTTATTAAATCAGTTTTAAGCAGGTTTGTGCAGTTTTGTGTAATGCCAAGAGATGCTTAGGTTCCATTAGCTTCACTTAGCGGTGCTTACTCCCTCTTAAACCTGCTCCAGTTCCAAAAAAACAAAAGAAAAAAGATGTGAGAGGAAAGTGGTGAAATAGGGGCAAGCAGGGGAAAACATTATGAAAGGCAGCTAGGGATGTGCAGGATGGGTGTTGGAAAGGACCATAGCTCTCCATTTCTTGTGCAACAACAGCTGTGACTAATGTGGACAATTTGGAATTTAGAGCCTCACACCCCACAGGAAGGTGTGTGGGTGACATTCATTTTTTGAGTGATTCAAGGATAAATTGATTGACGTCAGTGTATGTGGGGGCAAAATGGAGAGCTATGTATAGGACGTGATTTTTTGGGGGGACGGATGCCCTTTTTTTTAAGGTGAACATGGGATGTTGGGGAAAGGTTGTATGTGAGTTTGGGGAGGTACGTTAGGTAGGAGGGGTTGCTTTTGCAGAGAGACAAGACAGACAAGTCAGCAGACGGGTGATGTATGACACATGAGGGGGTAAACACCTTGGACGGGAAGGGTGCTTGGGAATCAGAGGCCCATGTGCTCCCAATGGAAATAGTTGGACTGAAGTCCCCACCTGTGGGCAGTCGCCACCACCCCCTTAACAGTCCTAAAGCTGGCTCTTATGGGGGCTTGATGATAGGGCCAGTCTGCCCCTCGAGGCATGCCAGTCTGCTCTTGATTTGGTGCAGGCAGTCATCCAAATCATGTTGGATGACCCTGCGCACCATTCCTCAGACCTGGTGTTGGATGACAGGGTTCGCTCTGCACCCGCGCCCAAGGGGGAGATGAGCACTCCCCTGAGGCAGTTTCACCTAAGGGTGGTGCAGGACCAAGCAGATGAGGCAGCCTGAGGTTGGGTCACAGACATGCTGGGGCCCAGTGCCATGGCCAGATGAGGCAGGACAGGTGGATCCACTGGGATATGCCTTCCCAAAAGTGCTATGGTGTTGAGGTTTGACATAATGTTTTGATTAGTCATGAACAAAACATTTCAACATTAGTTATAACAGCATGCATGGGTGTTCCAATTAACCCAGAATAACTGAATTGAAACTATTGCTTGGCAAACAGAACACATGCATAACATGGAATAACAGTTAGTATTGTAACAGCATGCCAGTTACATTTACATGGCAGGTTCTCTCATTGACCTTATAGTATATTTATTGGAACTGATTTTGCGTAATAATTATTTCACCTTTAATAACAATTTTATCTCCAGAGGACGGGTGTGGCCATGGGTTCACCCTGTGAAGCCACCTTTGCCAACGTAATCATGGCTCATCGGGAAAAACAGTTTTTGTTTAAGGATAGTCTCTTCTGGGTGGGGGCCACATGGTACACCCGATACCTGGATGATATATGTATTCTTTGGAGAGGTGATATTGAATCAGTTAGAACCTTTATGGATCGTATTGCTGGGTTCACTGATTTTTTACAATTTACATGGGATTTTCAATCTCATAGTGTTTCCTATTTGGATATTGAGTTAACAAAGTCTCAGTATCATAGACAGTATATTTCTAAGATATTTAGGAAGGCCACGTACTCCAACACCTTCCTACATTTTACTAGCTGCCACCCTTACCCACAAAAGAAAAGTGTGTTTAAAGGTCAGTTAGTTCGAGTGGCTAGAATGATTACTTTGGAAAGTGACTTCATAAAGGAATGTGAATTTTTAAAGGAAATGTTCCTTAAGAGAGGTTATCCTAAGTCTTTATTTGAGGTTCTTTTTAGGGAAGTCCACAACAAACGATCCCTAGGGACATTTAAACCACTATTACCCCTTAAAATAAACCCTGATGGAAATACAACGGATATGATTGATGTTTTTACCCCTGATGTTGATAGCTGTGAGCTTATTAGTATTGAACAAACTACTAACACTTCCAATAGTGACGATTTTAAAATTAGCTTTGTTACCACCTTTTCCATGGATGCTCATTCATTAAGATCTATTATAAATAAAAATTGGTATTTTCTAGCCGATGATAGTTTTATTAAAAACAAATTGGGTGATCGGCCTCAATTTGTTTTTAGACTAGGTAGGAATCTAAAAACTATACTAGAAAGTGGTCCACCTAAAGTTTATGGCCCCCATTGTGGCATGTTCAAATGCGGGTCATGTAAATGGTGTAAATACATAAAATTGACAAAACAGGTCAGCATTGGAAATATGGTTCTTGAAATTAAAGGAAAGTATAATTGTAATACTACTGGTATTGTTTATTTAGGTGTTTGTACTTGCTGCCCAGCCTTTTATGTTGGACGCACTGAAAGACATCTAAAAAATAGAATATATGAGCATATTTATGCAATAAGTAAACTAAACTTGAATAATGCTCTTGCAAGACACATTTATTCTAATCCCTTACATGAATTTCATTTTTTGGTGTTAGAAAAAGTCACAAATAACGAAAGGGGTGGTCCAAGTGATTTAAAACTTGACGAGAAAGAATTAATATGGCAAATAAGATTGAATGCAACTACAATGCCTGGTTTGAATGAAGCTATTTCATTCAAAAGTATCTTAAAATTGAGAGCCCTGATGAGATAATTTTATATATATTTTTTTAACTTTGGTCTTTTGAATATATTTCAGCAATTTATATTTATAATACATTTAGTAATGTTTGTTTTATATTTCAAAGTTTCCATTTTATTTTTGGGAGTTTGGCCCTTTTATTTTGTGGGCTTGGTGTTTTGTATTGTTCCATGATGTCATAGTTTTGATTGTATATAAATGTTACCTTCTTCATTTGTAATTAATTGTCTGAAGAAGTTTACTGAAGTAGTAAACGAAAGCGCTCACCATATTAAGTGTCCCGGTGTGTTATTTCCTTTTCATTTTACAAGTTTTACTTAGTTTTACTTAGTTTGTTTGGTTTTTTGTTGTTTGAGTTAAAAACTAGTAGTTTATTCCACGACAACAGGAAAATGATAACATCAAGCACTTTCGCTCGGTTAATACCGAGCTTTATCAAGATACAGACATAATGTAATCTGGTCTTTAAATATTTAATTATCAGTCACCTGACGTTGCAATTAACATACTTAATTAGCTAAAAAAGATGAAGGAAGTCATTAAATACAAAAGCAATAATGCATTCTTACAAAAAATACACAATAGTAATCCCACCAGGTACAAAATAAAATACTAAAACTATTGTTAAAGCTAATCAACAATTAAGTAAATAAAGGTACCTCGGCACCTTAAAATAGTTGGGTATACTGTAATGTTAATAAAACCCCTGAGGGGAAAAACATCAATAAAAATCGAAATAAAAAATCAGTAATAAAAAATCGATAGTAAATGCTTAAAATAATCAGGGTTTAACTAATGACCACTTGCTGGTGTGAAAAATTACTACTAAATATAAAAATGTCATTATGATACACTATATTTAAGGCTGACCGGTCTTTCTACTCAAAAATATTTTGAATGTTGTCCAGCGGCCTAAAGTCGAGCCACCCTTAATTTAAGAACACTATTAATATTTATATTCTCATTCAAACCAGGAGGTTTCCCAGTGTCTAACTTGAGCTGCCATAGTAGCTCTCTGTACTCCAACCTGGTCTCCCAATCCCCACCTCTAACATCTGGTACTACTTGCTCCAAGACTATAAATTTAAGTTCCATATTGGGACAACTATGAAGGTGCTTGGAGAAGGCATTGGTTTCCTTACCCTTGGAAACATCATATAGATATTCATATATCCTTCTTCTCAATGGTCTTTCAGTTTTCCCTATGTAGAAACTAAAACACTGTGTACAGAAGCCAAGATAAACCACCCCTTTCATCCCACAATTGAAATGATGATCAGAAATTAAGGTAAAATTTCTAGATGGAATGTAAAGGGTACGGTCATTGAAAATAGCAGTGCACTGTTTACAGGCTCCACACTTATGGGTACCTAATTTGGTAGTGTTTGGTGCTAGACCTGAGATATATTTTTCTCAAACAGTTCCTTCAAGCTAATGTCCCTTTTCCTAACAAATCTGGGACGTTACTGAGTAAACTGCTTCAATTCGTCGTGCAAGGTAAGAAGTGGCCAGTGCCTCAAAAACACATTTTCAACCTCTAAAGAATTCATAGAAAAGGTGTAAATAAAGTTGTTGTGAGAATCAAACTGGTCACTATGTCCCTCTTGGTCAGACAAAATAGATCCAGTTCCTAATAAAGGGAAGTATTTATGTTCCCTATTCTCAAGGGCCTCTTGTGTCAAGCTGTTGATTAGTGCAATGGGGTATCCCTTTTCAAGAAACAAAGTTTTCAAAAAGTGGGCCTCATCCATAAAATAGTCTAAGGTACTAGACATCCTAGATGCCCGAATAAGCTACCCTTTGACTATACCTTTCTTTTGGTAGAAGGGGTGTCCACTGTCGAAATGTAAATATGAATTGGAGAAAGTAGCTTTCCTGTAGAGTCTGGATTGAAAAGTATGTTTAGTATAATCTTTGGAGAGGGTCACATCAAGATAATTCAGTTCTTTGTAACTGATGTTCTAGGTAAAGGTCAATAAATGGTAGTGGAATTGATATAGGACATAAACTCGTGAAAAGCGTCCTCTGTCCCATCCCACAACAAACAGATATCGTCCAGATACCTCTTATAATGGACAATGTTTTTGACCCAGTGAGATGTAAATATGAAATTCTGCTCCCAGTGATGTAAAACAACATTGGCGTAGAGAGAAGCACAGGAGGCACCCATAGCTACTCCTTTCTTCTGCCTATACAGCTCACCGTTAAAATAGATGTAATTATTTTCAAGCACTATTTCCATAAATTCTACCAACAAACTAATGACCTTACCACCGAGTCCTGATTCAGTGACCAATGTCTCCTCAAACCATTCTAAACCCGTCGAGGGTGGTATACTAGGAAAAAGTTCCACTACATCAATGGTAATCATAAGAAGATCAGATCTGAATAGACGGTGTTCGATTCCTTTAAGGAAATCCCAAGAGTCTTTACAAACGTACTGCAGGGAGGAAACAAACTTCTTTGTAGTGTGATCTATAAACTTTCTAAGGGGTTCCATGATATATATATAAATGTAAAATACAGCCTTGTGTTCTTAAATGAAAGAAAACACTGTAAAATACAAACTTCAAGATTGTTGCAACATTGCCATCTGCTGTAAGGAAAACTAAGCCAAGTATTTCAAATGTTCTTTGAAGTTACAATTATCTAAACAGTGGTGCTGAAGTGGCTGGCTGACATGTTCTTTCTATTGTCTTAACTTAAGTAATAATTGCTAGAGTCTACATGTGAAATGTTTTTTATTGTTGTAGTTTCCTGAGCAGGTGTTAGATTGCTAAATAATGCAGTTTGTTGGCCTGGGAACTCCAGACTAAGTGTCAAAATGATGTAATGTATACTCTGGGAACAACTAAATGTCAAAATGATGTAATTTGGGAGGGCCTAGCAAAGATGTTTGTTAGTGAGTTTAAAAAGTATTGTTCAGAGAGAGACTGTGAGCATTTTGATCTTGATATCCCACTTATCAGCACTCTGCCTGTTGTCTTATGTAAGTAGTGTCTTAGAAATATGTTTTCTTGTAGTAATAGCTAGGAACTCAGAAGAAGAAAGTTAGACAAGTGTTTTTTCTGTTATCAGAACTTTCCGTCTGCATTGTGATCTCTGAACTCTTAGATATCACTGTGGTGTGGTAGTAGTAGTATTGTCTTGTGTTTTTAATTATTTATTATTAAATATTTAAAAACCTTTTACCTGTGGCTAGTTTGTGTAGAGATAAGTAAGATCTAGAGTACACTGCATATTTATCGAGTTTATTGCAATAAGCCACTCTAATAAGTCTTAGACTGAATAGTCACATTACCAATTGGATAATAATATTGCACAGTAATAATTGGACATCCTTTTAAGGGCCATTGGGTAGCTGATAAGTATTAGCTGGTGGTGGCAGAAATTACTACCATATAAAGGGGCACAGCTGGAGAATCTGTGTCAGCCTTTCCCAGGAGTGTCTGTGAAGTTGTATAAATACTTATCTCAAACTGTGTGTGGTGTGTCAGCTACATGGGCAGGGACACGAAGCACTGGTCGGACAGAGAGGGTACTGGAGGTTAGCTTGCCAGCTAGGCCAAGATCTGGACCGTATAGCTGTGCCAGTGGGAGTCTTATTGGGGACCTGGAGAGCAAGGAAGCAACCAGCCCCAGACTGACTGTGATCTCTTTGTGCACTTAAGGGAAATTGTACTTTACTGTGTGCATTTGTTATCCTTTCCTCTTATATGAGACACCCTCTCTGATGTTAGTGGTGAGGACTGAGGCTCCTTGATTGCTGGGCCAGGGCACGGTCATCACACAGCCCACCAACAATGAAATTTGAACAATGTATGTTAGCATGCAACCATTTAACTATTTGAACGATAATAGAACACAAGTCCTATCTTTAGGTTTTGAGAACAACATACCCATAGTATTTGAATAGTAATTATTAATGCAGATAAGGGGTGGGGGAATAGAAAAACAGTCCACTAACAACTGTATAGGGTTATATTTTTCACAACAGTACTGCTCAATACTCTATAGGTCTGCCATGACTTTACATCTACCTGAGGCCTATAGCTACTGTAGCACATACAGACCTGTTAATCCATTGACCAGGAATGCTAAGGGGCAAGCTGTGACAACTCTAGGTACATGAGTAGAGGGGACTCATACATGTCAAGATTACATATATGACTAACAAGGTGTACCTTGCACTGATGTTGTGTGACTGTGCTAATGGCATACTTTCACTGGATTTGTATCTGTGTATAAGATTATTGGCAACAGTGATCACTAGCTGTGACCGTGTGACACTTGAGACACATGTATCGGGAAGAATGTATAGTGTATATAGCTATCCTGCTGTCATTTGTGGCATGGGGCAGGATACTGGAACATTTGTATACAGTTTATTACTATACCCTTCATACAGCTAATACAAGCATTTTTTTACCTGTCAGCCCTGTGATGAAAATATCTGTTAACACTACCTGAATGTTTCTACAAATAGGATTACATGTGTGTAACTATAAACATATCTTAGTACCAGTCTTTGGATTCAAACCGTGGTCTGCTGTGTGTGCAAAATTAAACAACATATCTATTTCTTATCACACTGACCTACTGGGCCACTGATGTCTGCTGCTTCACTGGTTTGTGCCTAAAACTCACTTGGTTACACACACTGACCTTGTAATATGCATGGAGTGTCAGAAAAGACTGTAGTGACAGTTGAACATACATCCCTAAGATTTGTGCATGTCAGATAATTATTGTACTGTGTATTAACAATTTGAATGCAGGTGTACACATTTAACCCCTAGTGGATGTGATTATGTGTGATCTGTACAGACCACAACAGGCTGCTGGGTTGCATAACCGACCCATATACATTTGCACATAATTATATATTTGAAGTTTCCACCTATTATGGTCTCATACTTGCCTGCATCAGCATACCTACATTTAGAAATACATGTAGCTGAAATGATCTTCGTGCAGAGCATATATCACTTTTCATTGTATCTTTGTTTTACAGCTCCACCTCTACAGTTTGCCATAACAGCTGCCTAGCAGACGCACACACTGCACTGGATTCAAGCTCTCATGGCCATATGTGCTGTGTAGCACCTGTACACTTGTATTTCTTCAACAACAGACCAGATTAAACACAACAGTTTTTTTTTTTGAATAAGCTTTATTGTTGGTAACATGACACAGTGGTTTATTACATTCTAACTTCTACATTCAGTTGTACTGCATATCGTGTAGATGAATAATGTATGTTACTTTCACAGTAGCAAGCACAGTATAGCTTATTAACATATTCATTCCTACACAGGATTACTGCAGTATTGGTATCCTTTCATTAACAGTAGCTTGTTTGCTGCCTTCATCTGTATTGCACAGTACCTGGCACGGGTCTATATTACGTGATCGAACGTTTAGTTAGTCGAATTAGTTTCCACACAGGGAAACAAGTTATTTAACCCCTAGTTAATGTGATTATGTTCAATAAACTTATCTAACTAATCTTATATAACTTATATAATCACAGTACACTAATTATCTAACATGCACGAATCTTAGGCATGTATGTTCAACTGTCACTACAGTCTTTTCTGACACCCTATTCCTGTGTTGTTGTTTAAATTTGGAGTTTTTTGCAGTTGATTTGTAGATTTGATTTGGGACACTCCCCCTAGTCCCATCCCTTTACCTCATTCTACCTAATAGACCCCTTATGCATTGTTTTTAGTCATTTTTAATTTAATTGCATTTTTAAACTGTTTGGTCTAACATTGCTACATATTCAAGTGTGCTAGCTTGCACTGTATTTGAATTGTTTTGACTGCTGTTTTAGCTACTTTTCTGTATATATATAATAAAAATACCTTTCCTGTAACTAGTGTAGTCCATATTCAGATTTGCTGTATCCAGGTCTGTATGTAAGCTTCTGAGACCCCCCAAGCTTTCTGTGTTGGAGGGAAGCCTTCTAGCTTATCAGTGGGAGAGGTTACCTAGTGCTTACCAATCTACCACATAGCCTACTAATTACTACAGCACTCAACCTTCCTCATTACCTAGAGGAAAACAGTTTTGGTACTTACTTTCCTCATTTGTTTAGAGAAAAACAGCTCTTGTACAGGAAAATAGTTTTTTATTCAGGCATGTCCAAGGGTCAGCTCCCAGTGTTCTCTCCTGTCTGTCTGATGAATCTGGGCATCTTGGGGCAATGTAGAAATTGCCTCATGTACACAGACAACTCTCTCCTCCTACCACCCAACACTACAACCTGTGAGAGATGCACTTATCTAGCCAAACTGGAGGTAAAGCTCTCTCCAATCAAGACTGAACTTGACAGTCAAGAGGAGAAGGTAAACACTTGAACCACACCACACTCATCACATAGTCTCACTAAATCTACACCACCAAAATCCACACATAGAAATACAAAAACAATCATGGAGGCTCTCAGTAATAATCTGCTCAAGCAACAGAGACCTCCAAAGCAGAAATGCAAGCAACCTCCACCCCCAACACAACCCAAATGACACATGGCCCACAGACTCAGTGTGCCACTAAACCACAGCCAATAAGGCAAAACAACATACCCAACACACTAGTCATAGGTGACTCTATAGTCAGGCACACTGATGTCCCACTCACCAGGCTAAACAAGGAGAAGGTTACTGTCAGCTGCCTGTCAGGTGCCAGGATCCGCCACATAACCCACGCACTCAGGTCACTCCACAGCAAGTACAAATATGACTTTGTCATTGTCCATGTTGGTGTGAAAGACCTGAGATGTACCTCCCTGGACTACATGAAAAGAGACATGGAAGAGCTCTCTGATCTTGTAGCCCAGGCAGGTATGACCCTAGCCCTGAGTAGCATTCTGCCATCACCCAGAATGATGCCGCAGTACAAAGACAAAATGATTGACTTCAACAATTGGCTAAGCTTCTGGTGCCATTCTAAAGGGCTCCAGTATCTGTCTGCCTGGGATGACATGGTCGACAGACCATGATGCTTTGCCAGAGATGGCCTGCACCTGTCACCCCTGGGATTCTGGATACTGGCTAAGGTTCTTGCCACCCCTATAGTGCCTTTTTTAGGCAAGGTTCAAATGACAAATTCACCACCATAACAGGAACAGGCAAGCAAAAACTGAGGGTGATGCTACTCAATGCCAGAAGTCTAAATCTCAAAATGCACTCACTCGATGAACTCCTTAAAAATGGAGAACATCGATATCTGTGCAGTGACTGAGACCTGGTTCAAGGCTCCAGAGAGCACCCCTGTACTACCAGGCTATAACTCATACCACACTTTTCGGCCATGTAACCTGGACCGGAACACCAAAGGCGGAGGTGTATCCATATTCATTAAGGATATCCACACCTCCAGGCTAGTTGCTCAGCATAATGCAGCCAAGGTTATCCAAGTGCAACTAACTCTGGGCAAAACTGCAATCCACCATGCCCCAGGATTTCCCGCTCCTCTTTTCTTGATGTACTGGAAAATATTAGAGTTCAACCAAACACCCTAATAATGGGTGATTTCAACTACCCCACCATTAACTGGGAAAACTACTCATGTACCAACTCCTTCACTCAACGCTTTCTGGAATTCATAAACTCCCATGCCCTAGATCAACTTATCCACACCCCCACCAGAGGCAACAATATCCTAGATCTAGTCATTACCAATATGTTCCACACCTGAAGTCAATGCCTCATTGGTCCGATCCGACCATAAGCTAATTACCCTAGATATCCACATCCTGCCTCCACCCCCCATTAAGGAAACCATGGTAAAAAATTTCTCCAAAGCCAACTTCATGCTTCTTAAGACAGAAGTGGTGAACTTCATGGCACCCATGCAGATGGACAATACAGTTACGACTACTGAATCCTACACAATTGCACTTTATAAGCACTTACATAAGTGCATAGATCGTGCTATCCCAAACAGAACCAAGACGCTATCCTCCAAAAAAGGAAGCCAATCTAGTGGTCCCCTGCCATAAACAAACTGTACAACAGAAGGAAAAAACTCTTGCAAAAGAGAGTAAAATCCCACGAGTGGAAGAGCTCCCTGGTCAGCCTCAGTAAGAAGCTGTGATCCCTGATAAAATCCTCCAAAGCTAGTTTCGAAAACATAATTGCCACTGATTCTAAAGACAATCACAAAGCATTCTATAGCTATGTCAAGAATATGAATGGCAACACTCAGATCTGCTCTGAGTTACAGCACAATGGCACTAAATATACAGACCCAACTGATATTGCCAACATCCTGGCAGATAGGTTCAGTACTAACTTTACCCCCCTCTAACCCCCTAAAGAGCCCATCTCTATACCAGAAGAATGCAAAGTTCCTGTAATCACGGCTGCACAGGTAAAAACCACACTCTCCAAAGCCAAGAACACAGCATCCAAGGGACCAGACAACATCCCAGGCTGTGTTCTACACGAACTACCGAACGAACTGGCACCCCACCTAAGTACCATGTTCAATCATAGCCTCACCTCAGGCTTTGTGCCTACTGAATGGCGCACAGCAATGGCTATCCCACTCCATAAGGGGGGAGCCACCACGGACCGCGGGAACTACTATCCTATTAGCCTGATGAGCCTGGTCTGCAAGGCCATGGAATGTATCATCATGGAACTTATAAACAAAGACATTGGTAATCTCCAAACTCTGGATCCCACCCAGTTTGGGTTTGTAAAAGGCAGATCACGTCTCCTAAACCTGATAGACTTCTTTGAAGCAGTCACCAAAGCCGTAGACAAGGTTAAGGTGGTTCACACAGCCTATCTAGATCTTGTCAAGGCTTTTGACACTATCCCCCACTCTGGAATTATAGATAAACTCACTAAACTAGGTATAAATCCCTATGTCACAAGATGGGTTGCCAACTGTATCACTGACAGAACCCACACTGTGAAAGTAGCAGACTCCAAATCCGACTTCAGACCACTGACAAGTGGAGTACCACAGGGTTCAGTCCTGGGTCCTCTCCTGTTTGGTATCGATGTCTCTGAAGTACAGGCTGACACAGAAGGTCTTTGGCTAATGAAGTTCACAGATGACTGCAAACTAGGAGCCATAATTGAAACCCCTAACAATGTGGACATCCTACAAAAGGGCCTCACTGAGACAGATGCCTGGTGTCAAAGCCATGGCCTCAAGCTCAATGCCAAAAAGTGCATTGTCATCCCTTTTGGTAAAAACTCTGTACCCATGAACTACAACATAGGCGGTAGTATACTTAACACCAAAAGTGTGATAAGAGACCTTGGGACACAGGCGGACAGTAGTCTCTCCTTTGATAATCACATCACCACTGTAGTCAGGAAATCCTTCTACATGGCACACCTCATCACAAAAGGTTTCTCATCCAGAAAAAAATAAGTCAATGTTCCCCTCTACTCATCACTCATTAGACCCATTATAGAGTACAACATCCCTTTTGGTATGTACCTCACAAGACAGCTACAACAACTGGAAAGGCCATAGAAATACCTCACAGAGGATTACTGGCCTCAAACAGATGCCCTACGTGACCGTCTCAAAAACTCCAGCTTTACTCCGTTGCATATCGTCTACTCAGAGGTGATCTCTGCCTAATATACAAAGCTATGTCAAACCCAGAGCTGTTGGACATGCTCCACTTAAAGAAATATCAATCCCTCCAAGCTACATGCTCTAGGGACCTAAACCTTGTCACCACAATAAACAGAACATGCCAGAGGGATATATTTCTGTCCCAGAGACTTCCCATACTCTGGAATAAACTACCTATCTATATCAAACAAAGCTCCTCATTAGCACTCTTCAAGAAAAATCTTGATGATTGGATGGGAAATAGGAAATTTGCCCCAGGGATCACTTCTGTGCCTCTGCTCAACAGTGGCACAAGAAAATAATTTTCTTGGGTGGCAAAAGCTAGGGTACCTTTTTGGCTGGGCTTGTATAGGCCCCAGGGCCGATAGCCTAGTACCTGCCTATGAACCTATGATTTGGCCATTACACAGATTTTGCCCTTTCTACAATGTTGAGCGATCTTGGAGTTGGTATATTTAGTTAGGGGGGTGTGGGGGGCACAGCCCCCCACTTGATTTGCGTTTATTGTTTTTTTTTTTTTTTTTTTTTAGATAGGGCAACGGCATTGTTTTCCCTGTGTGGAAACTGCCATTCGTGGTTTTGGGTCTTCGACATTTAGTGATCAACGTTTAGTTATTTGATGAACTAAATGTTCAGTCACATAATATAGACCCCCTGGGACTAGTTACTTATATAAATGTTGGTCTAGCAACACATTTATTCAGTACACTCGGAACACAATATACCTAATGGCAGTAAACAATTACACTTTTTTATTTATTGAACTCCCTCTCTCTCTCTCTCTCTCTCTATATATATATATATATATATATATATTTATATTGCAAGATATATCTGTACTCACCATAGTGTTGGTGTAGCCTCGTGAGTCATCCTCCATGGGCTTCCACTTTACGAGCCCTCTCCTCTGCAGCTGTGGGGAGAAAGCACAACATTATGCATACCTGTCTATCAGATATTCATACTGTAATTTGATAAATCACCAGTTGCTATTCTTACTAACTTCTGGGGCATTCCCGTCTGAAGAATATTGGATCCATTGGGCCAAAAGTACCCCCTCCGGCGTTTCAGGTCATCATAATGATTATGGACCTGCTCACCAGTGCGGGGGATGCCAATGGCATTGGTGAGCTCAAATGCCAGATGGTCCCAGGCCTCAGACTTGTATTCTGAGCCCTGGTACTGGCCCTGCATCAGTCAGTTTTCTTTTCAAAGAGCCCAGCCATGATCCTGAACTCCAACATGCCCCAGCGCTGCGCCCGAAAGCTCACTACTTCACCAGCACCTGCCATAGCTGCTACAGGGATCAAACTCTAACAGGTTCTGCCTGTATTCCTTCCTGTGTGGCTTCATTAAGGCCATATTCCTGCCCTTTGCTATCATTGGACCATTTTCAAAAATGCTGAGCAAAGCTCAGCAGTGCGCAAACCCGCTAAGCTGAGTTGAGCAGTGCTTAAAGTGGCAAATGCTGAGGAGTGCTTAGCAGTGCTCAAATCTGCTTAGCTAAGCTGAATACTGCTTAGAATGAGACTTCTTAACAATGCTGAAACCAGCTAAGCAGAGCTAACCATTGCTCAGACAGGTCCCATTTAACCATTGCTTAGCTTGGCTTAGAACCACTTACCAAAACTGAGCTAAGGGCAAACAAGTTCTTCAGTCTAAAAAAATAAGAATTGGCTATTAATTACTCATTCCTGATACATTATTATTAAGTGTTTATATTTCACTTTACATGACCTCACCCTATGTGCTTTCATTACATTACCTTGGGGTGTGACTCTACTGTATGGGATACTTGTGTTTAAATGGGGCTTTTCACCCCATATCTCCACTGACACTGGGATTTTATACCAGCTACAATACCCTGGTTAGCAAATATTAATTACTACATCATTAAATAAAACAAAAAATAATATAAAAATGTTTTCCCATGTAAGAGCTAACTGACCTGTCTTGGTATTCAAACTCTGCACCTACTGCATGCAAAGCCATGACTCTAACCACTCAGCTAACTTGACTATGAAAATTTCAGCTGTACATTTCTATATAGCTCTTCATTACATTTAAGCACTGCTGAGAAAAGTGTCATGCCATGCAAATCCACTCAGCCACACTTAAACTTTACATAAAACGAAATAAAAAAAATATAACCCATTAATTCTAAGTGAAACATCACACTTCAGTTATGAAATAAGTGTCTGAGGACACTTTATTGTTTTACTGCCATACGGCACCTTCACAATCCAGGGGGTGTGTTACAGATACTGTAACACACCCCCCTACATAACATTACTTCATTTTCAGACTGCAGTTAGAAAATAATGACAAGCATTGGATTTTTGGGCGACATACTCTTCAGGAAATCCATGATAATGCAAAACCTGTCATTCTATCAACTTTCTAAGTTTATACAAGCAATATTTAAAACTGTCCCTATTTTTGGCCTTTTGTCCCAGTTTTACTAATGGCTTTGTCCAGACTTCTTGCTCTAAGAGATTGGGAGGTATGTGTCCCAGGACACTTTCTGTTTGTGAAGTGCTGTATGGCACTTTCACAATGCAGGGGGTGTGTTACAGTACCTGTCACACACCCCTGCATTACATTCACTTCCCATTCATCATTTCAGTGTCCACAGACACTGTTTTGTATTGTAAAGTGCTGTATGGCACTTTGACAGTGCAGGGGGTGTCTAACATGCCCCCTGCACTGATTCAGTATCCATGTACATGGCTCTGTCTCAGTAGCGCACCTTCATTAATATGCAAGGCTCGCTGCCGAGAGGGAGATGCGGACAAGGACACCATTCGATCCATGTAGGAATATCGCTGTTGCTACTTGGAGTTTATTAAATCCGTGTCTGTGTGTTTATTTGGCTTTCCTGGTAGATACATGTATTTTTATGTTTGTTTGTGATGAAGTTTGCCAATGTGAGTTTTTAATTGCAAATGCTTGCGCAATTCAGGCATATGTATGGGAAACCCAAGGAAACTTTGTAGAAGCAACTACTTTTGCTGCTGTTTCTAAATAAAATTTAAAAAATGGCATTGATTTGAGTTAAAACTTACAAATAACAAAAGTAAAACAAGATGACTGAAGCAGTTAAAGAAAGCATTAAGTATGAATTCAGAGGTGAGAGGACAGCAAATTTATTCAGATGGCAATGCAATGTCATATTATAGTGTCAGCAACATTCTCAGTTATCAAGCTCCTATAAGTAAAACATGGATGAAAGCAAATCCAGCCCTGGACTCACCCCCCAAAAAACTAAATAAGTCATGAGAGAGAGAGAGAGAGAGATAAAGCATGGTCGGCAGGGGTCACCACAACTCCACAAAACTACCAACATTACAGACAGCTATGAAATCTTAGAAAATCATAATAAAATCTCACAAGAGAAACTACCACCTTACTCTTCAAGATTCACAACAGCAACATCCAAAAATATTTTGAGCAGCTATAAACAAACATCTGAAACCTGGCAAAGTCCAACCCATCGAAAACATTTTCAGATGAAAACATAGCTACCAAATTCAGTCCCCACTTTATACAAGAAGCCATAATTCTCCTAATGATTTTCTTTAAATTGTCTCTCTGTAACAAGATAACAGTAGCCATTTCACTCTTAAACCAGTTGCAACCTAAAATTAAAAAAGATTAAACTATAACTAACACCTGTTCACTAGCATACCAAATCACAGCCTTTACATTGTAATCTCAGTCCTTTTAAGTACATGCATACAAGAATCCTGCATTCCTCATATCTAGAAACAGTTCTGCACTGCAGTGAAAATTTTTAACTTCAAACCCATAGATATCCTTCCTCTCCTCTCCACAATCCTGGCAAAGTGTGTATATACACAACTTGGCCAGCACCACTCAGACAATAACCCATTTTCCAATACAACACAGCTTTCATCCTAATCACAGCACAAACACAAAACCCTTCTTTCCTTTCTAAATACAGCTGCCCTTTACAGAAGTGAAGGAAATCTTGTATCCTCAGTATTCATTGTGAAATCATTCAGCACAAATTGTTACACAGACTCTCTCTACTGAATCTATCTGCTTCCACTATCCCCTGGTTTCAGAGCTATTACTGTGTAAAGTGGTAGAGCACCAGCTCTGCTTCCTTACCTGTCACTGTTGGTGTGCCCCGAGGCTACATAGTAAGTTCACTTCTTTTCCAACTTATTCGTAAATGACCTCTTAACTGCTACCAAACATGCTTCTTTAGCACAATATGCTGCTGACTCCATCCTGATTTGCTGTGCTCCAACCATGCTTGAAGAGTCTGTATAGAATACCTGCTCAGCAACTCACAACTGCTACCCAGTCCACAAAAAAGCAAAATGTATCCTGTTTTCACATAAGTCATACTCCAACACCAATCACCCATGCAAAATTGTTAGGAGTCATCATTGACAACAGTGTAAATTTCCACTTTGAGTCCACCATTAGAAATGTATCAGAATTGGGTCTACTATACAGAGAAAAACCTTTCCTCACTCACAGGGGCTCTGTACACCTAATAGTCTCATATTCCTCAGTGCTGTAGCCAACACCACACCATATTCTTATACCACACTTTACTCCTGTTGTTTCTTCACTTGCTTTCTCTCCTTATACTTTTTGCATGTATTTCCTTCCCTGTACCCTTAAACTACCTTTTCAGTCGTCACACTATTTCTACATTGCATGTACAACCCTCATACTTTGCAATTACAATATGAAAGGTGATAGTGCAGTTCATGCTAGCAAATTTAATCATAATGCTGTGTAATTTCACACAGTACCTAAAAAAAGTTATTTTATATATACTAGATGCTAAATATTACCTATGATGTGTATACTTTTTATAACCTATTATTGTACAAAAGTATTTGTACTGCTTACTTTCTGTCATACTTTCTAATGTATGGGCATTGCTTTATGACCAATATTTTCACTTTAGTAATATATTTTGCATGGGAGCTTTTCTCCATAGTTCTCCACTGAAAAGGGTTTACATTGTTGCCCAGTTAGACTATCCTGGTAAACAAATACTAAGTAAGTAAGTAAGTAAATAAATAAACAAATAAAATATTATAGGAAGAATTCGAAATAGATGAAAGGATGTGATTATGATTGTCTTTGCAACTATGCCATGGGTTGAATAAAGTTAAAAACAGTACAGACAGCTAAGGGTGGTATAGGGCATTAATACTGCTCATAAATTAAAAATATGATTAAGCACTTTTTTTTTCAGTTTTTAAACTTTGAAGATAAATCCAGTAAAAATGGATGAGACTGGTTCAACAACAATTAAAGCACTATAGAAAAAACAGGACTCTGCTCTGTTCATAAGAACAGAAAGGTAAGCCCATTCACACCATACAAAGTGCATCATCATATCTACTAAAACATTAAAAGCAACCATTTAAATACTTTCAAAATTACTGGGTTAAAGCACGTGACCTCAGAAGAGGCTTTAAAGGAACACATTCATTTAAGCCTCTCCCTTTTTCTAGTTGCAATATTAACATCCATTTTATCTTTAAACACTCTGTTTTAGTTTTAATATCTCCTCCCCCTGATACCTTCTATAAAAAGTCCTTACACCATAAATTTAAAAGAATGACAGTTGCCTGCACTAATAACCTGCTTAGACAATGCATTTTTCGTGTGACCCTTACTAATACAATACATATGCTCACATATACAGTCTCTCAAATTTCAGGGGTGCGTACCAATTCTGTATGAAACAGCTGTCATAGTTGATGATATATTTTTTGGGTGGACCGGTTCTGCTGCTTCATTACAAGATTTTGCTGATTTTCTTCATCAACTAACTAACTTTCTAAGGTTTACATTTAAGTTCTCCACAAATGAGACTGATTCCCTTGATGTATGTATTAAGGTGCTCAAGCTAGTTTTGATACCTGATTATAAAAAAAAAACCCTGTAAAGTGAACAGTACTTTGCATTTTCAATATATTAAAAGGTCAGTTTTTCAGACATGCAAGAGTAAATGCTAGTGACGCTAATATGTTATCTGCTTTTGACGACGCTTAGTAATGATTTCCGTATGAGAGGTTATCCAGAAAGTGACATCAGTGTGGCACGCATTAAAAGTTTGGCTCAAAGAAAGCGTATCTTTCTAGTCATTGTGTTAAGTATAACTAGAAATGGGGCTCATACTCAGAACCATCTTAGGATGTTAATTACCTGTTCCAGTGATGTTTATGCTGTGTGTAACATTATTAAAAAAACATATTTTGATTTCCATCTTAGGATGTTAATTACCTGTTCCAGTGATGTTTATACTGTATGTAACATTATTAAAAACATATTTTCATAGGTTCATAGGTTCATACTAGGCTATCTGCCCTATGGCATTTATAAGCCTAGCCAGAGTGTGTTTGGCTTTCACCACCCATTTTAAATTAATTTTGCTATGCCCTTTTTCGAGGTTAGTATACTGTGCCTCTGTCTAACAGTGACACAGAAGTGATACCCGGGGTAAACCTACGATCTCCCATCCACTCATCAAGATTCCTCTTGAAGAGAGTCAATGAGGGACTCTGCCTAACCTGGACTGGGATTTTATTCCAGAGTGAAGGGAGCCTCTGGGTTATAAATCTGTCCCTCCAGCATGTCCTATTTATTTCAGTGCTGAGGTTCAAGTTTCTCGAGTGCGTAGCTTGATGGGATTTGGATTTTCTGAGATGCAGCATGTCCATTAATTCTGGGTTGGACATGGCTTTATACATCAGGCACAGATTGCCTCTGAGCAGGCGGTATGCCACTGAGTAGAGCTGGAGTTTCTTTAACAGCATATGGCATCTGTTTGAGCCCTTTGATCCTCTTGGTGAGGTACTTTTGGGGTCTTTCTAGTTGCTGCAGGTGTCTGGTAAGGTACATCCCAAAAGGGGCATTGTACTCAATTATGGGCCTGATGAGGGATGAGTAAAGAGGCACGATGACCTCCCCTGATCTAGATGTGAATCCCTTCATGATTAGGTGGGCTATATAAAATGTTTTTCTAACCACTTTGGCCACATGGTTGTCAAATGAGAGATTGCTATCAACTTGGGTCCCCAGGTCCCTAATTACTTCTTCTGTACTTAATGGATTACCACCTATGTGGTAATTTGTGGGCACTTTGTTTTTGCCAAAGGGGATGACTATACACTTTTGGTGTTTAGCTTGAGGCCATGGCTCTGGAACCAGTTGTCTGTTTCTGTGAGGCCCTTTTGGAGGATGCTTGTGTCAGCTGGAGAGTCAATTATGGCACCCAGTTTGCAGTCATCTGCGAACTTGGTCAGCCACAGTCCTTCCGTGTTGGCCTGTACCTCCAAGAAATATATACCGAACAAGAGAGGTCCCAGGACTGAGCCTTGTGGGACGCCACTTGTAACTGGTTTGGAGTCTGACATGGCTCCAGCAATTCTAACCATGTGGGTTCTGTCCTTGAGCCAGTTTGCAACCCATCTGGTGACATAGGGGTTTATATTTAAGCTGGTGAGCTTATCTACAATGCCCGAGTGGGGTATTGTTTCAAGGCTTTTGCGAGGTCCAGGTAGGCTGTGTGGACCACCTTCCCCTAGTCAATGGCCTTGGTGACTGTTTCAAACAAATCGACCAGGTTTAAGAGGCAGGATCTGCCCTTAACAAAGCTGAACTGGGTAGGATACAGTGTCTGTAGGTCCCCAATATCTTTATTTATGAGGTCCATGATGATCCTTTCCATAGCTTTGCAGACCAAGCTAGTCAGGCTTATGGGGCGATAGTTTCCAGGATCCGTTGAGGCACCACCTTTGTGGAGAGGGACCACTGTTGCTGTATGCCACTCTTTGGGTACATATCCTGTAGTAAGGCTGAGATTGAACAGTAGTTTTATGTTTGGGTTTAGCTCTTCTTGGAGTTCATGTAGGACGCAGCCCGAGACACAGTCTGGTCCCATTGATGCTGTGTTTTTTGCTTTGGAGAGGGCGACTCTTACCTGAGCATCTGAGATGTCAGGGGGGCAGCACTCTGCTGGGATAGATATTTGATCTTTTGGTGGGGGGGGGAGTTTGCGCTGAACCTGTCAGCTAGGATGTTGGCAATGTCTGTGGGCTCAGTGTATTTTTTGTCATTTTGGACTAATTCTGAGCATATCTGGGAAATCCCACCCAGGTTCCTAACATAACTAAAGAAAGCCTTGTGATTATCCTTAGTGCCCTGTGCAATATTTTTCTCGAAGCTGGCCTTAGACGATTTTATGAGTGCCCGTAGTTTTTTGCTAATACTGATTAGAGATGCCTTCCCTTTTTGGGATTTTGCTCTGTCATGTAGTAGCTTCCTCCTTCTATTGTATAGTTTGTTTATGGCTGGGGTCCACCAGACAGGATGTCTGCCTTTGGAGGATTGGGTCTTGGTTTTATTTGGGATTGCATGATCCATGCATTCCTGAAGGTGTTCATAGAATGCGTTTATAAAGGATTCTGCGGTCTGGGCCGTATTTTCCACAGGCCCAGGGGCTTTAAAGGATTCCACCTCGGTTTAGAGGAGTGTGAAGTTTGCTTTAGAGAAGTTTTTCACTGTGGTTTTCTGGGCAGGGGGTGGGGTCGGGATGTGAATATCCAGTGAGATTAGTTTATGGTCTGATCTTACCAGTGAGGGATACACTTCTGGTCTGGAGCATAGAGTCCCCATGTTGGTGATGATCAGGTCCAGTATGTTTTCCCCTCTTGTGGGAGTGGTAACAAGTTGTTTCATAGCATTTGAGTTTATAAATTCTAGGAACCTTTGGGCTAGGGTGTTGGAGCTAGAGTAATGCTCCCAGTCTATGTTTGGGTAGTTGAAGTCGCCCAATATAATGGTGTTTGGAGAGACCTTCATATTTTCCAGTGTTCTCAGGAAGGCCGAGTGGGGTTCCTGGGTTTGGGAGGGTGGTCTGTAGCAGGCTATAAACTGGAAGGCAGTTTTACCCACTGTTAGTTGCACATGGATAGTCTCTGATGCTTTGTGCTGTGCCACCAACCTGGAGGTGTGGGTATCTTTGACGAATATTGATACTCCCCTCCTTTTGTGGTTCGGTCCAAGTTTTGGGGCCAAAAAGCATGGTATGAGGTATAACCTGGTAGTGCTGGGGTGCTCTCGGGAGCCTTGAACCAGGTTTCTGTTACTGCACAGATATC
The DNA here is from genome assembly GCF_019279795.1 of Protopterus annectens. Classification (NCBI taxonomy): domain Eukaryota; kingdom Metazoa; phylum Chordata; order Ceratodontiformes; family Protopteridae; genus Protopterus; species Protopterus annectens. The sequence goes on from NC_056735.1 coordinate 213,422,794, forward strand.
AATGCTCTCCATGCTAAGGAGAGTTTTGAGTGCATGCATCTTGAGGTTTAGACTTCTGGCGTTGAGTAGCATTACTCTTAGTTTCTTATCCCTTGTGATACCTATGCAGGTGGGTTTGTCTTTTGAGCCTTGCCTAAAAAAGGCACTATGGGGGTAGCAAGAGCCTTTACCAATATCCAAAAGCCCAGGGGTGACAGGTGCAAGCCATCCCTAGCGAAGCATCGTGGCTTGTCGAGCATGTCATCCCAGGCTGACAGACATTGGATCCCCTTTGAATGACACCAATACTTAAGCCAATTGTTGAAATTGATCATCTTGTCTTCATATTGTGGCATCATTCTTGGTGAGGGTAAGATGCTACTCAAGGTCAGGGTCATACTGGCTTGGGCTTCATGCTTAGAGAGCTCCTCTATGTCTCTTTTCATGTAGTCCAGGGAGGTATATCTAAGGTCATTCACACCAGCATGGACAATGACTGAGTCATATTTGTACTTGCCTTGGAGTGACCTGAGTGCTTGTGTTATGTGACGGATCCTAGCGCCCGACAGGCAGCTCACCGTGACCTTCTCCTTGTTCAGCCTGGTGTGCGGGACGTCAGTGTGCCTGACGATAGAGTCACCTATTACAAGTTTATCAGGTGTGTTGTTTAGTCTTAAGGGCTGTGACTGTTCGGCACACTGGCTTTGTGAGCTATGTGTTGCATGTGTTTTGTTTTGGGGTAGCGGTTACTTGGGTGTCTGCCTTGGAGGTCTCTGCTGCTTAGGCAGATTTTTATTTAGAGCCTCTGAGTATGTTTTGTGTGTTTATATGTTTGGTTTGCTGTCGTGGTAGGTCTATGTGAGACTGGAATTGTAGTGAGTGTGGTTTCCTTCTCCTCCTGACTGGTTACACCAGTACTGAGTTGAGAGAGCTTAGCCTCCAATTTGGCTATATGGTTGCATCTCTCACATGTGTTGGAATTTGTTGGGAGGAGGAGTGGGTTGTCTGTGTACATGAGGCAGTTGTAACATTGCCTCAAGATTCCCAGATTCACCAGCTGGACCGGAGAGGAGATTGACAACTGACCTTTGGACATGCTAGAATAGTATTGGGAATTCCTTTGTAATTGAAAAAAAGGGCCAATGGGGAACAAGGTACTCAAGGGGAGTTTGTGACGGTGTAGTGCTTTTAATTTTTTAGTGCTGACTTATATAATTGCTTTAGTGAGCAGGTGCCAGGTAACTTAAATGCAATGTGTTACAGGTAACTTAAATGCAAAAACAACAAACAGTAACTTTCTTTCAAGTGAAACAAGGAAATAAGTACAGTAAGTAATGCAGATATCACTAGGGATCCACAGAAGCACTGAAAAGCTGTGTTTTAGGTGAAATTAGCATTTCAGGGAAATAACAAGCAAACAAACAACAAGCATACAAACAAAGCTAGATTCAGCAGGCCTGGATCTAGTCTATACTACAGAAAACAAGGTGTACCAATTTCAGTAAGAAACAGTTCAAATATGCAGGCACTATAAGCCTTTAACCAGAAATTCCCAGCTCAGAAGGGCAGAGTCCAGCCTCTCCTCCCACAAGAGTGCAGACCACGGACCTTCTTAAAGTAAAATAACTGGCCTGAAGCCCAAGTGCTTAAACCAGAACTAATACACTTTTAGAATAACAGACACTGAGCCCTCAATCAGCAGTTCCCAACTTAGAAGGATGTAAGCTACCTGTCCTGCCACCTCAGTGCAGGCCACAAACCTTCCTAATGTAAAACAACTGGTCTGAAGCCCAAGTGCTTAATCCAAAAGACTTAGAATGATAGCTACACTTTAATCAAGTTACTACCAAGCAGTAATAAATACAATTGAATACTTTAAAGAATGCCTGGATTAGTGCTGAAGTTATACAAACAAAGCTAGATTCAGCAGGCCTGGATCTAGTCTATGCTACAGCAAACAAGGTGTTTGATTTCTGATGACGGGTGTAGGTCATTTTTAGGTGACTCTCCAAAGTTCTGTTTTAAGAATAATTATTCTCTGAAGATTCACCCACTCCACCTATCTGGGCTTACTTGAATCCATCAAGATTCAACCCTCTACCTGGATCCTGGGTGACTTTAACTACCCAACCATAGAGTGGAAGACCTATTCTATCCCAAACATGAATGCCTAGAGATTCCTTGACTTTGTCAATGCCAATGCATTGGATCAGCTGGTCTACACCCCTACAACAGGTGAAAATATCCTGGACCTGGTCCTAACTGACATGAGTAGCCACTGTAGCACCCCTACATTTTCATCCTTCTTGGTAAGATCCAACCATAAGGTGATCACTTCCAAAGTCACCATCTCTCCTGCCCCCTCCCTCTTGTCAAGGTTAAACAAAAAACTTTTCCAAAGCTGACTACAGTCTCCTGATAGCAGGTATAAGCTGCTTCACAGCCACGATCCCTTCAGTTGGAACTAGCACTAATGTCCAAGCCTGCACCAAAAGACTATATGAGCACCTACATAGCTGTATGAACTCAGTAGTACCTGACATGACCAAATCTTCCTCAAGGAAGAATAAACCTGTCTGATGGACAGCAGCAATAAAGAAACTCAATAACAGAAGGAAAAAAATTGATGGCCAGGACCAAGAAGGAGCAGGGGCCAAGTTGGAAGCAATCTCTCCTTTGTCTGAATAAGGTCACTGGTGAAATTTTCTAAGGCTAACTTTGAGTCCAAATTGGCCACATCCACTAAGGACAATCACAAGGCCTTCTTCAAATACATCTGCAATCTCAAAGGTAATACCCAAATCTGCTCTGAACTGGTGGTCAGTAGCACCATATACACAAAAGCCATAGATTTAGCCAACCTGCTGGCAGATAGGTTCGGTGAAACTTCACCCCCTGCCTCCCCATCAGTAAACCAGGACATCCCCAGCACCTGTCCCCCTTCCTTCATGACCGCAGAGCAAGTCTTTAATGTCCTCTCAAAGGCAAAAAATACAGTCTCCACGGGACCTGACAACATCCCTGGCTATAGCCTACATGAGCTCCAGCATGAGCTCTCATCTCCATTGGCACCTTGTTCAACCAAAGCCTGAGCACTGGCTTTGTCCCAGCTGAATGGAGGACAGCCACTGTCATCCATCTACACAAAGGTGGAACTACCACTGACCTAGGAAATTATAGGTGCTTCAGTCTAACTAGCCATGGCCTAACTGCAAGGCCATGGAATGAATTTTCATGGACCTTATAAACAAGGACACTGGCAACCTCCAAATGCTTGACCCCACACAGTTTGGTTTTGTCAGAGGGAGGTCATGCCTGTTAAACCTGGTTGACTTCTTTGAAACAATCACCAAAGCCTTGGATGAGGGGAAGACTGTGCACTTCACCTACCTTGATCTAGCCAAAGCTTTCAACACTGTTCCCCCACTTGGGCATAACAGGTAAACTCTCCCAGCTGGGCTTCAACCCATATGTCAACATATGGGTGGCTATCTGGCTCACTGATAGAACCCACTCAGTCAAATTAAGGGAAGCAACCTATAGTAATAGACTTGTAATGAGTGTTGTACCCCAAGGATCAGGCTTGGGACCTCTACTGTTTGGGATATACTTTTCTGAGGTGCAAGCCAAAACCAGTGGTCTGTGGCTGACCAAGTCTGTAGATGACTGCAAGCTGGGCACTGTCGTAAATTCCCCTAGTGATGTGAGCATCCTCCAAGAGGGCCTTACCCAAACCAGTGACTGGTGCCAGAAGCATGGCTCAAACTGAATGGTAAGAAATGCATCATTATCCCCTTTGGGGAAAATGGCATCCCTGCTAATTATCATATTAATAACAGTGTACTAAGCATGCAGTCAGTCATGAGGGACTTGGGCACCCAGGTTGATAGCAACCTGACTTTTGACCACCACGTTACCTCTATTGTATGGAAGGCTTTCTACATGGCCCACCTCATAAGTAAGAGTATTTCATCCAGGAACAAGGAGGTCATAACATCCCTGTACTCCTCCCTTATCAGAGTCATTATCAAGTACAATGACCCCTTTGGCATGTACCTTGCACATGCAGCAGCTGGAGGGACCACAGAGTTTCTTGACCAGGAAAATACAAGGTCTCAAACTCCTGTCCTGTACAGATAAGCTAAAAGCCCTGTCCCTCTACTCAGTCTCATACAGACTGCTCAGAAGTGACCTGTGTCTAGCATACAAGGCCATCTCAGACCCAACCGTGATGGAGTTGCTGCATATCCGTAAGTCAAACTCCAGTCGAGCAATCTACGCCAATGCCTCAACCTGGTCTATGACATTAATCGAACTTGCTGACAGGATTGATTTGTGTCCAAAAGTCTTCCCCATCTGTGGAATACACTCCCTCTCCATGTCAAGCAGAGTACCTTTCTAGCCCTCTTTAAGAGGAACCTGGACAACTGGATGGGAAACAGAAAATACAAAATTGAGATCCCACCTGTCTCCATGCTGGACAGGGGAAACAGGTGTTTACTTTGTGGGAGCATGGGTGAAATTCTTGGCTGGGCTTAATAGGGCCTCCGTGAACCTAAAAACCTATGACAATGTTTGTTATAAGACCCTTTGCAAAGGAACAAAACTATGAGAGTTGTTTCAGATAGAATTGGTATGCATCCATGTAGATCATGTAAGATGTGCATGTTTGTTAAGAATTGTGAAAGTTATAAACATCTGCATTTTGAATGTGTTTTCAGATTTGATTTTTATGTTGATTGCTCCAGTCATGATCTTGTTTATTTAGCTGTATGTGATCTGTGTAATTGCTATTATGTCGGCAAGACAAACCAAAGTTTGAGAGACTGTATTCATGAGCATATGTATTGTATTAGTAAGGGTGACACGAAAAATGCACTGTCTAAGCATGTTATTAGTGAGTTCAACTGTCATTTTAAATTTATGGTGTTAGAAATTTTTAAAGAAGGTATCAGGGAAGGAGATATTAAAACTAAAACAGAGTGTTTAGAGATAAAATTGATGTTAATATTGCAATCGGACAAAGGGAGAGGCTTAAACGAATGTGTTCCTTTAAAGCATCTTCTGATGTCATGTGCTTTAACCCAGTGATTTTGAAAGTATTTAAATGGTTGCTTTTAATATTTTAGTAGATCTGATGAAGGACTTTGTAGTGTGAAAGTGCTTATCTTTCTGTTGTGAATAAAAGTTTTAACCAAGTCCTGCCATGTTCATCTGGTTCTTCTTGCTGTGTTTTATAATTTTTAAACTTTTCTGTTCTTTAAAGAGCTCCTGCAATTAGCTTATGTCACATGAAAGCTTTTATAACTCATATTTTTAAATTATGGGAATTAATCTGCACAGCTCTGTGTTTTGTCCTGCACTGCTGCTATCTTGCTATTTCTTGGCATTCATATTTTATTTGTGATGTCTACCATTGCTACCGATATGTAATGCCTGTCACAGCTAAGAGCTAAAGTACTTTGATCTGCTCCACTGTTCGAGTAAATGTCAGTAAGAACAACAGATAAGCAGAATAAAATATAAATGTATATGAATGATAATTAGTATAAATAAGTAAGGTAAGCATGTAGCAAATGTGCACTGTTGCATCAGGGTGTCGACCACAAAAGACACTCCCACAGAAGCTTCGAATTACTAGTTACAGGTGAAGAGTGTAAACCTTGGTTTTCTATTCTCTTCCCTAAACTCACTATGAGCTCAACACCTTACAACACTTCTTCTTCTTTCGGCTTTTTCCCAGTTAGGGGTTGCCACAGCGGATCACCTGTCCTAGTTTATCTAAAGTAACAGTAATGTGACAAAACTACTGCATTTGATATACTGTACACGTACATAAACCTGTGCGCGTGCACACACACACACACACACACACACACACACACACACACACACACACACACACACACACACACACTAATTTCCAGGAAAAAGTGATAAGATCTTTCAGTGTTACAAACCTTTTCTTTCTTACAGCAATGAGCAGTCCATGCCATCAACTATGCTTCCTCTAACACAGAAAATAACACCAGTTACTCGACCACTTTTACAGATAAGCTGACTGAAAAAAAAAAAAAACAGTAACTCATGTCAGCTTTACCTGAGAAGGAAGTCTTTCTCTTTTTCAGAGGTAGATACCTGGAATCCTAGATCAAGACGTTCAATGGTTTGCTATTATAATCCTACCCAAAGAGTAAGAAGGTCACACAGACAAACCATTCAGTAATAACTGCAAGAAAAATTCGGGCAATCTAAGTTTTCACTGTGTAGTACCTTGAACCTCCTGCAAAGGAGGTTCATGGGATATATGAATACGATCCCTTAAGGACATAGTGTTTTAGCTAAGTGGCTTCCTAATGCTTTATCAGTATATTCAGGCCAATATGGCCAACCCTACTAGCTGTGGACATGTATCTTTCAGCCTTTTTAGTAACCTCATCAGCACAGCATAAGCAGATTGTTTGGCTGTACTTTAGAAACAGTGCTATAGACCCAGCTGATGCCCATAAACTTTAAGTTACCTGTAAAGTATCTAAACCAAAGGGTAAAAGGACATACAAACAAACCATTCTGTAAAAAGTGCAAGAAAATCAGCCACATTTTAGCCTTATCCAGCAATATCCAAGAAGTGAAAAATGTAAGAGGTAAAACCAATAAATATTGAGCTTATTCTTTCAGAAAGGCATACTGTCCTGAGACAGGCCATGTGGCTCAGGTCATGGCTGAAAATGATCCTTGGACCAGTTCTCTTACTAAGTTAACAAATATAAAAATTAATAAATAATTAAATACAGCATTTTAGACACAGCTCAGCAAAAGACTGTTAAGAATATCTCTCCTGAGCTGTGTTTTTGTACAAAGGTCACATGATGGGAGATACAAAAGCAGCTGCCAGTACCCCCAAGGCTTGCAGTGTTCCACAAAATTTTAACAAACCCCTGCTTATGAGTTTTGAGTCACATCTCTCTAGCAAGTGTAATGGCCACTGCCCAGATCTGCTACAGTGGATACTGCCACTTGGAATTTATTAAGCATTTAAAGGACAATAAATTCCTGTAGATTTTTGGCTCCCATCCCTCCCACAAGTGTAATAGCCACTGCCCAGATCCGCTACAGAGGATATGGCCACCTTGGAATTTATTAAGAATTTAAAGGACAAGAAAAATCTGTGTATTTTAACAATCCCCTGTGTACATGTTTCAGGTCCCATCTCTCCAGCAAGTGTAACGGCCACTACCCTACTCCACTACAGAGGATATGGCCATCTTGGAATTTATTAAGCATTTAAAGGATAAGAAAAAAAACTACTTTAATCAACTCCTGCATACTGGTTTCGGGTCCCATCCCTCCAGCAAGTGGAATGGCCACTACCCAGATCTATTACAGAGTATAAGGACATCTTGGAATTTATTAAGAATTTAAAGAACAAGAAAAACTGTAGGTACATTGAACATAACATCACCCTGTAACTGTAGCATGTGTATAGGTTAACTTTAAGTAATTGTACTTGCTCAGCACCAGGCCAGGGACAGTAGCTGCTCCCCCCACCAGCTAATCTCTCTCCCAGTTAAGTATTAAAATAATCAAAAGGAAGGCAAAATGGAGCTTACCAATTGGGTAGAATGTAAGCTACAATGAAAAAAAACAAGCTAACTGAAACTGCTGCATTTATAAAAAGAGTAAGATACCTAGCTAAAAGGGACATACTTAACTCATTCAGTCTCTGACTGTTTTTTTTTTCACCATTTTTCTTCTTAATTCTAGCCAAGGCTGGCCCGCACCACTCCCCTTCACTTCAGTCAGGCTCTATATCCCCATTCCTACACACCCACATATCAATTACAGATATACCTACTTTAGCCACACCTCCAACTCGATCCAACCAATTAAATACTCCTACACCCGTCTCCTTTCTTTCTGCCACAATACATACTTTCAAACCTTACTCTACCACTTGCATTTGTACCCGCTGTGCCCCCTTCTGATATCTGCATCCAATTTACTCTAGTATTACCAACCTTTCCCAACATACTTTAATACCATTACGCTTGTCCCTAGCGGTGGTGCTGCGGTAGCGTTGTCACCTCACAGTAAGAAGTTGTCCTGTTCAATTCTCAGCTAAAGCATCTTCTGTGTGGAGACATGCGTGAATGGGCATAGCTTCATTGATGGTTGTGCATCAGAGCTGGCAACTCGGCACGTAAAAATCTACTGCCAATCATTAGCGGACCGGAGTTCCGCTGTGACGACCCCTAACCGGGAAAATCTGAAAGACACAACAACACTTGTCCTTAGCACCTAACTTAATATAAACTTTACCCTACCACATTATTCCACCCACCCCATCACACAGGTAACTTCTACTCAACCACCTTTCTAGACATCAGTCACAACATGTTAATATCTCACTGTTTAGCAATACTAACTATTACTTTCTTAGCTCAACTTACATCATACCGTATCATTCTGAAGGCTGCACTTCAGCTTTATTCACTCCCAACACACAAACCCTCTGCAGTGAAACCAACCATATTCATTATAAATCCATCTATATTAAATTGCACAAATGCCAACCTTACCCCACTTAGATGGCTCTCACACCAAGTCACCTCACATGCATCCCTCCAATATAAAAATTGTTTTGCAAATATCTAAAAATATCTACCGAATAGCATCCAAACTTTCCTTTAGTAGAGACATACACTCAAACCCTGGCCCTACAGTGGAACTTAAGACTACTTACAAAACACAACATAACATACTTAATCTCCCCATAAAAAGAAATGAATTTAAACATAAGAAGTATACTTGGTGAAATTCAAGAACTTCATGCAATCCTATCACTATACTCCTCTAACAGTTATTTTAACCGAAATCTGGTTTAAAACTAGAAATCTCAGAAAATGAAATACCCCCAGTTGCAACATTTAAGACAGGAAATCAAAAAGAGGTGGCGGTATTGCTTTATTGTCAAAACAAACTTACTATAGACATCATCAACCACAATCTCCCTACTGTCAGTAATGCAGAAGTACTTTCTGCTAGAATAAAAATCAATCCAAACAAAATCATCAACATTTTTCGATGCTATATTCCCCCTGGTGACAACATCAACAAACTTGAATTCATCTTACAATGGATTACAAAAAACCTTCCCCAAAAAACCTTCCCCAAGAAACTGTCATATTAGGGGACATTAATATTGATTGCTACTCCTGCAACTCTCAATACCCGACCAATCATGTAAACCTTCAAGGTTTCACTTGGTTAGTGCAAACCACAACAAGGATTGATAAAGTAGCTAAAAAAGGAATCAGTCCTTAGCTGGATTCTCACTAACCACCCCATTCTCTCTTATAACACAGATATACTCCCTGAATCTCTTAGCAACCACCTCCCAACTGTTTACTATGAAAATCTCAAAATTAAAAAAAAAAAAACATTCAGAACAGCAAATGTCATGATCAAATTCCTGCATATTAAGTAGGTAACAATGTCAAATCTGATGACTGACTTCAGCAGATCCAACATTGTCTCTGAATATTGAATGTACTGTCCCTACAACAGCGAAGGTAAGTCTCAATCCTAGACTGTATTCCACCTTTTTGTAGGGGGCCAAGCCCCCTTGCACCCCCCTTTGGGGGGCTGCACTCTCCACACCCCTACTAACTACATATTCTAACTCTGAGATCGCACTACAGTGAGGAAAGGGATGAATTTCCCAATCTCCACTGTACAGCGATCTCTATTTCTTGCATCAAACTCAAATCAGGGAATGCACAGTGGCATTTGTTGATATGAACTATTGCTTATGTAATATTCGGCAGCATGTGAATTGGCTATCTGCCATTCAACATTCCTGTATTTGCTGAACCCACATACAACATTTGATAAACCCTCCCAACATGCATTCTCCAATGTCATGTAAATCCTGTAAAAAATTCATCCTTCAGACAAATTCATAATACTAAAAACTTCAGGCCACAAGACTTCATGTCCACTGCCAAACTCTGTAATTGGAACCCCCTAAAAATCCTCCCCCTTGAGAGGGGAGTCAATTATTTCAACACCACCTTCATAAACATCGTTAATAGTATGGCCACCATTAGAATAGTACAAACAGAGTCCAATTATGCCCCCTGGCTCACAAAGCAAACAAAAGCTCTCCTAAAGAAAGAGATAAGGCATGGGAACCATGGACCCATAATAAAACAACAGCAAATCACCAGGGATATCTTCAACTAAGAAACAAATCAAAAAAACAAACAAGACTTTACAAAAAAACCCACTATACTGGCATACAGTCTAGGCACAAAAACAATCCACAGAAATTCTGGTATGCTATTAATAAAATATTGCAGCCAGGTCAAACTACAACACCCCAGCTATCCTCTAGTAACCCACTTGAAATATTGTCACACAGTTAAATATTTCACAGAATCCATAATAGCTCTTAGAAACAATAACTGTCCACACTAACACCTAATCTTGCCTCCCTACTCCATAAAAACAGTAGAGTCCCTCTACAACCAGTCCCAGCTTGCACTATCTTTAAATATTTACTCATACTAAAACCCACAATTCTCGCAGCAGACAACCTACCTACTGAAGATCTTAAAATAGCAGTCGAAACCATCTCTTACCCACTTTCTTTGTTAATCAGTCACTCCATATCCGAACAATGCATCCCCCCTAGCACACATCATACCACTGCACAAAGGTGGAATTTCCGCAGAATTATCAAATTATTGACCGATCATTATCTTATTTCCACTGTCCAAAATTCTGAAAGGTGCATACATACTTCAAATACTAAGTCACTTCTTAGCCAATAAACTCCTCACAAATACCCAGCATGGATTTTGCCCTAATCATAGCACCACTACTGCCCTTTTAGCTTTAGCACTACCATCAGTCAAGACTGGAACAAAGGCAACCTGGTATCATCTATCTTTCTAGACCTCTCCAAAGCCTTTGATACAGTCTGTCACAACAAACTGTTAACTATATTATCAGAACTCTACCTAAGCTACTCAACTCTTGCCTGGTTCCAGGAGTACCTTGCAGATTGGAAACAAGCCATCTGGTGTCAAAATGACCTGTCACCCCTTTACCTGTAACCTTGGGCATACCTCGTGTCCATCTTTGGCCCTCTTCTTTTTAACTTCTTCACTAACAACCTCCATATTGCTGCAACGCAAGCCACACTGATCCAGTATGGTGATAACTCTATGCTAATCTGCTCTGCCCCAACCGTCCTAGAACTCCAAAACAAAGCCCAGGAATCCTTCAGTGCTGTTAAAACATGGCTAGCAAATCCTCAACCCTAACAAAATGTAACTTATGCTTTATTATCCCACTAACACCATAGACGACACCCCTTGCTTCAAATGTCTGTCAACAAAACCTTGATCAAACCAGTCCTTTACACCAAACTACTAGGAGATATTATAGATCATAATTTGAGATTTGACCTACATATTGCCCAAACAATAAAAAGAAGTTTTATTAAAGAAGAATATAAGAAACTTGGAACCCTATACAGATGCAGAAAATACCTGATCAATAATACCAAAACCATTACAGCCAGAACCCACCCACTCTCAATGGGTTTACTTATCTTAACAAGTCATACCTAGCCAAGTTTGACACATTCTACAGTAAGATAGCAAAATTTGCTACAGACTCCACTTTTAGAACACTCCACTGCCAGGCCCTTAAACAACTTTCTTGGCTAGAATTACCCAGTTGACCATGGCCCATCATATATTTTATGAACCTGAAAAGACACCAGCTGTCAAAAGCCTTCTAAATCCACATATAAGTCAATGCCTATTAAGCTCCACTAACAAAGCACTAATTGAAGTAAACAGATGCAGAAGTAGCTCAGGTGACTCTCTATACTCCTGTTATGTTGCAAAAATGTGGAACGCCTTGCCCATTAACATAAGAGCCACAACTAATAAATAAAACTTCAAACACCTTCTTTAATCCCACTTTACTAATTCATGGATATGTACCTGTGCCAGTCCTGCTTAACCCTTTCACAGCAACATTATTCTTCTCCTATGCCTTCGTGTACATAATGCAGTCTAATATTTTACCAAGCTCAAGACCAAACTATCTCCCCAGCCCCACAGATAGCATTCTTACATTTACTGCCCTCTGATTTGAGTCTTTTAACTGTATAAAGTGATTCTTACTCAAAAACTCAAGATGTATGACCTTCAAAAATATATTGTAACTTTCTCCAACGTATATTAATTAACTTTTATTTGTACATTAACTGTGACACATTCTTCTGTAACTGTTTCATCACTGTACCAACTTGAATTTGTCATTGTAGCATGCAGTTGTAAAGTCTAACAATAATGAACAAAATATTGTATTCAATTTAGTTTTGATTTGTCTACTAACTGTGTCACATTCCTCTAATGTACAAAACTGTATTTAATTTGGATATGTTTGTCAAGGAACTGTGTGACATTCCTCTATTCTGTACTAACTGTATTGTCTATGTAATACATAATTGTACTAATGCTTGGAGGTTTTCACCCCGGGCCTCCCCTGAAAATGGACAGCCTGACCAGTCAGACTTTCCTGGTAAACAAATGTAAAATACATAAAATAAATAAAATATAATTTTAGGATTGATCATTACACGCATAGTTATTAGTTATTAGTTATCATGGCAGATTTAAACAGATTCACCCTTTAAAGTTCTTGCACTTTTTTGCCATGCCACTCAAAACTTAAATTACATAGAGGAGAGCTCAGCTGAATGATGTAACACGTTAAGCAAAGCCCTATGAAACCAAAATCCATTGTTTTAATCATGTGACTTAATACCTTAAGTAACAGGAAGCATGCTATTGAACCTTGGCTGAATGAGGGTGTGTGTGTGTGTGTGTGTGTGTGTGTGTGTGTGTATATATATATATATATATATATATATATATGTGTGTGTGTGTGTGTGTGTGTGTGTGTGTATATAATACACATGTGTGTGTGTGTGTGTGTGTGTGTGTATATATATATATATATATATATATATATATATATATATATATATAAATATATATTTATTTATAATGTGTGTGTTTCTCCTACCATATGGAAAAAAAAGAAGGTAGCTTAATACTCTATACAGTTAACTACAGCTTCACAGGCAACATGCTTATTTGTTTTCCACAGCTTTTATTTTATTTATTTTTTTTTTTGCATAACATTTTATGTTTTAGATATCTTCTATATGTTGTAGAATGAAAACTGTAAGCTTTATTACAGCATTTCAATACTACACAGCTTTTTTGCTTTATGGTGCAGTATTTTGTATACTCCCAATACCACCTAGTCTGGACCTCTGGTTAGTTTTCTAGTACATCTTCAAGAAAATCTTGAATTGAACATGCATCCCTTGGAGACACTAGCAGTGCCCTGTCTTTATAGACCATCTGCTTTGGCTTTACTGTCTCAATTTCTGTGATGCATTCTCATGTTGTAGGACTGCAGTACCAAGCTTAGTATTGAAAGAACTGCTCTGCACTGTCACTTTAAGGGATAATGATCTGTAGTCATGATCCATATTCTACTGTACAGGTATGGTTAATGCTTTTGGAGAGCCTAAACAGTACCCAAGTATTCCTTTTCTGTAGCTGCATATGATTTTTTCATGGGATTGAATCTATGGCTAATGTACAAATGCATGCTCTTCTCCCCTTTTTTGTTAAAGCTAGCTAGGTGCAGCCTTCAAAACATGGTGTGAATCATCTGTATACACAGTAAATTCCTGACTGTATTCATGGCTGGGTAGTACAGGTGTTTACTCACTGCCTCTGTGAGTTTCTGGAATGCTTGCTTGTAGATTGGTGCCTAGACCATTTTATCTATTTTTTGCTTTCAGGTAAAATCTATTTGAGAGTGGATAGGTTGTTATAGAGAGATACAAACTTACTAAAGGTACTTACTGTCCCTAGGAACGCACTTATGTTCTTTTTTGTAATGAGGGTAGGCCATGTCGGAGTAGGCTCCAGTTTGGCACAGTCTGACTGAATCTTTCTACCACCTACTCCATGGTTCATATAAGACACTTGTGCTATTCCTACCCGACGTTTGTTTTCCTTAACAGGTAACCCTGCTCTTTATCATCTGCCTTAACAGGTAACCCTGCTCTTTATCATCTGCCTTAACAGGTAACCCTGCTCTTTATTATCTGACTTAATAGGTAACCCTGCTCTTTATCATCTGCCAAATGCCTCCTTAACATATTGAATATTTTCATGCCAGAACCAACTATAGGTTGTAGTGCACTATATGTAACCAAGAACACAATTCCCAGATCCTGCTTGGATGTGGTCTACCAGCTTTTAAAAGGTTTTTGGGCATTTTTAATCAGCAATGGCTAACCAATATAACCAAAGGAATGCCATCAAACCTGTCCTCTCTTCTTGCTGCGGGTGTCAAGGGTACCTGGCAATAGGTGTTAGGTCAACAGTAGTTAAAAACTTAGTACCACCCATCTGCTCTAAGGCTTTACCTGTCCTAGTAATGGGGTTAGCATCTGTTCCTATGTGACTATTCAGTTTTTGTAATCCATGCAGAACCCAGTGCTTCTGTCTTTCTTTAGCACCAGTATCACCAATGATGCCCAAACACTGTTGAAACTCTGGTTTACTCCCAGCTGTGGCATCTTGTGCAGTTCATTCCACTTAGTTTGCTTGACTCATCCTGACAACCTTTAAGAAGCTTGTTTGATGGCCTGTTGGGCCCCTCTGTATCTATGTGGTGCTACACCAGTTGGATAACACCTTATCTTGGCAGGAGGTATGTCCCAGAAACTCCTGTACAACTGTTTAGATTTCCTGAACATGGGTAAGAGATGGCAGCTGTAAAGTTACTATCTCATCCACTGAGGTGTCCAACCAGGTCAAAATAAGAACATCTGTCACCAGTTCCCCCCTCTAATTCTTCCAGATTGCCTCTCTAACATGGTAAGGTTTTATCACGCTAACATAGTAGAGCTTATATTTCTGTCTCCTACATGGTACCTCTGCCATATCATTGACATTGCTTACTTTTCTCACAATAAGAAAAGGATCTTTCCATGCTGCTTGGCATTTAAGTCAAACAGGAATAAGCTCCATTAGCTTCTGCCCAACAATATATTCTCTGCTGTTGTATTTTTATTAAGTTTAGCTGTGCCAACCCTATGAGGTGTCTAAGCCTAGTCTTGAAATTTAAGACACATTCAACTTACCACTTATCACAAATGAAATCTAGAGCCCCCTTCCCCCTCTCGGTGTGGCTTTACAGCAGCTCAAAGGACTCCTGTTTTAACGAGTCTGTGAATAATCTCACGGCCTTGGTCTTGACAGAAGAGGTGAACATCTCACCACTTCACTGTTCTTCCATGTGTGACAGTATCTTTAAATGCTTTGCACCCCCCAGCACAATGATTCCAAAAACGGATCAGCAGGTGTATTATGAAATTCGCATATCTATGTACAGTATCAATATTTGCTGGGGTAATCTACCTTGGTGAGTATTTCTAACAGAACAATAACCACTTTCTCTGAGTCAATAAAAAGATAGAGCCACAGCCTCAGGGTACCTAGTGCCTTAGCTCTCCACCATCAAGATATCAAGATATACCAGTTAACTGGCCAAGCTTGGGGTAGTAAGAACACCATGATGTCCATGTCTATCCCCTGAAATGGTTGCTTAATAACAGACAATGACATCAATGTACTTTTAGCTTTGTTTTGTCTCTTCCTTTGCCAAACTTTTTGCACTGCTCCTGCATCCTGCATGATCTTGTCATGTCATTTGTAATATCTCAGTAATATAAATGTTTTTGATAAACCTTTCTGTGCATTTCATATGGTCTAATAAGAGGAATATCATGTGGTATAACCAGAAGAGTTCATTGATAAGCATTGAGATCACTGGCTGCTCCATAGCTTCTCCCTTTATTTTTCTTAGTAGAGTCAGTTTTCTGTACAGTACTCCTTTGTCCCAGAATCCAGACTCTCCCTGCCCTTGAGACTCCGGCTCCTCCCTGGCTGCCTCCTCCATGTTCTGTAAGTTAGGATGTGAGGCCTGAGTTTACTTCAACTCTTTCTTTGTTATTATCTCCAGATGCCCTTTCAGTGGACATCTAGTGTCTTTTGATTATTGTGCCCTGGATTTAGGGGTGCTGCTAGTTCCTGTTTCTTCCCTTGACATGGCCCTTTCCAGAGGAAGCCAATACCTGTTGACAGCTATGATTCAGATTCAGGTTTGCTGTTGATACCCGTTTCTCTTTCTTTCTCTTTCTCTGTCTCTCTCTCCTGTTGAAAAAGTTATCACCGGTCCCTGAACAAGGTACGGTCACTGTCTGGGTCTTCTCCCTGCTGCCGTCCACAAGTACTTGCCTCTATGCTTGGCTGCATGTATACAAAATACTGGATTGTCAGAATCATTTCTTACTAAAACTTCTGCCAGAATATAATCAGACATTCTCACCTGCTTGCTCCCATGCTCTCCTTTGCAGCCCAAGTACACTCTGGCCAACAGTACCTGAAAAGGTATTATTCTCTTAGACATAGCTAGAATGGACTGCTAGAAAATAATTGCTAATTTCTGTAACAACTGTAGCATGCTCATGTTTAATGCTGTATCTTTCTTAATAATGGTCTCTTTCTCTTCTCTTCTATGTAAATAGGGTACAGGTCCTGTCATTGTTTCAAGCAACAGCTATCACCAGACAGCTCAACACTGTTGTGTACCAGCTCTGCTTATCACCTCACATGACTTCAGATTCCCATATCACTGTCAACATTTTCGTCCTGTATATTGGTAACCAAACACTCCTTCTGAAGAAGTCTCAACATTAAAAGATGAAAGAGCTAAATATGCTCATTCTCCAGTGGTTCCTCAAAGGAGTGTTTGCGCGTTAATCTGAATTTTTTTTCAACGCTCTCACTGCAAAACTGGTGTTTTTTTGTTTGCACCACATACATGCCTTATGTACTGAAAACATATAACCCCAAACACAGAGTATGTGCTGCAAGTATTGAAGTTCTCCCCTTGCCTGTGGAACCTGCTGTTTTGCCTCAGACTGTCTCCATGGTTTCACTTGTTAGTGTGTAGTATTACTTACCCCTTTCTTGTACAGTTGTGACCTGCTAGAAAGCTACATGTTGCTCTTTATATTCATCCCTTTTGAATAATACATTTCCAGTATATCAAATAGATTCTGATACGCTCAGGCAAAGTATCAAGTGCTTACTCCCTTATAAGGTCTTCCAAAATTTGCAGACTAGTAATTTGACAGCCACTTACCAACCTATTAAAGTCAATAAAAAGCATTCAGAAAGTACACTTTTTAAATATGGAATAATCAGTATGATTAGGGTCATACAATTTACAATAGCATGCACTTCATAATGAGAGAAGTTAAAAAATGACCCATTGTACCTTGTCTGTTTGGTGGATATTAGATACACATTTGAATGCCTTAGTAAAACTAGCAAAATCATGGCTTTTTTTATACTAAGGAAACTGTTTATTACTAACTTTACTTTACCCAATACCCTCATGCAGCTGACTCAGGTGGAGATTTCCTTCTTGTGTTGATAGTCTATTTCATTTCTCAGTTCTTCTCCTGTGCAGTGCCCCATGTTGTTTTATTCTCTCTCAGACATTTTGACCTGTGGATGTTTCAGTTCAAATTCTAGTTTCCACAATTTCAGCTGTATGCCAATGTCACTGGGGGGGGGCTGGATGTCCCTTTTCCTGCATTATGGACAACTGTATGTCATGGCGGGCTGTTTCCAGGTTCAGTGGGCCGGCTGAGTGTCAGTTGCTGCTAAGGTGATTGTCATATCATCCTTGCTTATACCAGCAGGTTGGACTTTTTGATTACACCTTTTAAGCATTTGTGCCTTCAACATTTTGGCATACTGTTCATTGTTCACTTATTTTGCCTATTTCCTTTCTACTATAACTAAATCATAAAATAAATGCAATGCGATATATAACCCTGTATGTTTAACTTATGGCTGCTGAAAGGATGCACATACATTAGTGAGAAAACTGATTTACAGTCCAGTTACTACATCCACATCACTAGAAGCCAGTAATCTGAGGGCCACCAACAGTATGATCTCACAATCCGTGCCATTTCTGCCAGTAATGTGATGTCCATCACTGCTAGCAATATGTGTTGGTCGTTGGTGTCATTAATGTTGGTGTAACCAGTGCATAAAGGACAGGGCATTTTTCCTTTTTGCCATTCCACTGCACTAGTAAACAACTGTAAGAACAACAAACTCATGAAAAAGTGAAATTTTATATTTTTATATAGCTGTAGATGCAAATACTGATGTGTGTATGATTATAAATCTGTATAAATAAAAAGGTAAGTGAGGTTTAGCCTTAAGAGCATACAGTAAAAGTGCAGTGTTGAACTGGACTGTGGCCACTCCCAAATAATTTTCACAATAACAGCTGCAGCACAAGGTTATTAGCACCAACTTCCCTGACCTTTCCCTAAACTCAGGCTTTACAATTCTGGCTTATCCAAAATAACTCTTAATTTGACTTAATTGTTGCAGTTGTGTACACACACACACACACACACACACACACACACACACACACACACACACACACACACACACACACACACACACACACACACACACACACACACACACACACACACACACACACACACACACACACACTTACATAGAGATAATAATTTCCAGAAGAGGCTAGTAAGACCTTGCAGTGCTACAGACCTTATTACTGTCATAAACACAAGCCTCCTCCCTTAAAAAAATACATGTTACTCTACCAGTCTTAGGATTAATCTATCTTAAAAAAGTAACTGTTGATATCTTTGGTTTAGCAATCTTTCTGTTTCACATAGGTTCATACTAGGCTATCTGCCCTAGGGCATTTATAAGCCTAGCCAGAGTGTGTTTGGCTTTTGCCACCCATTTTAAATTAATTTTGCTATGCCCTTTTTCGAGGTTAGTATACTGTGCCTCTGTCTAACAGTGACACAGAAGTGATACCAGGGGTAAACCTACGATCTCCCATCCACTCATCAAGATTCCTCTTGAAGAGAGTCAATGAGGGACTCTGCCTAACCTGGACTGGGATTTTATTCCAGAGTGAAGGGAGCCTCTGGGTTATGAATCTGTCCCTCCAGCATGTCCTATTTATTTCAGTGCTGAGGTTCAAGTCTCTTGAGCGCATAGCTCGATGGGATTTGGATTTTCTGAGGTGCAGCATGTCCATTAATTCCGGGTTGGACATGACTTTATACGTCAGGCACAGATCACCTCTGTGCAGGCGGTATGCCACTGAGTAGAGCTGGAGTTTCTTTAACCGGGCAGCATATGGCATCTGTTTGAGCCTTTGATCCTCTTGGTGAGGTACTTTTGGGGTCTTTCCAGTTGCTGCAGGTGTCTGGTAAGGTACATCCCAAAAGGGGCATTGTACTCAATTATGGGCCTGATGAGGGATGAGTAAAGAGGCACGATGACCTCCCCTGATCTAGATGTGAATCCCTTCATGATTAGGTGGGCAATATAAAATGTTCTTCTAACCACTTTGGCCATGTGGTTGTCAAATGAGAGATCGCTATCAACTTGAGTCCCCAGGTCCCTAATTACTTCTTCTGTACTTAATGGATTACCACCTATGTGGTAATTTGTGGGCACTTTGTTTTTGCCAAAGGGGATGACTATACAATTTTTGACATTTAGCTTTAGGCCATGGCTCTGGCACCAGTTGTCTGTTTCTATGAGGCCCTTTTGGAGGATGCTTGTGTCAGCTGGAGAGTCGATTATGGCACCCAGTTTGCAGTCATCTGTGAACTTGGTCAGCCACAGTCTTTCCATGTTGGCCTGTACCTCCGAGAAATATATACCGAACAAGAGAGGTCCCAGGACTGAGCCTTGTGGGATGCCACTTGTAACTGGTTTGGAGTCTGACATGGCTCCAGCAATTCTAACCATGTGGGTTCTGTCCTTGAGCGGGTTTGCAACCCATCTAGTAACATAGGGGTTTATATTTAAGCTGGTGAGCTTATCTATAATGCCCGAGTGGGGTATTGTATTGAAGGCTTTTGCGAGGTCCAGGTAGGCTGTGTGGTGACTGTTTCAAAGAAATCGACCAGGTTTAAGAGGCAGGATCTGCCCTTAACAAAGCCAAACTGGGTAGTATCCAGTGTCTGTAGGTCCCCAATATCTTTATTTATGAGGTCCATGATGATCCTTTCCATAGCTTTGCAGACCAAGCTAGTCAGGCTTATGGGGCAATAGTTTCCAGGATCCATAGAGGCACCACCTTTGTGGAGAGGGACCACTGTTGCTGTACACCACTCTTTGGGTACATGTCCTGTAGTAAGGCTGAGATTGAACAGTAGTTTTATGTTTGGGTTTAGCTCTTCTTGGAGTTCATGTAGGACACAGCCCGGGACACCGTCTGGTCCCATTGATGCTGTGTTTTTTGCTTTGGAGAGGGCGGCTCTTACCGGAGCATCTGAGATGTCAGGGGGGCAGCAATATGCTGGGATAGATATTTGCCCTTTTGGTGGGGGGGGGGGAGTTTGCGCTGAACCTGTCAGCTAGGATGTTGGCAATGTCTGTGGGTTCGGTGTATTTTTTGTCATTTTGGACTAATTCTGAGCATATCTGGGAATTCCCACCCAGGTTCCTAACATAACTAAAGAAAGCCTTGTGATTATCCTTAGTGTCCTGTGCAATTTTTCTCTCAAAGCTGGCCTTAGATGATTTTATGAGTGCCGGTAGTTTTTTGCTAATACTGATCAGAGATGCCTTCCCTTTTTGGGATTTTGCTCTATCATGTAGTAGCTTCCTCCTTCTGTTGTATAGTTTGTTTATGGCTGGGGTCCACCAGACAGGACATCTGCCTTTGGAGGATAGGGTCTTGGTTTTATTTGGGATTGCAAGATCCATGCATTCCTGAAGGTGTTCATAGAATGCATTTATAAAGGATTCTGCAGTCTGGGCCGTATTTTCCACAGGCCCGGGGGCTTTGAAGGATTCCATCTCGGTTTTGAGGAGTGTGAAATGTGCTTTAGAGAAGTTTTTCACTGTGGTTTTCTGGGCAGGGGCTGGGTCGGGATGTGAATATCCAGTGAGATTAGTTTATGGTCTGATCTTACCAGTGAGGGATACACTTCTGGTCTGGAACATAGAGTCCCCATATTGGTGGTGATCAGGTCAAGTATGTTTTCCCCTCTTGTGGGAGTGGTAACAAGTTGTTCCATAGCATTTGAGTTTATAAATTCTAGGAACCTTTGGGCTAGGGTGTTGGAGCTAGAGTAATGCTCCCAGTCTATGTTTGGGTAGTTGAAGTCGCCCAATATAATGGTGTTTGGAGAGACCTTCATATTTTCCAGTGTTCTCAGGAAGGTCAAGTGGGGTTCCTGGGTTTGGGAGGATGGTCTGTAGCAGGCTATAAACTGGAAGTCAGTTTTACCCACTGTTAGTTGCACATGGATAGTCTCTGATGCTTCGTGCTGTGCCACCAACCTGGAGGTGTGGGTATCTTTGATGAATATTGATACTCCCCCTCCTTTTGTGATTCGGTCCAAGTTTTGGGCTGGAAAGCATGGTATGAGGTATAACCTGGTAGTGCTGGGGTGCTCAGGGAAGCCTTGAACATGTGCATGCTAAGAGTACTATATACAAACACATATACACTAATACCATTATATTAATACAGAAATATATATATGTGATACATAGAATATTTAACTAAAAGAAAAAATTATAATAAAGTTTAACCAATTAAGTATAAAAATGAAATAAGGTTTTATATGGAAATAGTGTTTCAGCAGACAAGTGGTTTATACAAGAATTCTGGCTAACCAGTTTGCTAGTTCTTAATTAATTTCTAGTTGTAGTAAGGGCTATGACAGCTACCACTACCTAAGAAGTACAAAATATAGCAGGTAAAACCAATAACAAAAATGAGCTTAATATTTCAGAAAGGCATGTAATCCTGAGACTGGTATATTTAATACACTACTGAGTTAATGGCTTAAATGACATGCAAGTTGGGTTTTCAGAAACAGGGTCACACAATCTGACTTCTGCTGGGATGCTTTCAGAATGCATCATAATTGGAGCATTATGATTATCACAGCAATGTGCAAAATGATTCCACCTTTAAAAGTATTTGACAAACTTTAAACCATATCCAGCAGATCTCAGCTGAATGATAACAATACCTGAAAAGGTTGAGGATTGAAGTCATTAAATATTGACAAACATTTGAATTGAAGACTCCACATCCTTCAGAAAACTAATGCTAGTGCAAAACCTGTTATTCTATCAACTCCACTGCCTTACTACTGCAACTGTAGTGAAGACCTTTTGCATCCTCTTTGCTTCACTTATTTAACACAATAAGCTAGTAACTGCCTATCATAGTACAGTATCAGAACTCATTTAGCAAACTGCAGTATCGCCCACAGCTTATTCAACTAATACCACAGGCAGGCCCCATCAGCAACCACCGATCATTCCTCCTAGCATCTTGTGCCCAGGTTAACTATTATCATTCACCCTGCCCTAGTTACAGGTTTGTGTGTGTGTGTGTGTGTCCATCACTGAAAAAAGTAATTGATCCTTTCATAGTTAGCTTTCTACAGTTAACTGCAGATCCACAGCAAAACAGTTACCTGTCCTGTTCAATCATATTCATACATTTTCCACAATACTTTTTTTTTTTTATAAACTGCATTTCACAGAAAAATAACTGCAACTTTTATATAATTTATGTACATTTAACAGCTTTATTACATTCTTGCTAAAAAAATAAGATGCAGTCTTAAATACAGTCCTCACAGACATCACAATCCTTTCCTCTGGAAGTATTTATAATGTATATTTATAATATATAGGCCATGGAACGTATCATCATGGAACTCATAAACAAAGACATTGGAGATCTCCAAACCCTGGACCCCACACAGTTTGGGTTTGTAAAAGGCAGATCATATCTCCTAAACCTGATAGACTTCTTTGAAGTAGTCACCAAGGCCATGGATGAGGGTAAGGTGGTTCACACAGCCTGTCTAGATCTTGCTAAGGCATTCAACACCATCCCCCACTCTGGAATTATAGATAAACTCACTAAACTAGGTATAAATCCATGTCATAAGATGGGTTGCCAACTGGCTTACTGAAATAACCCACACTGTGAAAGTAGCAGACTCCAAATCAGACTTCAGACCAGTGACAAATGGAGTACCACAGGGTTCAGTCCTGGGTCCTCTCCTGTTTGGTATCTACTTCTCTGAAGTACATGCTAACACAGAAGGTCTTTGGCTAACTAAATTTGCAGATGACTGCAAACTAGGAGCCATAATTGAAACTCCTAACGATATGGACATCCTACAAAAGGGCCTCACTGAGACAGATGCCTGGTGTCAAAGACATGGTCTCAAGCTCAATGCCAAAAAATGCATTGTCATCCCCTTTGGTAAAAATTCTGTACCCATGAACTGCCACATAGGCGGTAATCAAGTTAACACTGAAAGTGTGATAAGAGACCTTGGGACACAGGTGGACAGTAGTCTCTCCTTTGATAATCACATCGCCAAAGTGGTCAGGAAATCCTTCTACGTGGCACACCTCATCACAAAAGGTTTCTCATCTAGAAAAAAAGAGGTCATTGTTCCCCTCTACTCATCACTCATTCGAGCCATTATAGAGTACAATGCCCCTTTTGGTATGTACCTCACTAGACATCTACAACAACTGGAAAGGCTGCAAAAATACCTCACAAAGAGGATTACTGGCCTCAAACAGATGCCTTACGCAGACCGTCTCAAAAAACTCTAGCTTTACTCCATCACATATCTCCTATTCAGAGGCGATCTCTGCCTAACATATAAAGCTATGTCAAACCCAGAGCTGTTGGACATGCTCCACTTAAAGAAATCCCAATCCCTCCGAGCTACATGCTCTAGGGACCTAAACCTTGTCACCACAATAAACAGAACATGCTGGAGGGATAGATTCCTGTCCCAGAGACTTCCCATACTCTGGAACAGACTACCTATCTATGTCAAAGAGAGCTCCTCATTAGCACTCTTCAATAAAAATCTTGATGATTGGATGGGTAATAGGAAATTCACCCTGGGGATCACTTCTGTGGTTCTGCTTGACAGGGGCACAGGAAAATAATTTTCTTGGGTGGCGAAAGTCAGGGTACATTTTTGGCTAGGCTTGTATAGGCCCTAGGGCCAATAGCCTAGTACCTACCTATGAACCTATGTAATAAATAAAGAAATGCAGTTCTTTGTTGAAACTATAGAATGAGTCAGTTCAGTACCATATGATCTAAACAGAGAGGTCAGAATTTTGAACCAACTTCTCCTCTAGAAGCCCATATTTCTTGGTGTTTAGGTGTTTGGCCTTTCCCAAATGTAGAGCTATCTCGGAATTGGTATATATAATAGGCAGGGGTTGGGGTTGGGTGCAAGGGGCCTTGCACCACCTGCAGAAAAAACTGTTTTTTCTTGATGCCAGCTTCCAGAGTAGAAGATTCTTCGATGGTCCAAGATTGAAACTTTCATTTTTAATCATATGATCTTTAATTTATATGAAGTAGGTCTGCTATAGAATATATGGGCTTCAAGATTCAGATGTTTTTCCAGAACTCCTCCATTGCAAAGATGTTCATAGGTTCATAGGTTAGTACTAGGCTAGCTGCCCTTTAGGGTCATTTTTAAGTCTAGCTAATTACCTTATGTGAGAATCAAATCTTGCACCTTGTGTCCATAAGGTAAACACCTTAACCATTATGTCAATCTCGCAAAATTGATCTAAATGTCGATAAGCCCTACAAAATAGAGATATCCTTCCAGTATCATGAGACAATGCTTGGTCTGTGAATGCCATATGGCCAGTCATTTATGCTAAGTGATTATTTGCTTAGTCAACAGGCATTTCTGGTATCTTTTGCAGTTGGAATAACAGTCCTACATAGCTAGTATGTCTTATGTGGAATTGCAGTCAAAAACTAATGCATTGTCAGAGCAGTCATGCATTTAAAATCAGGCTGTATACCAAGCAATAGAAGAGAGAGGTAAGAGGAATAAGACTGACAAGATAATGAGCAGTCTCCTGACTGACAAAATGGTAGCAGAGGTTTTATTTTTGGGGGCGGGGTAAGTGAGTGAGAAGGAGGTGGAGTTAGACTAGCCTAGGTAGTCACAGTTGCAGATCCAGTTAGCGTACAGGTATGTATTTAAAGTTTTCCTAAACTGGAGTAATGATGATATGGCTGATATATTAGTGGGCAGTGTTCCTTTCTTGGCTATAAAATTTGAATGTAGAGTCTCCAGTGGAGTTGTTGGTTTTTGTGACTTGAAGGAGAGGTTTATTGTTGGAATGTAGGACCCTAGTACTGGAGAAAGGATGTATTAGGTTTTGTAATGCAGGGGTTTTATCAGGATAGTAGAGAATCATATCTGTTAGTATAAGCTGGTTATAAAGGAGAAGATGGGGAATTTCAAGTTGGTTGAGTTGTTAGGGCTGAGCAGTCATGTGTTTTATGTGGACTATTGGTGGCAAACCTTGCAATTTTGTTACAGCAGGCCTCAAGTTTAGATAAGTCTGGTTTTCTAAGATTGGTGAGAGTATGGGATGCATAAAGAAGTGTAGAGAAGAGATGTGTTTGTGCTATTTTAGCCGTGGTGGTGTTTTTGAAGAATTGTTTATTTCTATATAGTGCCCCACTTTTTTATGAACTTTCTTTATGGTGAAATGTGAATGTCAAATTTCATATTGCAGTCTATTTCAACTCCTGGATGTTTGGTGTGAGTAACTGGAGAGAAGTTGTCTTATTGTTAGAGGTGATAGAAAAGGTGGGTATGGAAGTGAAGTGGTTAGTAGGGTGGAATATGAGAAGTTTGGTTTTGCTGGAGTTTAGTATTAGCTGAGATTTGATAAGCTATTCTTCTACTGAAGGGCATGATGCCTGTGTTTGTTAGTGGAGTTCTTGGAGGGAGAGAAAGGCAAAGATTAAATGATGAGTCATCAGCATATTGGATGACTGAAGCATGTAGAGTAAAGTATGGAGGCTGTTAGTAAAGATATAGAAAAGTAGATTACCCAGGATAAAACCTTGAAGAACACCCAGTGTGACTGGTCATAGAGGAGAGAGTTCTTGCCTCCACTGTACAACTTGTTGCCTACCAGACAAATAACTTTGAAACCATGTAATGGTGGGTTTGCCAAGATTAAGTTCTGAGTGGGTTCAATGAGTTTCTCATGGTTAACCATATCAAATGCTTTAGAGAGGTCCTGAAAGACAGCAGACATAGTTACAATTGTTTTGGTGGTTGTTAATGTATGACCAAATGATATGAAGGCTGTTGTAGTGCTGTGATAGAGCCTGAAGCTGTGATGAGTGTTTATGTGGAGGTTGTGGGTGTTTCAGTAATTCAAGATTTGTGTGTGTATACACTTCTCCAGTATTTTGGACAGTGAGGAGAGTATTGCTGTTGGCTGATAGTTAATTAACTCTTTTGAGTTACCCCATTTGTGGAGTGGGATGATGTAAGAAATTTCCAGATCTCAGAGACTAGATTTTAAGATATATAATGGCTGATGAGAATAGATACAGGGTATGCAATAGCATCAGCCGCTATTTTCAAAAATTCAACATGGCGTTTATCAGTGGCTAAAGTTTCATACAGAGCTTCTTAATTGAGTCAGTTAAGACAGGATGTAAAGTTAAGCCTTTGTTAGTATAGTAGTAGGGAGGTAGGTTGGATGATGGGCAGCTTTGTGAGTTAGCTAATGCAAGAATGGATTCAGTGAAGACTTTGTTGAAATGAGTGGCAACATTGTGTGTGGTATCGGTTATAGTCAGAGGGGGAGTTCTTGATTTTCCAGGAAGGAAGGAGAATGTTAATGGCTGACCAGAATTTTTTTGGGGTTATTTTGATATTTTGTTTGTATATTGCGGTAGTAGTTGATTTTGTCTTTTTTGACATTTTTCTTTCTTTGTTGTGCAGTTCTAGATATGCTTGTTTTATCTGTGTGGGATCCAGTGTTGTGCCAGTAGACCCAGGCTTCATCTCTCGATTTCAACAGAGATCTAGCCTCTTTGCCCAACCATGGAATATAGCTGGCTTTGACTCTAATTTTTCTGGGTGGGGCCTGGGAGTTTAAGATATCTAAGAAGGTGGAGTTGAAGTATTGGCCTGCTTCGTCTAGGTTAAGGTTCTTGAGAGGAGTCCAGTTACATCCTTTTAGTGCTTATTTAAAGCTGGATAGATTGAGGGTTTTCTTGTTTCTTATTACCTGATAAGTAGTGGACTTTTCCTGATTTGTACAATGTCTTATTATATAGGTAGGTAAGTGATCACCCATGCTGGCAGAGAGGCAGATTGATTGACAGATAAGAGTTGGGTCTTTTTGTCAGAATCCTGTCAAGTACTGACTGTTTCTTGGAGATTGTGTTAATTCTAGTTGGAGTGGATGAGCTGAGAAAATTCATGGAGGTTGGTGAAGTTTGTGGGGGAACTGGAGTGACAGGTTGACCAGTCAATGTTGAAGTCCCCCAAGATGATGGTTCATGTTGGAGGAACTCAGAGGCATAGTCAAGTAGGGTCTCCAGGATAAGTGTGCTGTTGCCGGGGAGGTATATAGCAACCAATTAGATTAATAGATTTTTAAGCTTTAGTTTTACAAGTATAATATTGGCATTACCTAAGATAGGAGTGTGTATATCTAAGTTTTCAACAAGTAGTTGGTTTTTAAATAGTATAGAGACACCACCTCCTTTTTTTATGTGTGGTCCTTATGTGGTATATTATAGCCTGGTGCTGGAATTTCATTATTGGAGATATCAGGGTTCAGCCAAGTTTCAGTTAATAATACTATGTTTGGAGAATATAGGGAAAGATTGGCATGAAGGTCATGGTCTTTATTGTTGAAACTTCTAACATTCATATTTGGAATGAGCAGGTCACTAGCTTTTCTGGGAAGCTGGACTGTGTTATGAGATTGACTACAATTAGATAAGTGGGTATAGGTATCAGGTAGGCCAGGCTTTGGATGTATGTCTCCACTGAGAGAAGGTCTGGCATCAAAATGTACTTTGGTTCTTATGATGTTAGTTATGCGCTTGTCATATTTTATGGATAGTTTATTGGTAAGGTGGGAGGGTAAGATAAGTTTGAGTATGAGGATAAATGTGTATGTGTAGGATACTTAGGAGGATGTAGGGGGTGAGAGTTGTGTGAATAGTAGTGGCAGGATGGAGTAGTATGTTGTGTGGTTTGTTGTGATATGAGGCAATGTGTGCAAGTATTGAAGGGTTGTTAGTAGTATTGGTTGCATAAAAATTATTACGTAGGGCATGTTAAGAGATGGAGTTGATGTAGTTATTATTTAAGCAATGCTTAATCTAGTATAGGCTTTAGATGGGTGTAGTGTGAGGTAATGTTGGTTGTAATAGCAGTAATGGGAAGTGTGGCTACTGGTATATCAGTGTTAGTGTACTCTCTATGGAGGAAGGGTGGGATTTAATTTAAGAAGAGGTAGTATGGGAGTGGATTAGTGATATAGTGACAATGTTGTAATGTGGTTGGATGAGTGTGTGTTAAGGGAGTGGCTTAAAGAGTATAAATGTAATGAAAGTGGGGGTGGGTGGGAATGGGGGTAGGGGAAGGGAGTGGAGTGAGCCTAAGCATAGCAAAGGACAAACAGAGCAGGCAGCACTTTTTCCTGATCAGCCTTTAAGAAAAAGAAAAACAATCAGCAAGTTAAGGAAAAGAATTTGGGAGGTGAAGCCAGTGAAGAGAATAAGGCCAAAGGTGGAGAAATTGTAGGTAAAGAAGGCAGGTTGGGGAGTTAGGGTGGCTAGTGACTTATTAGATAAAGAAGGGCAACACGAGTTGGTGTTCATAATCAGGGATGTGAATACACATATCAGGAGGGACAAAACAGGATATGTGGACTGTCTGGGTCCACATGGATGAGGCAATAAGAATAAATAAGGGGTGGCCAATCTAGACTTCCCTGTGCCAGAAGGATTTATGGTGGCTAACAAATGGATCAGCAGGAGAGACGACCACTCTTGTATGTGATCTTGTGACTAACATGCAACTTAGGTAAGCTCTCTCCTAGTAAAGAAAAGGCATTGGGGTAGAGTCAATGATTGAAAAAGTCATCCCAATGATACAGTCAACCCACAGCATAAACCACTGGTTTCCACAATCAGTTGAAAGCAATGGTTAGAGAAGGCTGTAAGATTAACCGACACTACAGTGAAGACCTGGAAAAGAGCTTGGGAAGAAAGAGAAATAGGTAGAGTTGTAGAATGGCAGATCAGGATGAAGCACAACAGAACCAATGTTTGTAGTGAGACAGATAGTTGAGAAGAAACAAGCGATAAGAAAAAAGACCAAGTTGGCATTTCTAGACATAAAGAAAAGCATATGACAGGGTCCCAGGAAAACTGATTTTGGCAATCCTTCAGTGGTTCAAAGTCTAAGAAACATTGGTAGAATTAGTGTAAGCTATATAGAAGGATCAAAAAACATAAGTATGAACAGTGTTCAGACTCACAGAAGGTTTCTCTCTGGGAGCAGGTGTGCATCGGGGTACATTCTGAGTGAATTGCTGTTCATATTAGTGATGGACTAAATTAGACTAAATAGGTTGGAGGGGACATATCAGCAAAGCAGCTATATGCAAATGAGTGGCATTACAGGCATAGTCTGAACAAGAACTTCAAGAAATGATAGGGGGATGGAATGCAAAACTGAAGGCACACGAATGAAACTGAGTACAGATGAGACAGCTGTAATGTTAGAAAATAATGAGAAAATACAAAGAAAAAACAAGGTCTAACCGTTCAACACAATAAATGATTTAATAAAACATACAAAGCTTTCAAGTCACTGGACTCTTCATCAGTGTTACATCAAATGGTGAAAACCATTCAGTATATATATCCAAATCCAGCCTATCAAATTCACAATTAAAATCACATGATTATTCAAATAACATATAAGGATATATAAAAAAAAAATATATATATATATATATATATATATATATATATATATATGAAAGCTATATATGTAGAGAAATACACACACACACACATATATATATATATATATATATATATATATATATATACACACACACACACACACACACATATATATATATATATATATATATATATATATATATATATATATATATATAAACCTAAAACCTAGAACCAAAGATATATGCATAAAAACTTTCAGAATTACATATATAAAAAACCTCTCAAAATTCAGATATCTGTCTTTCTTTTAATAGCGGCTTAATAGTATTTTTCAAATTTAAACCAGGATGTCTATCTGCTCTGAAGTAATTAATCCATTTGTACTCACATATTTCTGTTTTATTTACTATATCACCCCCTCGCTGGTCTATAGTTATTTTTTGTAAAACCCTAAATTTAAAAATGTGGTCTTTGCCGTATTGTATAATGTGTTTTGCTAAAACATTGGTTTCTGTTTTTCTCCTAATTTCTACTGCTACTACTAAATAAAATATCTTCCCCGACATAGGGTGAATAAATTTATTGCTTTTATTTATATTTTTACAAAAAAGAACAGTTAAAGCATGGTAAAGTAGCTTTCTTACTAACTAAGGTACAATGGTCATTACTTAGTTCTTTATAACAAAGATACTGTTTAAGGTTCTTCTCCCTTATATATACAAAATACGGTTACTGACCAACTACCTTTTGCTATATGTACTACTGAAAATGTGGTGTATCTTGTTAAGTGTGACAAGTGCAGTTGTTTCTATGTAGGTAAAACTAACCAGAAACTAAAAGAACCTATATCTTCACATTACTCAGAAATCAGGATAATTAGGATAGAATAGAATATTGTGTGTGTGTGTGTGTGTGTGTTTGCAGCTGAGGCTGAGCATCTGCTTGCTTGCCCTGTGTTTTCCAACTGGTAGTTGGAACTTGGAGGGAAATTTAAACAAACTGTTCTGTTCCCTCCATGTTTTTTGGCTTGTCGCAGGGATGCATGCCTCTCCCTAGCTTAGCAAAGCCAGTACGGCAGAGCATGTCCAACACACTAGTCACAGGTGACTCGATAGTGAGGCACACTAATGTCCCACTCACTAGGTTGAATAAGGAGAACTTAACAGTCAGCTGCCTGTCAAGTGCCAGAATCCACCACATAACGCACTCACTCAGGTCCCTCAATAACAGGTACAAATATGAGTCTGACATTGTACATGTGGGTGTGAATGATCTGAGACATATCTCCTTGGACTACATGAAAAGAGACATGGAGGAGCTCTTGGATTATGTAGCCCAGGTGGGTATGACCCTAGCCCTGAGCAACATCTTTCCATCACCAAGAATGATACCAAAGTACAAACAGAAAATGATTGATTTCAACAATTGGCTACTTTTCTGGTGTAATTTTAAGGGGATGCAGTATCTGTCTGCCTGGGATGACATGACTGATAGACCTCGATGGCTTGATGCTTTGCCAGAGATGGGCTGCATCTGTCACCCTTGGGCTTCCGGATACTGGCCAAGGCTCTTGCCACCCCTATAGTGCCTTTTTTAGGTGGTGTTCCAAATGCCAAATTACAATCGTAACAGCTACAAACAAATGCAATCTGAGAGTCATGCTGCTCAAAGATTGAAGTCTAAATCTCAAAATGCATTCGCTCGAGGCACTCCTTAAAATGGAGAACATTGACCTGGTTCAAGGCAGCAGAAGGCACCCCTGCACTACCAGGCTGTAACTCATTCCACACCTTTTGGCCTCAGAACTTGGACCGAAGCTCCAAAGGCGGTGGTGTTTCCATATTCATAAAGGATGCGCACACCTGCAGACTGGTAGCCCAACATAATGCATCAGAGATACTTCAGGTGCAGCTAACATTGGGTATGATAGCGATTTAGATCATAGCCTGCTATAGGTTCCCAACCATGTTCCATACTAATACTCCACATTCCTAAGCACCCTGGAAAATATTAGGGTCCAATTTAACACTCTCTTATACTGGGTGACTTCAACTCCCCCTCCATTAACTGGGAAAACTACTCCTGTACCAATACACTTGCCCAACATTTCTTGGAATTCATTAATTCCAATGCCCTGGACCAGCTCATCCTTTCCCCCACTAGAGGTAGCAACATCATTAACCTGGATGACTGTTGCTCTACACCAATAGTCAACTCCTCTCTGGTTAGATCCGACCGCAAACTAATCAGCTTTGAAATCCACATCCCTCCCAACCCACCCCCGCAAAGGTAACCACCATGAAAAACTTCTCCAATGCTAACTTTGGGCTCCTAAAAACAAAGGTGGCTAACTTCACGGTAGCCATGCAAATGGAGAATAGTTGCATGACCACCAAATCATACACCAATGCACTGTACGAACACGTACACAAATGCATGGATCTCGCCATACCCAATAGAACCAAGACGCTCTCTTCCAAAAAAAGGAAGCCAATCTGGTAGTTCCCTTCCATAAACAAACTCACAACAGGACGAGGAAACTAATGTGAAATAAGGTGAAGTCCCAAGACTGGAAAAACTCCCTTATCAGCCTCAACAAAAAGTTTGAGATCCCTCATCAAGTCCTCTAAAGCTAGCTATGAAAACAGAATTGCAGTATATAGTAAAGACAACCACAAGGCCTTCTATAGTTATATAGAGAATCTCCACGGCAATACCCTAATTTGCTGTGAGCTCCTGCACAATGGTATCTCCTGTACCAAGCCAACAGATATTGCCAATATACTGGCCTCTCCTTTCCCCCAAAGGACCAATCGCAATACCAGTAGATTGCCAGGTACCCAGTATTACTGCTGCAGAGGTTAAAACAGCACTGTCCAAGGCCAAGAATTCAGCTGCTATGGGACCTGACAATATCCTTGGCTGTGTTTTACATGAACTACAGAGTGAAATGGCACCTCACCTGTGTGCCCTGTTCATTCAGAACCTCACCTCCGGCTTTGTCCCTACCGAATGGCAGACTGCTACAGTCATCCCTCTCCACAAAGGAGGAGTGATTACAGACCCTGGGAGCTATCACCCTATTAGCCTGAAGAGTCTGATATGCAAAGCTATGGAACTCATCATCATGGACCTAATAAACAAGGATATAGGCAATCTCCATACTCTGGATCCCCCACAGTTTGGTTTTGTAAAGGGTAGATCATGCCTGCTCAACTTGGTGGACTTCTTTGAGCCAGTTACCAGAGATGTGGATGATGGCAAGGTGGTTCATACAGCCTACCTTGATCTGGCCAAGGCCTTTTATATCATTCCACACACAGAAATCAGAAAAACTCACTAAGCTAAGCATCAGCCACTATATCACTAGGTGGGTTGCAAACTGGCTCACAGATAGAGCCAGCTACTTTCACATTGCGGATTCTAAGTCAGACTGCTGACCAGTCATGAGTGGAGTCCCACAGGGTTTAGTCCTTTGTCATCTCCTGTTTGGTATTTACTTCTCAGAAGTCCAGGCCAACACAAAGGGACACTGGCTGGCAAAGTTTGCAGACGATTGCAAGTTGGGAGCTATTATTAACTCCCCAAGTGATGTTGACATCCTACAGAAAGGCTTCACTAAGACCAACGACTGGTGTCAGAACCATGACCTTAGGCTCAATGCCAAAAAATGTGTCAACATCCCCTTTGGGAAAAACCTGGTTCCCATAAATTACCACATCAATGCTAGTCCACTGAATACAGAAGGTATTATAAGAGATCTGGCAACACAGGCTGACAGCAACCTCTCTTTTGACCACCACATTGCCACTGTGGTCAGAAAGCCCTTCTGTGTGACACATTTCATTACTAAGAGTTTTGCATCCAAGAAGAAAGAGATCATGGTCTCCCCCTACTCTTCTCTCATTAGCCAATCATTGAGTACAGTACCCTATTTGACATGTACCTCACTAGACACCTGCAACAACTGGAGAGGCCACAAACTACCTCACAAAGAGGATCCTAGGCCTTAAACACTTGTCCTATATGGACAGACTCAATAAACTCCAACTATTCTCTGTTTCATATCACCTAATTAGAGGTGATCTCTTTGGACTTACAAGGCAATGTCTGACCCCGCCCTGTTAGAAATGCTACATCATGCTCCAGAGACCTCAACATCATTACCACAATCAACAGAACGTGTTGGAGTGACAGATTCATAACTCAGAGACTACCCTTGCTATGGAATAGACTTCCCATACATGTCAAGCAGAGCACCTTACTGGTTCTCTTAAAGAGAAATCTTGATGAGTGGATGTGAAATAGAAAATTCACCCTGGGGATCAATCCAGTGGCTCTACTCAACAGAGGCACTAGGAACTAAGGTTGGGTGGGCACGATGCCAGGGTAATCCTATGGGCTAGGCTTATAAAGGCTCCAGGAACATTAGCCTAGTACACACCTATGAACCTAAGCTGATCCTGAAGATCTTGTTCCAGCAGTTCAGAAGCAGGTGTTCGAAGACTCTCTCTCTCTCTCTTATGGCTTTTCCCAGTTAGGGGTTGCCACAGCGGTTCACCTTGTCCGCTCATGATTGGCAGTGGAGTTTTACGGTGTTGAGTTGCCAGCCCTGAAGTTAGAAAATAATGGCAGACATTTTAGCTTTAAACTTCATATCCTAAGTTCAGAAAATTCATATTAATGCAAAACTTGTTATTCTACCAGCTTTCTAAGTTTGTAGGAGCAATATTTAAAAGGTGTCCCTATTTTTGGGCCTTTGTTCTCTCATTATTTGTGGCTTTGTCCAGATTTCTTGCTCTAGTCTAGTCTAAGAGTTTGAGAAGTATGGGGAGGTGTAAAAGGGAGGTAGAGAGTGTATATGTGTGTGTCATACCACTCAACTGTACAGATTTTTCCAGAATGTCTAGATTTTTGCCTTATATTTTTGGTCTGTTCCTCATCAAAATTGCCTTTCTTTGACAAATCACTGGGATGATTAATGTTACTAAAACTAAGTAATCCAAAAAGTGGTAAAAGTGCAGAAACCGTAACAAATAAAAGGCATTGGAATCCAGCCAGTTCCAAACACACCAAGTTTAATAGACACCCAAAAAAAGGTAATCCACACTCAAAATGACTAAAGGAATTAGCGCTGTACAAAGTCCCCTCAATGTTTTTGTCTATATAACTTCATCAGATTCAAACACATAACACTACGAGAGCGAATTTAAAATCCCAGTCATCCAATATAAACCAATGAAAAGGCAGATTAACCAAATCACATGATTAAAATATTGTCACATGATTAAAATGTTGTCACGTTATTAAATAACCCAATGTATATTTTCTGTAAAATACACAAAACTAAAACACATTAAAAACAGACTTAAAAATGTTAATAAAGTGATTGAACCATAAAATGTTAAAATGAATATGTATACATGAATGTGTGTAAAATTAGAAAACAGTGATGTGTGAAATAACATCAGCTGCAACCAATACCAAGAAGTACATAATCAAAACATATTCAGACCAGTAGTGTACATACAATGTGTCTAAAAATAATAAAAACATTTTGTAGATCACTGTTTAAACAATAAAAAGTCCAACCGGTTATAATAAAATACTACACTTGTTGCATCACAGCTTTGCTATTCTAAGCTTGAGTACAGGCTTTAAAGACACCATGTCATTCAGACCTGGATGCTTGTTGGCATCAAGAAGTAATTGCCAAAACAACTCCCTGTACTCAAGCCTTAGCAAATCATATGACTATTGTGGTATAGAATTTTAAAGCAGTGATGGTAGCACAACAGGTAACATACTTGTGTTTTGAAGCAGAACTCTGTGGGTTGTCCTCTCACAACATGTAGATGGATTTCTGATACTGTATTGCATTTTAAGGTGGTGGGGTGCTGCAATCCTGAGTATGTCCTCCTCTGGATGAGATGCCTAGTAACTATGAGCCTGTTTTCAGTCTACCATCCATTCTCTGACCTATTACAATATTACCAGCTTACCATTTTGTTAATTTAACATAGGCAATTTATTCTTCAAAGGCAACAGGCACTGAATTTGTAGATGAAACACAAATATAAAGTTTTTAATATTCAAATGTTGCTTTATATTAATGAATTGATATCAGTCTAAATCACCATCCAAAATATAAGGGTTCAGCAACATATTTCCTTTATAAAAGGGGGTCCTCCAGCTTGCAGAAGGAAAATAAAATTTGAGTATCAGTTTTGCATTTGGACTTTGACATATCTGCCAACTGTTTTCTTGTCTTTTTACTTCACTGTCATGACTGATAGTTTTTTTTTTTAATAAAACTTTCCATAAGGCATTGTATATGCTTGATAAACTCTCCTGTGATCCTAGTAGGCCTATCCAGTTTACGTTTACATCAAGCATTTAAGAAAAGTCCTTAACTTTCATAGCCAGTCATCATCATCATAGTTTCTTTTTCAGTACTGATTTTTAACTTATGTAGACAAATTACCGACAATAAACTTTTTTCTACTTTACATTAGGAATATGACAAGATTCAGC
Source organism: Protopterus annectens (assembly GCF_019279795.1). Classification (NCBI taxonomy): domain Eukaryota; kingdom Metazoa; phylum Chordata; order Ceratodontiformes; family Protopteridae; genus Protopterus; species Protopterus annectens. The sequence continues at coordinate 213,459,361 of NC_056735.1, forward strand.
CACGGAAGTCATTTAAAATATACTTCCTGAAGTAAAAATCTGCAAAGAATTTAGCCACAAGTGAGAGTGAAGGATATATTATCTTTACAGTTCCAGAACAGCAGAAATTTGTTAAACAAAATCTCAGCATTTATTTGGGTGGAGAAATGCACATAAAAAATATTTAAGCTTTCAGCATGCATAAGGAAACAATTCGCAGGACAAGGACTGAGAACCAAAGAGCAAGCAGCAGAACAGTCTTCAAGAAAAGTAAATAACATAATGAAGTATTTTCTATTCTTATCCGTATGTCATTCTTTAAAGATACACTGACTTCCTTTTAAACTTTCTCACCAGTACTTTGTTTCTGTAGTGTCCGCTTCCCATGTCTGTTCTGACAAACTGTTCTCCTCAGGGAATATAACTAGCCATTCTAAACTTTATTAAAAATGGAAGCAACTAGAGATAGGTCATGCTGTTCAACTGACCCTACATAACTAGTACAAAAATTAACCTATACATGGCTTGTGTTTCTTCTAAAAGCCCAAGAACTATATCAAAGATATTTTGTAGAATCATGACCAGTTGTATAACACTTTACTATAACTGCTAAAGTCAGATATTCATCAGTTTTGGATATTCCATTGTACTGGATGAACAGTGAAAAGATGGAAGTGACACATTAGCATGTGGTAGTGTGTTCACTTTGCTGCCTGTATCCTCTCTTCCGCCTGATCAGACGCCGATTGTCAGGAGTAAATCAGCAAGCTGGAGGGTGATATAACACTGCTTTGTGGCAGAAAGTAGTAGAAATGTTGATTGTAATGGAAATAAAGACCTCTTTCTCAAACAGTGTGACATTTCCCTTTTTTGGTATAAAATGGAGATCCATAACCACAATTTTATTTCTTATTTTCCACTCAGCTTTCAGAATAATTTTTACTGTATCTTGTGCACTGCTGTAAGTCTAATCCTGTTTTTGAGATTTCCTCTGCTTCAGAAAGGTTATTCAAATTAATAACCACCCTTTCTATGACAATATGTTTCTCTGTATTTCCTCTGAACCTTCCGTCTTTTATAAGACATTGTTGTTTATATCCATCTCACTATCAGTAGTATTCATTTTCCTTTTTCTCCCTTTTCAGAGTGTACGCCTACTTGAAATAAAGTTGTAAAGGTGCCCTCCATGTACTCAGATGCCACCTAAAATGCATTAGTGGTCAGGCATAGGATAATGCATGGTACCACTTTTCAAGGAATCGTGCATGCAAAAACCAATTTCTTTGGCATGTGTGGGTTTCAACTGGGTGACTCGTGCTTACAGCATGAGGCTAGGAAAATGTCAGAAGAGCTAGTAGGCTGGAACTTCCAAACTCCATTACATGTGAAATTTGACGCACCATGTCGCCTTGTCCTCCCTTTAGAAAAGTGAAAAGCAGGACCTCAGCTAGTCAGTCTGATTGCAAGCCAATTCTCTCAGCGGTTTTCAGTACTAGCATTGCCCTTGATAGTCGGATGCAGTTATCACATATGTAAATGTGTCCTTTGCACAGCACTACTACATGATACATGATATCACAGTGAAAATAATGTGAGTTGTTAGTGTGAAATTATAGCTGTCCTCATCATAGTATGCTCTGAAGAACACCCAGAACAAAGTTTACTGCATTTCCTGCTGTAAAGTTAATTATATCTCAAGTCTTCTTATGAAATTATTTTACTTTTCAGAATATCTTTAGCATACTGTTCTTAATAGTCCCATTTTATTAACACAGCTGTCAAAGTGTTTGTATGTTTATTGTTGGATTTTGATTTCCTAGTAAACATATATCTCCTTCTGAGCTTAAACAAAAAATGTTGCCCTGTTGCCCCAGCCACCTCTGTGGCATAGGGAAGTAAAGCTCTGACTAGGGCACAGGTGACCGGAGTTTGATTAGCAGCTTGGATGCTTGTAGGGGCTGATCTGGAGAATGGGAGTGAGAGACTGTTGCCAGTTCGCCCATTCTGGGTATACTCTGGCTTACCACATGGTTGATACCTATTGGGAACACAAGGATTTGTACCCTGTGGAGTTTTGATCTAGCAAGTGCACTTCACCATAAGATAAAGGGATTATAGCATGCAGAAGCACACTTTCCCTCAAAGGAAACTATAGCACAGCTCATAAGAGCCAGCAAGGGGGCATTAATGTGCGGGGGACAGGGTAGGCAAACCCTCAGGACCAGCAAACTGGCCTGTCCCCCTAACATCTGAGTATCATCATGGGTCAGATGGGATGATCGGGATGTTTTATTAGCTCTTTTAGAGATTCGGGTTTCAGATATGTACTATATTGTGTCATATACGATTTAATGAAATTTATTTAGCCCATTTCAAGCAAACAAGATGGGATTATTACCTCTAACTGCTATCAGAAGTAAGGTTTGTTTGTTTATTTGTCATCCTTATAAACTACCTTCACATCAGCAATACAATCCTTTTATATCAGCAAATGTCACTATTTTATGTTCTCAGTACAGGAACAGTTGTTTTGGAAAGTTGGTTTATTTATCTGATTTTCTGTTCACTCATAATAGCCACCATAATTCCTGCATTCATTTCAGACTTCTCAGGCTGTGCTTCTATATTTATTTCACCCATGAATGGGTTTGATTTTACATACTTAGACTTTCCACACTAGGTAAAGAGAGTATTTACCTTTCAGTTCTATAATTAATCAGAAAGAAAAAATGAGAAGCTTTGAAAATAGTTTTTTCTTTTCAGTATTACAGGCTATTGCTTAATGCCTAGTTGAATCAAAAGCATGGATGTGGTCTTGCTTAAATTTAGACTGAGAAGCTCTGTTTCATTTTTGCCGCTGTCTGACTCTTCGACTAAATTGGTCATGGGTAAAATTAATAGCTTGTGAACTTAATTTCTTGTATTCAAAATAAACAAAAATATAACTATCTAGAAAGGAAAAATAAGGCATTTTTTGAATGGCAACCTTCTTCCTCTTTTCACTATATGGGAGGCCTTGCCGTCCGCCAGCCCTCATTACATATGCGTATCTACTCCTGCACTATCTCATAGAAGAGTAAAATGCACTTTAAAGCACATTTTTACTTTCTTTTCTTTATCCCCTGTGATTCCACGCTTTAGACTTACACTGCTGTCAGATAAAGGAAGCAGCGCTTGAGCAAAAACTGCCTAAGCAAGTAGTATTCAAGCGAAATACGTACTGAAAGCAGATCTCAAAGGCTTAGCTTATAAGGGCATAAGAAGAACGTCTTTATCCCATGTATTTGTAACAAGTTTTGGTTTGCTGAGTGAAGTCATTTCACTCAAATTGGGTGGGTCTTTGGACCACACCTACTGTTTTTGTACTTGGTTATATACCTCAGCCAGATGTCATGTACATTTTGTATTTTATTTGATTTCCACTGCTATAACGTATTGTTATACATTAGGAGGGTTTCCTGTAATAACCCTTTGTGTCTGTGATCCTCATTTATTCCACATAAATATTATCTCTCAGTACCTACTATCATTTTTGTTTACTTGCAATTGATACCGTGGGGCTTCTTCTCAGCTCGTCTTCAGATTTATTTAATGAGTCAGTAATTGTCTAGTATAACATTGGTGTGTATATTTCTATTATCTCAGTAGGTTTTGGACTGTAGTAACTTTGTAGAAAACATACTCGTTGGAGGTATACATTTTGTCTTGAAGTTTTCATTGGTAGTAAATAAAGATGTTTATTGTACACTGAGGATAACAGTCCAGGAAACATAAATGACTCTGCAAGAAACAAAATATTCAGTAGAACAACAACAATGGATAGTAAAGACAATGTCTTGATAACAGGACTAAGCGAGGAGCTCAGAACTAGTTTTAATGGGAGCATCCCTGTGATGAAGAGTACTGCATGCTTCTTTCTTTTGGTAATGTTTTCAAATAATTTTTTACAGGGTCAATAACAGAAACAAATAGTTGCACTATAGAAATAAATTTGGAGGATATCAGCACCAGAATGGCTGTTGAAGATGATGATGATGGTAATATCATAGTTATATATTTATGAGGCAGCCTGAGGAAAGTGGCATGCAGTCCCCAAGATTAATGGCAGGATGTCACACCTCATAACATGTTAGTAACTCTACAGGAAGTGACAGTGCATCCCAAAGTCAAGCACATGCTGTTATTACATTCACACTTGTACAGGAAGAATACCCATCTCCACCTTTGACTCCAAAAGCAGGATGGTGATAGAAATTTAGAGTTAACAGTGTCCACAGTGACACCTTTAAAGGGGCACCAGGTGCATGAATTTGCCATAGAAAACACGTAAAATATTAGCTTCCCAGCAGCAAATGTGCAGTGACATTTCTAGGGCTCAGAGCACTAATGTCAGAGTCCTCCAGGATATATGTGAGGATTTCCAGCACTACCTGTAAATGGAAGAGAGTAGGGATAATGCCATGATCACACTGATATGTAACATGGTGTAATGGAAGAGGGTAGGGATAATGCCACGATCACACTGATATGTAACATGGTGGCATGGAAGAGAGTAGGGATAATGCCATGATCACACTGATATGTAACATGGTGGCACACCACACATCCATAGCTGCTTCCATTCGTACACGGACTTACCAGTGTCAAGCAGGAGTCAGTGTGTGAAGGGGAAGAGAACAGGGTACTGTCTAAACATGCGGGGGATAATCACATGAGAGTGGAAGTGCTTCTCAAGAAAGTGCTGTAATTAGTAGGGGAAAAAGCACAGCAGATTTCATAAAGGCACAGCATTCATCTACAAATAGCAGAACCTCTCATTTGAAGTCGTAATCATGGTCCTGCAGCACTGCCAAATCAATGTTTGCCGTATCACCTGCATCAAGTAGGTCTTGACATCAGAAAACCTTCCCATCTAACTCTCATGACAGCTTCCCTTCAAAATCACTTGCACCATCACCTAACTTATCTTTCATTGATGTGTATGACTCGTTTGACATTGACCTACAGTGATTAATGTGTTTCATTTCTTTTACTTACAATTTGACCTTCACACACACACACACACACACACACACACACACACACACACACACACATACACACACACACATACACACACACACACACCAATGTTTAACTCAAAGAGGAATAAGTTATAAAGTAAAAAAAAAATGTATACGATAAAAGAGAAACTTAGGGCACTTCTCAACTACAAGCATTTCATTTGTCTAATGGTATTGTTTAAAACATCTTGGAAATGTGGAAAGAAAGCTGTATGTCATAATGTAAGATTGCAGTGATTGACACTATTAATGATCTATGCATTGTCATTGTTACAGCTAGCAGTTACAACTGAAAAGTAGCAATGGACAAGTATTCAGGAAAACACTTGTAAGAAATTTTTAGAAAGTGAGCATCCTGCCATATAAACAAACACTGCTACCTCTTCACCGTCACTGTTGCACAAATTATGAGGTTTTTGGCTCTGAGGACACAAATTATTGTGCATGATAAAAAAAAAAAAATCTGTACCTTAACAGACATCAAAGCACAAACTGAGTAAACATTGCATAATAATAAAAAAAAAAAAAAATGATAAGTTTTCATTGAATTGCAAGGTATGAGCTCATTTTCAACACTCATGTAGCACTTTTACCTAATTGTACCACTTTAATACAATCTGTACGTGTATACTTTGGTAATCTACCTCACTAGAATGTATGATGCAAAACAGTTAAAATGTTATTATTCCTTATATGATGCCTTACAACATCACTGAACAGGAGCTAATGAGCACTCTAGCATGATTTTTACAAACAATATGACTACCTGTTCTAAAAGTAAAAAAATATATACTATTTGAAGATGAAAAGGATGTCTGATGAACAGTGGCAGTAGACCTTGTACTGCATACCATCACCACATGCATCAATTATGTTTTTTTTTTTTTTTTTACAAGAAAGGAAACATGCTACCTGAATGTCATGGTCCACATTTCTGAACTAGACACTGTTGATTTACCTGCAGAGCTATATACTGTGCACAAGCCTGCAACACTGGCTCCCTTACTACTGCAGCTAGTTGGTTACTATCAGTCTTAGCCGGACTGGAACTGACAGTTGCAGTGGCAGCATGGGTCACTTCACCACCAGACCACTGCATGATCATGTTGTGCAAAATGTAACATACAGTAAACATCCTGCATGCAGTAACTGGGTTATATTGAGGGGCACCCCGGACCCATCCAGTCAGGTAAGATAGCTCTCCAAGAGGCCAAAAATACATCTCAATGACAACACAAGCTTGGGACAAGGCTGCACTGTAATTCTCTTTAACAACTCCACTTGGATTACTCACTTGTGTCATCAGCCAAGTCTTCAGTGGATATCCAGTATAACCTGAAAGAAAAAAAAAAACATTGAAAGAAAGTTAAGGGTGAAACAAACAAAAAGAGGTTTAGTATTCCGTGACTAACTAATTAAATAAAATAAAAAAAAGAGGAAACATATTTTTCAGTTAACCCACAAGATGTCCACTGTGAAACTTCCATGCAGGAAGAGGCAGTGGAGTGAGCTACTTTGCCAGATTTGGGAATCCTGTATATTGCCAGGATGTTGGACAGAGACTTTGGTGATGCATTCTATTACACACTACCTTTCAACTGATGGAAAAGTAGTCCATGTCCTTCAAGGATGCATCTGCAGTCCTTACAAATGGGTTGTCCTGTCGTCAGGCAGCCCTTCGGTCGGCCGGATTCCAAAGTCTGGGTCTGGCCTCGGCTGGTGTCGCACTTCACCCGACGTCATAGCTGCAGTTCTTCGGGTATAAAGGCATCAGCCGACGCCATTTTCCTCAGTCTTTCTTGCCGCGTGGTGCCCGAAGCAGAAGCTGTTCGCAAGTGCCGGTCGGTCAGAACCAGAGATTACTACTACAAGTACCGAAGACTTCTAAAAAGCTAAGTACCCCGTTGGGGACTCTTTCTTGCCTCAGCCGATGTCAGAAAAAGTGAATAACTGTTTAACTTGTGGGAAACAAATACCTCATAAAGATTTCCACTCTTACTGCTTGCCTTGTTTAGGCCCAGACCACGACGTAGCAGCTTGTCCAGCCTGTGCTTCTTTCAATCAACGGACGCTTAGACGTCGGTCGGAATTTGCTGAAGAGTTTTTCGGCTCCGATTTTGCTTACATTATGCCGTCGGATACTCCGACTACGCAAATTTCTAAAAAACGCAAGGAAAAGGACCGACACTCGGTTAAGCCAACCGCGAGTGTCTCGGTTTCGGCTGAAACCGAGTCCTCGGTTCTTCCTTCGGCTGAAAGCTTACCACTTACCGAGGCCTCATCCAGCCTGGCTGAATCTGCTACTAAAATCCCACCTGCTCTTGCAGGTTCGCAGGATTTATCTGACACTATCCCTTTGGATATTTCTACCCCTGCACGTGGAGCTGCTAGGCCTCCTGCATCCATGTCTATTAAGGCCTTTGCCAGGGCTAAAGCAGCAAAAACTACCAAATCTGTGCCTGCTAAGACCCCCTCTCACAGGCCTAGTTCCAGTTCACAAATGCTTAGTCTAGCAGAGGATCTCATTTCTTTGATCCGGGATCCCAACCACATCCAGACAGGGCCTCTCACCCACCTCCAGAGAAGAGGACTAGAGTAGAGCCCCTGAGCCAGTTTCTTCAGATGGCTCCTCTGATGAGTCAGATAATTCAAACCCTCCAGAGGGCCCCTTTTCTCCTTATGAGGACTCTGATGCAGAAGACTCCATTCCTTCTGCCTCTCCGCCTGAGGAATTTTCTTTTGGGGAAACCTTGCATGCTATGAGGGAACAATTTCAATGGCAGGGCCAGGATTTCTCAGACTCTAGGAAAAGGCTTAGAACCTTTCTGCATTTGCCACAGCATAGGCCTTTAGCCATTCCCCCAGTACTTACTGTTGTGGATGATGCTTTTAATGATGCTTGTACTGCTCCTGATTCTCTTCCTCCGGCCCCTGCTAAGCCCGATAGGTACTACAGGGTTCCGGACACACATTATCATTTGTATAAGGCCCCTTTTGCAGATCGAAACTATCTCCCAGGGACCCAAGGCTGTAGCAGCTTCTTCTACCAAAAAACCCCTCCCCTCTGAAAGGGAATCTAGGGCCTTAGAGAGATGGGGTAAAAAAGTTTACACTTCTGCTACTCTTTCAGCTAGGGCCTTGAACTGTCAATTCCACATGATTCAGTATCAGGAATTTATGTTAGACCAATTAACTAAAAAACTGTCCTCGGATGAACCATTAGACAAAAAATCTGTACAGGAAATGGTACATAACATTCAGCAGGTCAGTAATCATTCCTTAAAATGCGGCTATGATGCACTGGAGGCTTCCTTTAGATCAGCCATGACTGGCACAGTGATCAGAAGACATGCATGGTTGAAAGAGCAGTCCTTACCAGACCATGTAAAATCAAAGCTCCTAGATGCTCCCATGGATAAGCTCAATTTGTTTGGCTCCCCTGCGCAGCAGGTGCTGAAGAAGGTGGAAGACAAAGCAAAATCTGTCCAGACAGTCAAGGATTTCTTGCAGGTCCAGCCTCCAAGGTTTAGCAGGAACTGGCCTTCCAAGAATTGGTCCTTTCCAGACACCTCCAGATCTCCGAGAGGCAGGAATAGGCGCTCAAGAGGAAGGGGTCAATCCAGAGGTGCCTACAGGGGACGTCAGTGGCAGGCTAACAACCAGCGAGGTACAGCCACAGATCCAGCCACCACCACTTCCACAGGACAATCACAGTGACTTGGCTCTGGCACCGCCTACCAGGGAACAACTAGAAGCACCCTTAGGCAGGAAGCTAGCCTTATTTTCAGTAAACTGGCATTACATCACAGGAGACAAATGGATTTTACAGACAATAGACCAAGGTTACAGGTTTCACTTCCATACTCTACCAAGGAAGAGAGGAATGCCAAACCTACCTCCAAATCAGAAGACAGAAGCTCTAGAACAAATAACTCACTTACTAAGGATGAGAGCTATAGAAAGGGTACCATCTATGGAACAAGGACAAGGATTTTACTCCAGACTCTTCCTGGTACCAAGAAAAGAAAACCAATGGAGACCTATTCTCGACCTGTCCGCTTTAAACACATACCTCATTGTTCCAAAATTCAAAATGCTGACCCTACAGCAGCTTCTTCCCATGCTGGGCAAGGAGTCTTGGCTGGTAACTCTAGATCTCAAGGAGGCATACCTGCACGTCCCCATACGACCAAATTGCAGAAGATACCTCAGATTTCTTGCAGGATCAGAGCATTATCAATTCTCAGCATTGCCCTTTGGCTTATCTACTGCGCTCAGAGTATTCACGAAATGCCTGGCATCAGTAATTGCTCATTGCAGGCTTCAGTGAATTCAAATTTATCCTTACCTGGACGACTGCCTGTTACAAGCGGACAACAAAAACAAATTAACAAAAGATTTGGAATGGGTCATTCATCTACTACAAGCCCTGGGATACACAGTCAATATAAAAAAGTCAAGGCTGATACCATCCCAAAGGATAACCTTCTTGGGTGCAGATTTGGACACATCAAAACAAATGGCATTCCTGACAGTAGAAAACAGGAGCAACTCCTTTCTACTTCATGGCATTAACAAAGCAGAACCAGCTAACAGCAAGAAAAGTCCTGCAAGCTCTCGGTTACATGGCATCCTGCATAATATTGATTCCACATGCCAGACTACATATGAGGAAGTTACAGTGGTACCTAAGGAATTTATGGTCTCAGCACAAGCACAGCCTAGAAACCCAGATTCCAATAATTCCATGCCTGAAACAAGAATTCCAATGGTGGGCTCAGGCCTGTCAATCAAACAAGGGACTGCCCTTCCACAGCACTCAACCAAGCCAGACCATCACAACAGACGCCACAGACCTCGGTTGGGGGGCGCACATGCTGGACAAGTGCATACAAGGCTTATGGACTCAAGACCAGATGCACCTACACATAAATCAAAAGGAAATGCTGGCAGTAAAACTGGCAATTCAGGCATTCAGACCATTTCTTCGACAGGGTCAACTGCTGATAAGGATGGACAACACCACAGTTATGTGGTACATCAACAAACAGGGAGGCACACATTCATACCCTCTATGCCGGATGGCAATGGACCTCTGGAATGTGGCACTGAGCTTCAACATTCAGCTACAAGCAATTTTTGTGCCAGGAAAAGAAAATATACTAGCAGACATCCTAAGCAGAACTACCACGAATGCCCACGAATGGATGCTGCATCCGGACATCTTCAAAACCATTACAGGGAAATGGGGACTACCAGAAATAGACTTATTTGCATCCCACACAATCACCAACTGAAAAAATTCTGCACAAGGACGTACCACCCACTTGCTTGGAAAGTGGACTCCCTATCTTTCAGTTGGAAAAACCTGACAGCATATGCATTCCCACCTCTTCCTTTGATGCACAAGGTGCTATTGAAGATCAAAGAAGACCATCCAAGGATCATCCTGATAGCTCCAGTCTGGCCAAGGCAACATTGGTACCCATTACTGAGGAGCATGTCTCGGGAACAAATATGGCCTCTGCCCCTAGTTCCCTTGCTGTTAACACAGAACAACTTCAAAACCCTGCATCCAAACCTGAAAACACTGCAGCTGGCTGCCTGGAACATTGCATAAGACCAAATAACCCAGATTTATCTCAAAGGGTTAAAGACATTATCTTGGAGGCTCGCAGACCCTCAACAAGAAAAAAATTACTCAGCAAAATGGAAAAGATATCTCATTTGGAGTACTGCAAAAGAAGAGAATGTGTCACTGGTAAACATAGCTAACATCCTGGAATACTTGGCAGAGCTCTTCCACAACAGCCTGTCCTATTCTTCCATTAAGATTCATGCATCAGCTATTTCAGCAGAATACAACTTGGATCCTCCAGTCTTCTCACATCCTCTGCTAAGGCAGTTTCTGAGAGGGATTAAAAATGTAAAGCCGCCTAGGAAGCCACCATTGCCAGCATGGGACTTGAACTTTGTGCTAGAAAAGTTGACACTCCCTCCTTTCGAGCCAGCAGCAACAGCAGAATTACAGTACTTATCATGGAAAACTGCTTTCCTGCTTGCAATCACTTCAGCAAGAAGGGTATCTGAGCTACAGGCATTAATGGCAGTACAGCCCTTCCTGATCTTCCATCAAGATAGAGTGTCCATGAGAACTAATCCTACTTTTATGCCAAAGGTGGTCTCCAGGGTATCTTTAAATCAAGCTATCCACCTACCTACATTCTTCCCCAACCCACAGAACAGGGGGGAAAGACTGTTGCATACCTTGGATGTACATAGACAATTACGTTACTACCTGGACAGGACCAAGAGCAATAGAAAGACTGACCAGTTACTGGTAGCATATGCGACAGGAATGGAAGGAAAAGCAATTTCAAAACAGACAATCTCTAAGTGGATAGGAAATTGCATTAGATTTTGTTACTCCTACCATGGGAAGAAAACTCCAGAAAACATCAGGCCTCACTCTACAAGGGCTACAGCCACTACCACAGCTTTCTTACGAGGAGTGGCTACCAAAGATATTTTAGAGGCTGCTACTTGGAGCTCCGTGCATACATTTGCCAAGCATTATAATTTACCTTTATACTCCAGATCCCGAGCAGGTTTTGCCACTGCTGTTTTGCAAGGGATCTTAACTACACCATAATCTTATTTCTCCTCCTCCCCCAGTTTGGCTATGGTATTCTACCCATTTGTAAGGACTGCAGATGCATCCTTGAAGGACATAGTACAGTTTGTACCTACCATAAATGTAGATGTCCGATAGGCATGCATCTGCAGTCAGGATTACCCACCTCCTTCCCTCTGTGGTACTCCTAGGGTATTTGCCCATCTTGTAGCTAGCTGGGGAATCTATTATGGTGTATTTGTTTGTATATATGTACATACATGCTTATTTTTTGTTTGCTCTCTACTATTTGGAACCATTTGCATTTATCCAAATTTAGCCTTCCTAGAGGGCACCTGGCATCTGGGGCAAGAAACACTGAGGAAAATGGCGTCGGCTGATGCCTTTATACCCGAAGAACTGCAGCTATGACGTCGGGTGAAGTGCGACACCAGCCGAGGCCAGACCCAGACTTTGGAATCCGGCCGACCCATTTGTAAGGACTGCAGATGCATGCCTATCGGACATCTACATTTATGGTAGGTAGAAAACTGTACTTTCCTACTGTAAAACCTCTCCCCCTGTGGACTAGGCGGGGCCCTGATAGCAACATAGGTGCAATCTATTTCACTGAGTACCTCAGTGAAATGTCCCGCCACATAAAATGCACACATGGTCCTGACTCTGTTCACAGGTTGGTACTAGGCTATTGGCCCTAGGGCCTATACAAGCCTAGCCATATCAATTCCCTGAATATTTCTTACCACAATATTTACTTCCCTGGACCCCTGTCTAGCAGGGTGACTGACGTGATCCCCGGGGTGAATTTCCTATCTCCCATCTAATTGTCAAGGTTCCTTTTGAAGAGGGCCAAGGAGGCGCTCTGCTTGACATGTATGGGCAGTCTATTCCAGAGTATGGGGAGTCTCTGGGTCGGGAACCTATCCCCCCAGCATGTTTTGTTCATTGTAATGACAAGTTTTAGATCCCTGGAGTGTGTGGCTCTGAGGGATTGGGATTTCTTTAAGTGGAGCATGTCCAACAGCTCAGGGTTTGACATGGCCTTGTATGTTAAGCAGAGATTGCCTCTGAGTAGATGATATGCTACAGAGTATAGCTGGAGTTTTTTTAGATGGTCAGCATAGGGCATCTGCTTTAGGCCTGTGATTCTTTTAGTGAGGTATTTCTGCAGTCTTTCCAGCTGTTGCAGATGTCTTGTGAGGTACATACAAAACAGGGCGTACTCTATAATGGGTCTAATGAGGGATGAGTACAGTGGGACAATGACCTCCTTTTTTCTGGATGAAAAGCCCTTAGTAATGAGGTCTGCCACATAGAAGGATTTCCTGACTGTTGTGGCGATGTGGTTATTGAAGGTGAGACCACTGTCCACCTGTGTCCCTAAGTCTCTCATCACACTTTCAGTGTTTTGTGTACTGCCACCTATGTGGTAATTCATGGGTACATGGTTTTTCCCAAAGGTGATAACTATACATTTCTTGGTATTAAGCTTGAGCCCATGGCTGTGGCACCAAGCATCTGTTTCTGCAAGGCCCTTTTGTAGAATATCCTCATCATTTGGGGATACAGTAATGGCTTCCAGTTTGCAGTCATCTGCAAACTTTGTTAGCCAGAGTCCCTTAGTGTTGGCCTGTACTTCAGAGAAGTAGATGCCAAACAAGAGCGGTCCTGGGACTGAACCCTGAGGTACTCCACTTGTCTAGAGCTGGATTTGGAGTCTGCTACTTTTACAGTCTGGGTTCTGTCAGTAAGACAGTTGGCAACCCATTGAGTGACGTAGGGATTTATGCCCAGTTTAGTAAGTTTATCTATGATTCCAGAGTGGGGGATGGTGTTGAAGGGCCTTGGAGAGGTCCAGATAGGCTGTATGGACCACCTTACCCTCATCCACAGCTCTGGAGAATCAATCAGGTTCAGGAGACAAGATCGGCCCTTCACGAACCCAAACTGGGTGGGGTCCAGTGTTTGAGGGTTGCCATTGTCTTTGTTTATAAGTTCCATAATAATGCGTTCCATGTCCTTGCAGATCAGGCTCGTCAGATTGATGGGACGGTAGTCCCCGGGATCCAAGGTGGATCCCCCCTTGTAGAGTGGGATAACTGTAGCTGTGCGCCACTCAGTGGGCATGAAGCCTGGGGTGAGGCTGTGATTAAACAAGACACTTAGGTGAGGTGCCAGTTCATTTTGTAGTTCATGTAGTACACAGCCTGGGATGTCATCTGGTCCCATGGATGCTGTATTCTTAGCTTTGGAGAGTGCAGATGTTCATCGTGTTTCACTGTTGCAGTCATTACTCTTGGGGTTATCTTGCTGGCAGGCTACCCTCAGTCGGCCAGAATTCCAAAGTCTAGGTCCGTTGTCAGTTGCTGTCGCCTCTTCCCTGACATCAGTGTGCCAGGGGTATAAAAGATGCAGCCAACGCCATTTTCTCCAGTCTTTCTTGCCGCATGGTGCCCGAAGCAAAAGCAGTTCGCAAGTGCCAGTCGGCCGACTACTGAGATTTTCAAATCCGAATTTCAGAACCGAAGTCTTCATTAAAGCTAAGTACCCCGTTGGGGAAACTTTTTTCTTGCTCCAGACTGATGTCAGAAAAAGTTAACAATTGTATTTCTTGTGGGAAGCAAATACCTCATAAGGATTTTCACTCTTACTGTACTCCTTGCCTAGGCCCTGATCACAACATTGCTAGCTGTCGGTTTTGTGCTAGATTTAACTAACGCACTATTAAGCGTCGGGTTAGATTTTGCATTTCATTACTTTGGCCGAAGATTTAAGTATATAATGCTGGCAGAACAGCCGATGACCAGAGTTTACAAAAAACGCAAGGACAAGGAAAAGGATAGGCATCCAAGGTCCAAAACCGATGATGAGGCCTCTGCTAGGCCAGTCCCCAGTTCGCTGGTTCTCAGTGAGGTGCTTTCGCAGCCCCTGGTGCCCGCTATCTCAGAGCCACAGGCCGCTTCCGACTCCCACGTGGAGCCAACTGAGCCTCTGGATACTCAAGGTATTGGACACTTGGAAATCATTCCCTCAGATGGGTCCAGATCCGCTGAGCAGGCCTCGGCTTCTGAGGGTGTCTTCAGACCTACACAACTATATATTAAGCCATCTTCAGCTTCAGAGACAAAGACTAAAGCATCTCTAAAGACAGAGAAACAAGTACAGCATTCTCCTACTTAGTCTACCATGCCTAAAAAGCAGATGCTCAAAATGGCCGAAGACCTAATTACTTTGATCAGGGGCTCCCATCCCCTACCTGATAAGAGGCCTAGGCAAGAGACAGAGTATTATTCTTCTGATCAGGTTTCTATTTCCTCTTATTCCTCATCTGAACAGGATTATTCTGTGCTTCCCTATGAGGATTCTGATGCTGAAGAATCCATTCCTTCAGCCTCTCCTACTGAGGACTATTCTTTTGGGGAAACCCTGCATACCATGAGGGAGCATTTCCACTGGGAGAGCCAAGATTATTCTGAATCTAAGAAAAGGCTCAGAGACTTTCTGATACTTCCTCAGCACAGACCCCTTGCTACTCTACCTGTTTTAGACATTGTAGATGATGTATTTTCAGAGTCCGGCCTGTCCCCTGACTCTTTATCCACTGCACCTGCTAAGCCAGACAGATACTACAGGGTTCCGGATTCTCATAAATTCCTATATAAAAACCCTGCTGCTGATCGAGAAACTATATCTCAGGGTCCCAAAGGGGTTAATGCCTCCACTGCAAAAAAACCCTGTCCCCTCTTATAGGGATTCTAGGGCTCTAGACAGATGGGGAAAAAAGTGTACACTTTTGCTACCTTGGCTGTAAGGGCTTTAAATTGTCAGTTTCATATGCTTAAATATCAGCAATATTTAATGTCACTGCTTAAACAGAAATTGTTGACAAATCCTGAATGTTCCAAGAACAAGGAATTGCAGGATTTATTGCATGCAGTGGAACAAGTGGGAAAGCATACTTTGCAATGTGGTTATGATTCACTGGAGGCCTCATGCAGGGCTGCTGTCACAGGTTCTGTTATTAGAAGGCATGCTTGGTTAAAGGAACAGAATCTGTCTGATCATGTTAAAGCAAAATTATTAGATGCACCATTGCAGCATGATACTTTGTTTGGTACTAAAGCAGAAGAGGTTTTGAAAAAAATGGAGGATAAAGCAAAATCCATGCAAACAGTTAAGGATTTCTTACAGGTACAGCCACCCAGGTTTAGCAGGAACTGGCCTTCTAAAAATTGATCCTTTCCAGTGTCAGAGAGACCACAAAGAGGAAGATACAGGCATCCCTGAGGCAGATCTCAGCCCCAAGGCTCATACAGGCCTAAACAATGGGGTGCTTCTACCTCCAAAAGCGGAGAAGACAAATAACAACCTTACAGGAAACGGTCCCAATGACTTTCCTCTGCCAGACCCAAGCGTTTTTCTTTTGGCAGCCCCCTTAGGGGGAAAACTAGCACTTTTTTCATCAAATTGGCAAATGATTACCCAAGACAAATGGGTCCTGAACATAGTGCCCCAAGGCTACAGGTTCCATTTTCACACTCTACCAAGGTCAAAAGGTATGCCAGACCTGCCACACAATCAATGGGGAGAGGCGCAAAAACTAATTACAGCCCTCATGGACATGAGGACCATTCAGCAAGTACCACAACAAGAGCAGGGGCAAGGATTTTACTCCAGACTTTTCCTAGAACCCAGGAAGGACAGAACCTGGAGGCCAATACTGGACCTGTCTATACTAAATACATTTCTGGAGGTTCCAAAATTCAAGATGTTGATTCTGCAGCAGCTACTGCCCATGCTGGGCAAGAAGGCTTGGCTCGTAACCTTGGACCTAAAAGAGGCATACCTGCATGTCCCAATCAGACAATCTTGCAGAAGATACCTCAGATTCATAGCTGGCTCAATGCATTACCAATTCTCTGCACTGCCCTTTGGCTTATCTACTGCGCCCAGGGTCTTCACAAAGTGCCTGGCAGCAGTAATTGCATTTTGCAGACAAAGAGGAATTCAAATATATCCCTACTTGGACGACTGCCTAATTCAAGCAGAGAACAAAGACACTCTTCTAAAGCATCTGGCATTGTAAAAAGATTACTAACTGGCCTAGGGTACACAGTAAATGAAAAGAAATCAAAACTAGTGCCCTCTCAAGGGATAATATTCCTGGGTGCAAGCTTAAATACAGATGCCCAGATGGCTTATCTCACGCCAGACAAACAAAAGCAACTGACTTCTTACTCAAGAAATTGGCAACAAAAACCCACTTATCTGCAAGGAAAATCCTGCAGGCCCTGGGTTTCATGGCATCCTGTATTCTACTAATTCCATATGCCAGACGGCATATGAGGAAATTACAATGGTATCTAAAAAGTGTTTGGACTCAGCATTGCCACAGCCTGGAGACAGTAATTGCACTCATTCCCTGCCTGCAACAGGAGTTTCGATGGTGGGCAGAAGCCTATCACCACAACAAGGGTCTGCCATTCAGTTTACCCATGGCCAGACAGACACTGACAACAGATTCTTCAGATTATGCCTGGGGGGCCCATATGGCAGGAAAATGTATTCAGGGCACATGGCCTGCAAACCAGATGCATCTTCACATCAATCAAAAAGAGTAGCTAGCTGTTCAAAATGCCCTGACAGCCTTCAAGGACCTGCTTCATCCAGGACAACTACTGATAAAGACAGATAATACTACAGTCATGTAGTACATAAACAAACAGGGAGGTACACATTCCTGCCCTCTCTGCAGACAAGCAATGACCTTATGGGACACAGCATTGGCTTTACAAATTCACCTGCAAGCACAATTCCTGCCAGGAAAAACAAATACTCTGGCAGATGAACTAAGCAGAAACCTCATGGACCCCACGAATGGAAACTGGATCCACAAGTCTTCAGCATGACAATAAGGAAATGGGGATGCCCAGACATAGATCTGTTTGCCTCCCCTCACAACTGCCAATTGCAGAGATTTTGCACAAGGATTTATCACAAGCAAGCATGGAAAGTGGACGCCCTATCCTTCAGCTAGAAAAATCTAAGAGTATATGCCTTTCCTCCACTGCCTCTCCTTCCCAGGGTACTCCTAAAGGTCAAACAAGAGAAGCCAAAAATGATACTGATTGCACCAGACTGGCCACGCCAGCACTGGTACCAGTCCTAAAGAGCTTGTCTCAAGGTCCACTTGCCTACCTTTTATCCAAATCCACAGAACAAAGGCGAGAAAATTCTGCATTCTTTGGACATACACAGGCAGTTATGTTTCTACTTGGACAGAACTAAAGCTTTCAGAAAAACTGAGCAACTTTTAGTGTCATATGCTGCAGGATCACAAGGAAAGGCTATCTCAAAACAGACTATTTCTTAATGGATAGGCCACTGCATCCGCTTCTGCTATTTTCAACATGGCAAATCAGTGCCTAAGGGCATTAGGCCTCTTTCCACCAGAGCAACAGCCACTTCAGCAGGCTTCCTCAGAGGAGTACCAACCAAAGATATCTTAGGGGCTGCAACTTGGAGTTCAGTGCACACTTTCACAAAGCATTACCACTTACCTCTTTACTCTAAGTCCAGAGCAGGCTTTGCCACTGCAGTTCTGCAGGGCCTCATAGCCTCTCCTAATCCTATTTAGCCCAGCAACCCATCCTCAGCTTTGGGATTCAACCCAAGAGTAATGACTGCAACAGTGAAACACGATGAACATAGTACAGTTGTGTATCTACCATAAATGTAGATGTTCGAGTGTATTCGCTGTTGCAGTCCAGGTTACCGATCCACCATCCCCCTTCTCTTTGTTGGGACTTTTCTGCACTTCTCTATCCTATACAACCTATTTGGTGTATTTGCTTGTAGACAAAGGGAATGTTATTTTTGTGCATGTATTTTTATTGGCATATTGTTTCAGCCTACCAATTTGGGGGCACCTGACATCTGGGGCAAGAAAAACTGAAGAAAATGGCATCGGCTGCATCTTTTATACCCCTGGTGCACTGACATCAGGGAAGAGGCGACAGCAACCGACGCCGGACCTAGACTTTGGAATTCTGGCCGACTGAGGGTAGCCTACCAGCAGGATAACCCCAAGAGTAATGACTGCAACAGTGAATACACTCGAACATCTACATTTATGGTAGGTACACAACTGTACTTTTCTACCTGTGTGGCTGTGATTACTGGAATTTGGCAATCTTTTGGTATTGAGATGGGCCCTTTAGGGGGTGAGAGGGGGTTGAAGTTGGCACTAAATCGATCTGCCAGGATATTGGCAATATCCTTGGGATCAGTATATTTAATGCCATTCTGTTGTAGCTCAGAGCATATCTGAGCATTGTCATTTAGATTCTTGACATAACTATAGAATGCCTTGTGGTTGTCTTTGGAATCTTTGGCAATTTTGTTTTTGTAACTAGCTTTGGAGGATTTTATGAGGGATCTCAGCTTCTTACTGAGGCTGGTAAGGGAGTTTTTTTGCATCCTGGGATTTTCCTCTTTTCTGCAACAGTTTCTTTCTTCTGTTGTATAGTTTATTTATGGCAGGGGGCCACCAGATTGGCTTCCCTTTTTTGGAGGAGAGCGTATTTGTTCTATTTGGGATAGCATGATTCATGCACGAGTGGATGTGCTTGTACAGTGCCTTAGTGTAGGATTCATCAGTTAAACTTTCACCTCCCATCTGCATGGGTATCATGAAGTTTGTCACTTCAGACTTGAGTAGCATGAAGTTGGGTTTGGAGAAGTTTTTTTTACAGAGGTTTCCTTACTGGGGGGGTTGGATGTGGATGTCAAGGGTGATTTGCTTATGGTCAGACCTGACCAATGAGGGGATGACAACTGCTGTGCAGCATCTATCTCCCATGTTGATAATGACCAGGTCTAGGATATTGGAGCCCCTGGTGGGACAATGGATTAGTTGATCTAGGGCGTTGGAATTTATGAATCCCAAGAACTGTTGGGAAAAGGTGTTGGTACCCGAGTAGTTTTCCCAGTTAATGGCAGGGTAGTTGAAATCACCCAGTGTTAGGGTGTTTGGTTGTATCTTAATATTTTTCAGTATGTTTAGAAAAGTGTAGTGAGAATCTTGCGGCATGGTGGGGGATCTGTAGCAAGCTACAATTTGGATTGCAGTCTTACCTAGTGTTAGTTCCACCTGGAGAATTTCAGATGCATTGTGTTGGGCAACTTGCCTGGAGGTGTGAATATCCTTGGTGAATATGAACACTCCTCCACCTTTAGTGTTTCGGTCTTGGTTAGGTGTCCGAAATGTGTGGTAAGAGTTGTAGCCTGGTATTGCAGGGGTCCTCTCTGGAGCCTTGAACCAGGTCTCAGTTACTGCACAGATATCAATGATGTCCTTCATGGATGCATCTGCAGTCATAACAAGTGGGTTGTCCTGTCGTCAGGCAGCCCTGCAGTCGGCCGGATTCCAAAGTCCGGGTCCGGCTTCGGCTGATGTTGCACTCCACCCGACGTCATCTCTGTTGGTCTTCGGGTATAAAAGCATCAGCCGACGCCATTTTCCCCAGTCTTTCTTGCCGCGCGGCGCCCGAAGCAGAAGCTGTTCGCAAGTGCGGTCGGTCGGATCCAGAGATTACTTCTACCGAATACTACTTGAAGACTTCTAAAGCTAAGTACCCGTTGGGGACTCTTTCTTGCCTCAGCTGATGTCAGAAAAAGTTAACAATTGTTTAACCTGTGGGAAACAAATACCTCATAAAGATTTCCACTCTTACTGTCTGCCTTGTTTAGGCCCAGCCCACCGCGTAGCAGCCTGTTCGGCCTGTGCCTCTTTCAACCGACGAACGCTTAGGCGTCGGTCGGAGTTTGCAGAACAGTTTTTCGGTACTGATTTTGCGTACATTATGCCGTCGGATCCTCCGACTACCCAATCTACCAAAAAACGCAAAGATAAAGACCGACACTCGCGGTCCGCGGTTTCGGCCGAAACCACGGTAAAGCAAACCGTGAGTGTCTCGGTTTCAGCCGAAACCGAAAACTGATCAAAGTACAGCTGAACCTATTCTTACAACTGAGGCCCCTGCTACAACTCTTGAATCGACCTCAGAAATTGTACCCACTACGGTGGTTGACTTATCAGACACCATCCGCTTGGATGTCTCTACCCCAGCACGTGGTGCTGCTAGGCCTCCAGCAGCCATGTCCATTAAGGCCTTCGCCAGGGCTAAAGCAGCCAAGACTACTAAATCAGTGCCTGTTAAACCCCCACATCCAGGCCCTCTTCTAGTTCTCAAATGCTTTCTTTGGCAGAAGATTTAATTTCTTTAATTAGAGGATCTCAATCTCACCCAGACAGGGCCTCTCAGCCCCAGAGAAGAGACCTAGGGCAGAGCCCCCTGAGCCAGTGTCTTCTGATGATTCTGCTGATGAATCAGACATAACTGACCAGCCAGAGGCTCCCTTCTCCAATTTTGAAGATTCTGATGCTGAAGAATCCATTCCAGCTGCTTCCCCACCAGAAGAATTCTCCTTTGGGGAAACCTTGCATGCCATGCGAGAACAGTTCCAATGGCAGCAACAGGATTTTTCAGACTCCAGAAAAAGACTTAGGACCTTTCTGCACCTCCCACAGCACAGGCCCTTGGCTATACCTCCTGTTCTCTCTGTGGTGGATGATGCTTTCAATGATGTTTGCTCCGCTCCAGATTCTTTACCCCCAGCCCCTGCCAAACCAGACAGATTTTACAGGGTGCCAGATACTCATCACCACCTTTACAAGGCCCCTCTTGCAGACCCAGAAACTATATCCCAGGGTCCCAAGGCAGTAGCCGCGACCACAGCTAAAAACCCTATTCCTTCTGAAAGGAAAGCAAGGTCATTAGACAGATGGGGTAAAAAGGTCTACACTTCAGCTACTCTCTCAGCTAGAGCTTTAAACTGTCAGTTTCACATGATACAATACCAAGAGTTTATGCTTGATCAGTTAACTAAAAACTAACCACTGATGAATCTCTTGATAAGAAATATGTATTAGAGATGGTAAATAACATACAACAAGTTAGCAACCATTCCTTAAAATGTGGCTATGATGCACTGGAGGCTTCATTTAGATCAGCCATGACAGGCACAGTGATAAGAAGGCATGCATGGCTAAAGGAACAAGCTTTACGGATCATGTTAAAGCTAAGTTGCTAGATGCTCCTATGGACAAGACAAGTTTGTTTGGTACACCTGCCCAGCAGGTTATGAAGAAAATGGAAGAAAAGGCAAAATCTGTTCAAACTGTCAAAGATTTCTTGCAGGTTCAACCCCAAGGTTTAGAAGGAAATGGCCTGCCAAAAATTGGTCATTTCCTGACTCCACAAAATTTCAAAGGGGCAGGAATAGGCGTTCCAGAGGCAGAAACCAATCCAGAGGAGGGGCCTACAGAGGACGACAGTGGCAAGGTAACAACAGAGGCACAGACACAGCCACTGCCACTACATCAGCACAACCACAGTGACTTAATCCTAACTCCGCCTACCAGGGAACAAATAGCAGCTCCTCTAGGCGGAAAGTTAACCTTATTTTCAAAGAACTGGCACTACATAACAAAGACAAGTGGATTTTACAAACCATAGATCAAGGTTACCGGTTTCACTTCCACACTTTACCAGTCAAAAGAGGAATGCCAAATCTACCTCCAAATCAAAAACAGAGGCTCTACGCCAGATAATGGAGTTAGCAAACATGAGAGCTGTGGAAAGAGTGCCAACAGCAGAACAAGGAAAGGGTTCTATTCCAGACTATTCCTAGTTCCAAGAAAGGAAAAAAGTTGGAGACCAATTCTCGACCTGTCCACCTTAAATACATACATCATTGTCCCAAAATTCAAAATGCTGACCCTACAGCAACTTCTTCCCATGCTGGGCAAGGAGTCTTGGCTGGTAACTCTAGATCTCAAGGAGGCATACCTGCACGTCCCCATTCGACCAATCTGCAGAAGATACCTCAGATTTCTTGCAGGATCAGAGCACTATCAATTCTCAGCATTGCCCTTTGGCTTATCTACTGCGCCCAGAGTATTCACAAAATGCCTGGCATCAGTAATCGCCCATTGCAGACTACAGGGAATTCAAATTTACCCATACCTGGACGACTGCCTACTACAAGGGACAACAAAAGCAAGCTGACAACAGATTTACAAAGGGTCATTTACTTGCTACAAGGACTGGGATACACAGTCAATTTACAAAAGTCAAGGCTGATACCATCCCAAACAAGGACATTCTTGGGTGAATTGGACACAGTACAACAAATGGCATTCCTGACTACAGAAAAACAAAAGAACTTCCTCTTTACTTCTTGGCACTAACAAAACTGAACAAGTTAACAGCAAGAAAAGTTCTGCAGGCCTTGGGCTTCATGGCATCATGCATAATCTTGGTCCCATTTGCCAGACTACATATGAGGAAACTACAGTGGTACCTAAAGAATTTATGGTCCCAACACAGACACAGTCTAGAAACAGAAATCCCACTAATTCCATGCTTAAAACAGGAGTTCCTATGGTGGGCTCAGGCATGCCAGTCAAACCCAGGCCTACCCTTTCGCAGATGTCAACCAAGCCAGACCATCACAACAGACGCTTCAGACCTAGGATGGGGGCCCACATGCTGGACAAATGCGTGCAAGGATTGTGGACACAGGATCAACTTCACCTACACATCAATCTAAAAGAAATGCTGGCAGTAAAACTGGCAATCCAAAAGTTCAAACCATTCCTCAAAGAGGGCCAGTTGATGATAAGGACAGACAACACCACAGTCATGTGGTACATCAACAAACAGGGAGGCACTCATTCATACCCCTATGCAGAATGACCTTGGAGCTGTGGACCCTGGCACTCAGCTACAACATTCAGTTACAGGCAATATTTGTACCGGGAAAGACAATACTCTAGCAGACATATTAAGCAGAACCACTTGGATGCCCACGAATGGAAGCTGCACCGGACATCTTCAAGACCATCTCAAAGAAATGGGGAATGCCACAGATAGACCTATTCATCACCTCTCAATCACCAGCTCAAAAATTCTGCACAAGGACATTCCACCCACTAGCATGGAAAGTGGACTCACTCTCCTTCAACTGGAAAGGCCTAACAGCATATGCATTCCCACCTCTTCCTTTGATACACAAGGTACTACTAAAAATCAAGGAAGAACGTCCAAGGATAATCCTGATAGCTCCAAACTGGCCAAGACAACACTGGTACCCACTACTGAAGAGCATGTCTCGAACAATATGTGGCCAATACCCTGATGCCTTTGATGTTAACTCAGAACAACTACAGCATCATACATCCAAACCTAAAACGCTGCAACTGACTGCATGGAACATCACATAGCAGCAGCTAATCCAGAACTTTCCCAAAGAGTTAAAGACATTATTCTTGAAGCACGCAGACCTTCAACAAGAAGGAACTATGCTGGAAAATGGAAAAGGTTTGTCATTTGGAGTACGGAAAGAGGAAAAGATGTGTCAAACATAGATATGCCTAACATTCTGGAGTATCTGGCGAACTTCTTCATTCAGGCCTGTCCTACTCCTCCATCAAGATACATGCATCAGCTATTTCAGCAGAATACAGCTTTGATCCACCTGTTTTTCACCCTTTGCTCAGGCAGTTCCTCAGAGGAATCAAGAATGTAAAACCTCCAAGGAAACCACCATTACCAGCTTGGGATTTAAACTTTGTGCTAGAAAAGTTGACACTATCACCCTTTGAACCAGCAGCAACAGCAGACCTACAACACCTGTCATGGAAAACTGCTTTCCTACTGGCAATTACTTCAGCAAGGAGGGTTTCAGAACTACAGGCCTTAATGGCAGTGCAACCCTTCCTAATCTTCCACCAAGATAGAGTGTCCATGAGGACTAATCCTACATTTATGCCCAAGGTGGTATCCAGAGTATCTTTAAACCAGGCAATCCACCTACCTACCTTCTTTCCCAACCCACAAAACAGAGGGGAAAGAATACTGCATACCTTGGATGTACATAGACAGTTACGCTACTACTTGGACAGAACAAAAAATAGCAGAAAGACTGACCAACTTTTTGTAGCCTATGCAACAGGAAGAGAAGGAAAAGCTATTTCCAAACAGACAATCTCCAAATGGATAGGAAATTGCATACGATACTGTTACTCCTTCCATGGAAAACCAATTCCACAGAACATAAGACCTCATTCTACAAGGGCAACAGCCACTACCACAGCCTTCTTACGAGGAGTGGCAACCAAAGACATTATTGAGGCTACTTGGACCTCCGTGCATACATTTGCCAAGCATTATAATTTGCCTCTATATTCCAGATCCCGAGCAGGATTTGCCACTGCTGTACTGCAAGGGATCCTAAACACACCATAATCTACTTTTATCCTCCTCGCCTAGTTGGCTATGGTATTCTACCCACTTCTTATGACTGCAGGTCCATCCATGGAGGACATAGTACAGTTTTGTACCTACCATAAATGTAGATGTCGAACTGGATAGCATCTGCAGTCAGGATTACCCTCCGCCTTCCCTCTGTGGTACTCTAGGGTGTTTACCCGCCTAAAAGCTAGCTGTTGGGGGGGAGTCTTTTATGGTGTATTTGTTTGTATATATGTACATATATGCTTATTTTTTGTGTTTACCTCTATCTATTTGCAAACATTGGCATCTATCCAAATTTTAGCCTGCAAGAGGGCTACTGGCATCTGGGGCAAGAAACACTGAGGAAAATGGCGTCGGCTGATGCTTTTATACCCGAAGACCAACAGAGATGACGTCGGGTGGAGTGCGACATCAGCCGAAGCCGGACCCGGACTTTGGAATCCGGCCGACTGCAGGGCTGCCTGACGACAGGACAACCCACTTGTTATGACTGCAGATGCTATCCAGTTTGGACATCTACATTTATGGTAGGTACAAAACTGTACTTTCTCCATTTTTAGGAGTGCCTCGAGAGAGTGCATTTTGAGGTTTAGACTTCTAGCATTGAGTATCATTACCTTCAGATTTTGCTTGTTTGTATCTGTTATGGTGGTGGTTTTATCCTTTGAACCTTGCCTAAAAAAGGCACTATAGGGGTAGTAAGAGCTTTAGCCAGTAACCTGAATCCCAGGGGTGACAGGTGCTAACCATCTCTGGCAAAACATTGTGGTTTGTTGATCATGTCATCCCAGGCAGAAAGATACTGGATCCTCTTTGAATGACACCAGAAGCTTAGCCAATTGTTGAAGTCAATCATTTTGTCCTTATACTGTGGTATAATTCTGGGTGAAGGCAAGATGCTACTCAGGGCTAGGGTCATACCTGCCTGGGCCACATGATCCAAGAGCTCTTCCATGTCTCTTTTCATGTAGTCCAGGGAGGTACGTCTCAAGTCATTCACTCCAGCATGGACAATGACAGAGTCATATTTGTACTTGTTGTGAAGTGACTTGAGTGCATGCATTATGTGGCAGATCCTGGCACCTGACAGGCATCTGACTGTAATTTTTTCCTTGTTCAGCCTGGTGAGTGGGACATCAGTGTGCCTGACTATAGAGTCACCTATGACTAAAATGTTAGATGTACTGATCCACCACACATGCCAAGAGTACATCCAAGAACTAACAAAGTCTGTTCGGAGTAGAAGCCTGTGAGATACCCAGTCTCCCCTGTCTGTCTGTGGAAGATCCCTGTGGCAAGTATAGTGAGGTCTTATACATATGTTTGTATTCACAGGGATGGCAAGGCCATACATCCCCCCCAGTGCCCCCATGGGGGCCTTAAATATTCACCAAGACCCTTACAATGTCCATTTTCACTCTGAACCTATAAAGTATTTTTTGATTGTCAAATTTATAGCGAGTTATTCTCTAACTGTATGTTCGACTTTTTAGCTGGCTTCGCAATGACAAGCAGGTTACACTAGGAAATCTAGGCTAGCAGTAAGTGACAGCATCATTGTGGATTGCAAAGTAGATAAAACAGGTGCAACTCTGCCTTTTATAATGAATCTGCGGATAGAGGAACATTTTGACTATGAATTGCAACTAGGTGGGAGAAGGCATCATCAGCATATATCATTTTACATAATTTCTCATTTGTATTTAATTTGTTATGCGTATCTGTGAGCATTGCTTGTTACAGTAATTGGCCTCTGTGAATCGTGCTGTTGATGTGGATACATGTGGACAGCCTTTATGCATTCTTGTAATGACTTGTATACCACCCACTGTCTCAGCATCAGCAGCTTTGACATGTATACTGACACTTAAGCAAAACTTTGTCATTTAGCATATTCTTTCCTGCTGCTTCTAACAGTAGAAGACTGCTTAGCCTATAAGCACTGTAAAATTAAATAGAACAGGGTGTCATAGTAACCAAACAACTTAGTTGCTAAACCTTTGCCTTGGCCATTAGACCTGAACTAAATTAAATTGTGAATACTGAAATTACATTTTGCACAGTTGTCATTATGGTATTCCATCAACAACCCATTTATGTTAAGCCCACAGCTTAGTGTATGACATGAATGGTACCTTTTCATATTATGGACACTATCCTGAATACAAGAGGCAGCAGAGGAGAGCTGAGTTCCCTGTATCCCCTGTGCTTTCTAAGGTTATGAGATGCTCCTATGATCCTGTATCTGTCCTGGAATATGACTTTGTATGACTGAAGCAAGATCAATTACCTGTTTTGCAGTTCTGAATTCAGTAGACCACGCACCGCACAGCATAGCAAAAACTGTCAAGGAGATGTAGGTGTAGAATGTTCTCCAAGTCAAATGAGGATCATTCACATCAGTCAGAGGAGCTCTGTTCATCTGTTAGCCAATCCTGGAAAAGGCACCTATTGTTTGAAGTGACCAGTAAGGTTATTGTTTATCTTGTTTTGGCTGTCACACAGTAATGCCACTTGCTCTAACATGAGTGGGGAAAGTGCTGTTGTAATCTGGCGTCTTAATGTAAGAAATGTTACTCTTACCTTATTGCACTCTTTGTATTCCCTGTTTATTTCTTGTTTTGTTGTGTATTACATGCTATAGACTTGGTTGCTCCTGTCAAATGATAAAGATGCTTCATACTTTTTTGTAACAGAAGATGTTCTTCGTGTTGCACTGTTGCAGTCATCACACTTGGGTTATCTGCCTGCAGGTAGCTCTCAGTCAGCACAAATACCAGAGTCTTGGGATTTCTGCTTCGGATGCTGTTGCCTCTTCCATGACATCAGGGGTATAAACCATGCAGTCAATGCCATTACATCAGCTTTTCTTGCCGCACGGGAGCTCAAAGGAGAAGCAGTTCGCAAGTGCCAGTCGGCCGCTACCTGAAATTTACGTTGTTCAAGTTTCAAACCTGAAGTCTTCTAAAGCTAAGTACCCCGTTGGGGATCCTTTTTTCTTGCTCTAACCGATGTCAAAAAAAGTCAACAATTGTCTTGCCTGTGGAAAGCAAATACCTTACAGAGATTTTCATTCTTACTGTGTCACCTGTTTAGGCCGAGACCAAGACATTCCTCGCTGTTGGTTTTGTGCCTTGTTTAACACCCAGACTATTCATCGTCAGGCTATCTTTGTTGCTAAATTCTTTCACTCTCATTCTCCATATTCAGAAATGGCTTCGATAAGCCATCCAACTACGGATCTTCTGAAAAAATATAAGGATAAAGACAGACAGCATAGGTCCAAAACTGCCGACGACGCTTCCGTTAGGCTCGTCGTCAGTCCGTTGGTACTCAGTGGTGCTTTCTCAGCCCCTGATACCCACTTCTACAGATTCACAGGCCTCTGCTGAGACCCATTCGGAGTCTGGTATGCCGCGGGATGCTTCTTCAACTATGGAACCTGTGGATGCCTTAGATGAGTCCGGATCCACTGTGCAGGCACCGGCTTCTGAGGGTGTATTCTGACCTTCCAATGTTCATGTTAAACCATCTACTTCATTTCTGACTAAACCTACCGAGTTTCTCAGGCCCAGAGTTCACACTACACCTAGAAAATCAATGACCAAAGCGCATGCTCAAGCTCCCATGCCACAGAAACAAATGCTTAGAATGGCTGAAGACCTTATAACTTTAATTAGGGGAAGCCAGCCTTCCCCCTCTAAAAGACAAAGGATTGATTTTCCTTCTGATTCTATAGACCATGAGTCCGATGACTGATCCCTCTGATTACCAGGACAGTCCCTTATCTAGCTATGAGGATTCAGATGCAGAGGATGCCATTCCCTCTGCCTCCCATCCAGAGGACTTTTCTTTTGGTGAAACCTTGCATACCTTAAGACAGCATTTCCGCTGGGAATGCCAGGACTACCCACAGTCCAAAAAGAGACTCAGAGAATTTTTAGACTTGCCTCAGCACAGACCTCTAGCTATACCCCATGTCCTGGATATTGTAGATAATGTCTTCATGGAATCCAGTCTTACTCCTGATACTTTACCACCAGCTCCTAGAAAGCCTGACAGGTACTACATAGTACCTGACTCTCACAAGTTTCTCTTTAAGAATCCCAGGGACCTAAAGGTATTAAGGCTACTACAGCCAAAAACCCTACCCCTTCAGACAGGGATTCTAGAGCTTTACACAGATGGGGTAAGAAGGTATATATCTCTGCAACTCTTGCCATAAGGGCTTTAAATTGCCAGTTTCACACGTTGAAGTACCAGCAGCATATTATGGAACTAATTAAACAGAAAATGTTGTTGCTTCCAGATTGTGCAGAAAATAAAGATTTACAAGAGTTAATGCATTTACAAGAGTTAATGCATTTTGCAAACCAAGTTAGTAAACATACTTTGCAGTGTGGTTTTGATGCCTTAGAAGCATCTTGCAGGGCTGCTGTCACCTGGTCTGTGCTGAGAAGGCATGCTTGGCTGAAGGAATAAATCTTGCCAGACTATGTCAAAGCAAAATTACTAGATGCTCCATTAAACCAGGAATGTTTATTTGGCAGAAAAGCAGAAGTTGTTCTTAAAAAGATGGAGGAAAAAGCTAAATCTATGCAAACTGTTAAAGATTTCTTACAGGTACAGCCTCGTAGATTCAGTAGGCATTTGCCTTCTAAAAACTGGGGCTTTCCAGTCCTTCCCAGGCCTTCTCAGTCCAAACCCAGGGGCAACAGACCACCAAGACTAAAGTCTAAGGGTAGGGTATGCAGAGACATAAGCAATGGAGTGCTCCCACCTCAAAAACAGGGAGTGGTAAGCCACCCCGTTATGGAAAAAGTTCACAATGACTTGTCTATCATCTTTCCCAGCCATGCCCAAGTACTTGCACCACTAGGAGGAAAACTCACCCTGCATGCAAAAAACTGGATGTCTATTACCCAGGACTGATAGGTCCCAAACATTGTATCCCAGGGGTACAGATTCTACTTCCACTCACTGCCAAACCCAAGTGGTTTGCCAGACCTTCCTCCAAACCAGTGGGCAGAGGCTCAAAAGCAAGTACTTTCTCTTCTCAGTATCAGGGCTATTCAACCTGTTCCAATAAATCAAAGGTGACAGGGTTTCTACTCCAGACTGTTCCTGGTGCCCAGAAAAGAGAGCTCATGGCACCCTATCCTGGATCTGTCCATTCTCAACACCTTCCTGCTGGTCCCAAAATTCAAAATGCTTACACTACAAAAGCTGCTTCCTATGCTAGTCAAGGACTCCTGGCTAGTCACCCTAGACTTAAAAGAAGCTTATCTGCACATCCTCATAAGGGAATCTTGCAGGAAATATCTACATTTCAGGGCAGGCTCTATCAGTTCTCTGCACTTCCCTTTGGCTTATCTACTGTGCCCAGGTATTCACAAAGTGCCTGGCTCCAGCCATTGCATACTGCAGGCAGAGAAATATTCAAATTTACCCATACCTGGACGATTGCCTGATTCAGGTGGACAGTCAGGAATTGCTGCTTCAGCACCTGGCATTCGTAAAGAGACTTCTAACTTCTCTGGGGTACACCATCAACGAAAAGAAATCACATCTGGTGCCCAGCCAGAAGATTGTATTCCTGTGAGCAAACTTGAACACAACTTCTCAGATGGCATTCCTCACTCCAGAAAAGCAGGTTCATTTGACAAACTACTTCAAACTAATGGCCACCAAAACGTAGCTATCTGCAAGAAAAGT
This sequence comes from Protopterus annectens, assembly GCF_019279795.1. Taxonomy (NCBI): domain Eukaryota; kingdom Metazoa; phylum Chordata; order Ceratodontiformes; family Protopteridae; genus Protopterus; species Protopterus annectens. Next base: position 213,490,134 of record NC_056735.1, read on the forward strand.
ACTGCAAGCTCTAGGCTTCATGGCCTCATGAATTCTACTAATTCCATATGCAAGACTGCATATGAGGAAACTTCAGTAGTACTTAAAATGTCTCTGGTGTCAACATTCTCAGGACTTGGAAACACTGATTCCTATCATTCCTTGTATAAGGGCAGAGTTGCTTTGGTGGGTAGAGGCTTGCAACCACAACAAGGGACTTCCTTTCACTCAACCCCTCGCCACCCAAACCCTGACAATAGACACATCAGACTGTGCATGGGGGGCTCACATGGCAGGCAAATCCATTCAAGGCAAATGGATCCCAGGACAAATTCATCTGCATATCAATCAAAAAGAAATGCTAGCTGTACTTCAAATACCTTCTCCTTCCAGGACAACTCTTGATAATGACAGACAACACCACAGTTAAGCAGGGGGGGACTCATTCCTACACACCCTGCAGGTTAGCCATGGCCCTGTGAAATACAGCCTTGAGCAACCAAGTGCACCTACAAGCTCATTTCCTGCTAGGCAAACAAAATTCACTGGTAGATAACTTAAGCAGAAACCTATTGGACCCACACGAGTGGAAACTGGAACCCAACTCATTCAAACTTCTAATCAATAGGTGGGGGACACCAGAGATAGACCTCTTTGCCTCCCCCCAAAACCATAAATTGAGCAAATTTTTCACCAGTAATCCCCACAGCCAAGCATGGCAAGTGGATGCCCTATCCTTTATTTGGGAAAACCTCTCAATTTATGCCCTTCCCCCTCTACCCCTCCCCTCAAAAGTACTACTCAAGATAAAGCAGGACAGACCAAGGACAATCGTTATTGCACCGGAATGGCCACGCCAGCAATGGTACCCACTCCTATGCAGTCTGACAGCAGTGCCACCCCGCCACCTACATCAGACCCCCTCCCTGCAGTTCTAGCAGGAGGGACAGATTTTGCATCCTCAGCTGCAAACACTGAACCTTGCAGCCTGGCTTATTCCCTGAACACTCCACCAGCATCTCTCAGCAAACAAGTGCTGGACCTCATCCTTGAGGCCAGGTGGCCTAATACTAGGAAATCCTATTCAGAAAAGTGGAAAATATACTGTTCTTGGAGCCAGTCTCTAGGAAAGGACACAGCTGTACCCTCCTTTCCTCAAATCCTAGATTACCTAGCAGAGCTGCTCCACGAAGGCCTATCCTTCTCATCAATTAAGATTCATGTCTTGGCCATCTCAGCTCATTACAATACTGCATCACCTCTCTTTTCACACCCTCTGATCAAACAGCTCCTGAGAGGAGCTAACAATCTAAGACCCCTGAGGAGAGCTCCCACCCCTGCCTGGGACCTTAACTTTGTACTAGAGAAGCTCACGCAAACCCTTTTGAACCTGCTGCTACAGCAGAGTTAAAATTCCTCTCTTGGAAAACAGCCTTACTTCTAGCCATCACTTCAGCAAGAAGAGTGTCTGAGCTACAGGCACTAATGGATGTGGAACCCTTCATTATTTTCCATGCTGACAGGGTCTCCCTCAGGACTAACCCATCATTTATTCCCAAGGTGGTATCCAGTGTGGCTTTAAACCAATCCATCCATTTACCAATTTTTTTCCCTAATCCTCACAGTAAAGGTGAGAGGATCCTGCACTCCTTGGATGTGCACAGACAGCTCAGGTTCTACCTTGACAGGACTAAGCCTTTCAGAAAATCTGACCAGCTGCTAGTCAGCTTTGCTACAGGGGCAGCGGGCAAGGCCATTTCAAAGCAAACCATTTCCAAATGGATAGCGCACGGCATCCATTTCTGCTACAAACACCATGGAAAACCTACCCCACAGGGGATCAGAACTCATTCCACTAGGGCTACCTCAACTTCTACAGCATTTCTCAGGGGAGTCCCTACCAGGGACATCATGGAAGCTGCAACCTGGAGTTCTGTACACACCTTCACCAAGCATTACCACTTGCCTGTCTTTTCTAAATCCAGAGCTGGATTTGTCACAACAGTCTTATAAGGCCTGCTAGCCAGCCCTAATATTTCTTGACTGCCTCCACCCGTACTCAGCTTTGGGAATCAACCCAAGTGTGATGACTGCAACAGTGAAACATGAAGAACATAGTACAGTTGTGTACACTTACCATAAATGTAGATGTTCGAGTGTATTCACTGTTGCAGTCCTGGTTACCCTCCCTCCAGCCCTCTGACTTTTCTAAACTTTCTACCTATCCTCTTTTTGGCCATATCTTATGGCTATGGTATTTACTTTTTACTGGAAGTGTTCCATACCATTTAATTGCTTCCTAATTTGGGGCTCTTGACATCTGAGGCAAGAAAAACTGATGTAATGGCATCGGCTGCATGTTTTTTACCTCTGACATCATGAAAGAGGCAACAGTATCCAATGCAGAAATCCCAAGACTCTGGTATTTGGGCCAACTGAGGGCTACCTGCAGGCAGATAACCCAAGTGTGATGACTGTAACAGTGAATATACTCGAACATCTACATTTATGGTAAATGTACGCAACTGTACTTTTGCAGCACTTTCAACTGTATCATTTTATGTTGTACATTATAGTTGCTTAATGGCAGGAGACAATAAACTTATTTAATCTGCACTTAGCTTTTTCCACCTGTCCATACCTTATTGAATGCCTCTGTCAGAACCAGAATCTCTGAAATGCTGTGCATAGTTATTTCCTGCTTCATCTAGGAGTATTGTGGTTAATTTCTAACAGCTATTTTCATTTTCTGTACTCCAGCTATTTTTTTTTTCATTTCTGGAAATTTTAATTAACAAAGTCTGTTGGGTCAAAGTATGCTATTCGATATTGTAAGATACTATGCATTAGTACCATTCTTGTCCTAAATTAATTAAACAATGATCAAGATAACTGACCATAAACAGAATTATATTCAATCAGTTAATTCATAGTATAAGCTTTTTTATTTATAGATGCACAGTTGTTGTTGCCGATGATGTTGTAGTGGGTAAAGTCTGATTCCTGCAACTTTAAGGACTCTAGCACACCAAACCTGTTTGTCCTCCACTAGTTAAGGTCCCAAATTCATATTCATTACTTCAGTAATGATGTTTATCCATCATGGCCTCTGCCATATCCTTCTTTTTTCTCTTCAATCTTTTCTAGTAACAGTTATCTACAAAGAAAGTGGCTATGCGTATATACCAATACAGTAAACACTGAGTATGTGCGATGAATACAACTTGACTACTGCAACGTAAAAGGTTTCTGAAAGGAAACCTTGCCTTTTGAGAAATGCTTAAACTTGAACATATGCTTTAAGTATGTGCCAAGTACTACCTGAAAATGTAAATGCTTGTATATTTCTGAAATAGTAGGATTATGGAAGAACCCACTTGATTGTCATATTACTACACACAAACCTTGTAGTCATGTAGGGATTCTACCCATGGAAATATATTTTTTTTAGATTTATAGATAAGTAGTAAGCTAGTTGCCCTTATGGGCCATTTTAAGCCTAGTCAAGTTCATTTTCAAAGGTAAGAATGAAACCCCATACCTTGTCTCTGCGAGGTAGACACCTTAACCATTAACTCAACTTCCTTACTCATCTCAAAGGTAAAAATCAAACCCTGTACTCTGAGCCTGGAAAGTGCAGACCTTAATCATTAAACTAACCCAACCTTTCCTAAACCAAACCCAAACCTTCTTTAATGGTTACCAATGGCATTGTTAAAGTGAAATGTCTTAATTTTTTTTTTTTGTTTTAATTCAACGACAACGAGGAGATGATATCTGTCCGAAAAAAAAACAGATACGGCCGGCCAGGAAGATAGTGTACCAAACAGAATTATGACCGGACTTCCAAATGAGAAACACTAAGCTCTTTAATTACAAAAAAAATATATAATAAAAAGTGTTAATATAAATGCAATTAAAACTTTTTATTATATTATTTTTTGTGATCTATCTTCTTGGTTGGCCGTACCTGTTTTTTCAGTTTGTTCGTTTTTTTTTTTTTTGGATTATATCTGTTTGCCCAAGGAAAACTTTTCTGACTGGTATTACATTGGCATGGGTATATATGTGTACTTCATTAACCAGAGTAATGTATTCCACAACAATTGAGCACAGCACAGCTCAAGCCAAAACAGGAACCACGAATCACTGCAGCAAGATTTCTTTAATAAAAAACCATCGAACAGTATAAACACTTAAAACTGTTGAGCGCTTTCATCTAATACATCAGATTTCCTCAGAACATAAAACCAAATATAACACAACATTTAAATAGCATAGTTTCCCGCCCTTTTTGCCAATTAAATCATGTTAGTTAAACTTTTTAACCCTTGATTAAATATTTGGATTAAAACAGACAGTCTCCTATAATCTCAAAATTCAAGAATGCATATTACCAATTCTATATGCCTATATAAAATTATTTAAATACATAAATAATACACTGTTCTATATAATGAATCATATAATGTGGTATATTTAATATACCTTAAACAAATAAAATAAAATGTTTCCTTTAACATGAATTTCCTCTATAGCCCTATGGTGATGTGTAGATATGATTATACTGGTGTAAGTATCTAATATACTTTATTTGTACTTTATTTCCTCAACAAAGGTTTAGTGGGTATAACTTCGTTGAGACCTGGTGGTGTGGCTGCCTCCACCCGCAGTTGCCACTTTATTTCTTTTTCCCCCACTATGGCCTTGATATTACCTCCTCTAAGGTTGCAACTAACTACCTCCAGTATTCCAAACTTAAAACTCATACAAAGCTCGTTATTTAGTATGTGTCTTGATAGTGCGTTGTTAACATCTTTCTTTTTGATACAATACAAGTGGTCGTATATTCTATTTTTTAGAAATCTATCGGTCATTCCAACATAATAATTTTCACAGGTATCACAGATGGCCAGATATACCACGTGTCTTGTTAGGCAATTCCCGGTTTTAAAAAATATCTTAGTTCTATTTCTATCCTTGAGAACTATGTTCTTACCTTCATAAATATATTTACAATAATTGCAGCACCCACATTTGGTAGTACCCCTATTTCTACTTAAGACATCTTTGTTGGAACTTTGTCTTATATCTATAAGTCTTTGTAGACTGCTGCCTGCCCTATGGACGAACCTAGGTATTGAAGGAACCTTTTCTCTAACACCTGCATCATTTGTTAAAATGTGCCAATGTTTTGCTATTATCTGCTTCACCTGATGTGCTTGGTTGCCATATTTCACTATACATGCTCTGTTATACCGGTCCCCTTCCACATTATTATATCTCTTTTGCATAGATATGCCTTTACCTATCAGGGGAAAATATTTTGTGCCCCATTCCTGCATAACATATTGAGTTAAATCTTCCAACATCCTATCAGGGTACCCCTTTTCTCGGAACATAGCCTCCATTGCCTTTATTTCCCTAATCATGTTGTTCCGTTCTGATGTCATCCTCACTGCCCTAATCATTTGACCTTTCACTATGTTATACTTTACTTTGTAAGAATGAGCACTAGAAAAATGTAAGTATCCATTACTGTAAGTCTCTTTCCGATATATCTTAGACTGGAATGTCTTACCATCATTATATACATAGACATCTAAGTAATTTATTCCTTTATTGTCCCATTGATACGTGAACTTTAAATAGGTGGTAGTACCATTAATATAATTCACAAATTCCTCTAATTCCTTGATGTTCCCTGTCCATAACAAAAATATATCGTCCAGGTATCTTACATATTTTTTAATTTTGGTCATCCAATTGGTGTTGAGAATGTATGCTGTTTCCCAGTCTAGGAGGACCATGTTGGCATACATGGGGGTGCAAGCCGCCCCCATCGCTACCCCTGAAATCTGCTTGCAAAATTCTCCTTCAAAAAAGATGTAGTTGTAGTCTAATACTATTTCCATGAAGGAAGTGAGAAGCCTGATTTCTTCTTCTTGTAACCCACTAAAGTTTTTCATACTCTGCATGAAACTTTCTATTCCTTCCTGTCTAGGAATACATGAAAATAGTTCCCGAACATCAATAGTAACAAAGATAATGTCAGGGGACCACAATTCCTGGGTAAATATTCCCAAGAATTCCCAGGAATCTTTCATGATGTGAGATATACTTGAGTACATATGCTTCAACCTAGTGTCCACTACTTTCCCATATGGAAATGTTTTGCTAGCACTCCCTGAAATGATTGGTCTAAATGGGGGATCGATGGAATTTTTATGTACCTTCGGGATACCTCTAATGGTGGCCAGAATTGGGTACTCAACTTTCAAGAATTTGTATAGTTCTTCATCTACTTGATTGTCTAACAAGAATTCTTCCAAAAAGGATTCTATTCTACTGTGTGCAATATTCACTTGGTTTAGCGACGATACTTCATATTGATGTGTATCATTTAGTATCTCAAATATCTTAGTACTGTACTTTTCTTGGTCATAGAGTACTATCCCCCCCCCCCCCCTTATCAGCCACCATGATCCTAACATTTGCAGAACAAATAGAATCTAAAACTGTATTGATGTTATGGATCTCAGATTTATTTGTTTTCTGGTACTTGGTTCTCTTATATACCTTATAAATATCCGCCTGTATCACTTTTTCAAAAGTCTCCAATGTTTTGACCGTAGGTGGTGTGAAAGTACTCTTCTTTCTAAGGTTATTGTTGTTGGGTATAACTTGTGACCTGTTTTGGAAAAATACCCCTAGGTTTAACTTTCTTAGGAATAGTTTTATATCAACCAGGGTATCTACCAAGTCTAATGATTTATCAGGTATATATTTCATACCCTTCGCAAATATTTTTACCAAATCTGTTTGTGGTACATAAGAACTGTAATTATAAATTTTCACTTCTACCTCCTGGTTGTCTGTATATGAACCCAATTCCTGGCCACTATGTTTGGCCTGTGTATCAAAATTGGTCCTATAGATAGTATCCGAACAGGAAATTCATGTTAAAGGAAACATTTTATTTTATTTGTCTAAGGTATATTAAATATACTACATTATATAATTCATTATATAGAACAGTGTATTATTTATGTATTTAAGTAATTTTATATAGGCATATAGAATTGGTAATATGCAATCTTGAATTTTGAGATTATAGGAGACTGTCTGTTTTAATCTAAATATTTAATCAAGGGTTAAAAAGTTTAATTAACATGATTTAATTGGCAAAAAGGGCGGGAAATTATGCTATTTAAATGTTGTGTTATATTTGGTTTTATGTTCTGAGGAAATCTGATGTATTAGATGAAAGCGCTCAACAGTTTTAAGTGTTTATACTGTTCGATGGTTTTTTATTAAAGAAATCTTGCTGCAGTGATTCGTGGTTCCTGTTTTGGCTTGAGCTGTGCTGTGCTCAATTGTTGTGGTTCATTTGGTGGATTACAGGAGCCCTTGGAGTGTGATTAGAGTAATGTATTCATCTGAAATTAACATTTTTTTATTAACATCATGACTTGAAATTTTATGGAAACATGATGTACTGATTTATTTTTAAATACTGTGGCATAATTAAGTTTCATTGAGACATTCTAAGAGGTTTTGCACGTTCACATGGGCATTGATGGTCAGGCAAGTTTGTTCACAAACCCTGAAGAGTATTTACAACTATAGTTTGAGATATACACAAAAGATGATTTTTAGAGAATAGACTGCCAACCTTGATTTGCATAGAGTATGTGTGAATCATCCTGAATTTATGTCAATAAGTATAAACCCTCCATTATTATTTGAGATCTGTTCAGTTTGGTGTCAGTTGTGGGAAAGTGCACAATTTGTAAAGTAAGCTAAAAACAATTTTACACGCATAAACAAGTTATCAAGCTATGGAAGTTCATCTTAATAGATAAATAATTTTATGGAAATTTGTTTTTTCCCAAATTAAATTCAGTGTTCTATACAGTTGATGTATGCTGTTGGAAGTAATAGCAGTTGTGGTAGGAGGTCATTTCATAAGTCTGAGTATGCATGGCAGTGCTGTTTACATAGGGAATGTGATGTAACAGGTTACAGAATAATTTAATGTGTGCAGATATAATGACGCAACATATGATGGCAATAGAAATAAGAAAAGCTTATTACTTTTTTTGTAATTTTTGTGTCATGATGTACAGGTTAGCAGTCCAACAGCTGAAGAAGACATTGCTCAAATTAAATTATTAGTTATGCTGCAATCAGGCTATGAGTGATTTTATGGTTTTAAAATTTATTTTCTTGTGTTACTGCAGTCATGCTTTAAAAATGGATGTATGTGTAAGGAATTCAGGCGTGCTTTCATGTCAGTTTTTGCAGGAATGATGAGAGTGATTAGCTGTGTGAAGTCACATTTCATTAGGGTTACTCATATATGTCATTCCAGATCAAAACATGATTCAGCAGTGGGGATCAAGACAGAGGAAAAATTATTTAAATCCAGAGGAGAACTGTGTTCTTATGCAGGCTCTAAGGACTATGGCAAGGGTCGTTTTTGAAAGGGTGGCCAAATAAGTGTAGACAGCAAAGGTGTGGAACTAGGTTATTATGGACATAAATGCTGTTGGGGTGAGGAAGCACACATTGACAGTGTGCAATAAAAGGGTCAACAATATGGTAAGATATTTCAAAACTAAGGCAAGGAGGAATGCAATTGTTATTAGCAATCCGGCTGGAGGTTCTCCTCACTTATCCCTCTAACACTTAATGATTAATACATGCTTTCAGTACATGAAGATGACTACAACACATAATCAGAGGCGGTGTGGACACTGGCAGCTCTGCACTTCAGCACACAGATATTTGTGATCAAGAAGGTTAGTGCATCCTCAGTGGCTTATTCACATTAACACAATGAACTGCTTACAGGTAACACAAGACATTTACTGTAAACAGGTGAATCTTTCATTTCAGTCTATTTTGAAGTATGAGTGCATGCTAAGTGTCCTCCACAAATAGTTCTACAGAAGTTAGTGAAGTACGAGTTAGAGCTAAGTGTTCTCCACAACTCGTTATACAGAAGTTAGTGAAGTATGAGTGCATGCTAAGTGTCCTCCACAACTTGTTATACAGAAGTTAGTGAAGTACGAGTGCATGCTAAGTGTCCTCCACAACTTGTTATACAGAAGTTAGTGAAGTACGAGTGCATGCTAAGTGTCCTCCACAACTTGTTATACAGAAGTTAGTGAAGTACGAGTGCATGCTAATTGTCCTCCACAACTTGTTATACAGGAGTTAGTGAAGTACGAGTGCATGCTAAGTGTCCTCCAAAACTTGTTATACAGAAGTTAGTGAAGTAGGAGTGCATGCTAAGTGTCATCCACAACTTGTTATACAGAAGTTAGTGAAGTACGAGTGCATGCTAAGTGTCCTACACAACTTGTTATACAGAAGTTAGTGAAGTATGAGTGCATGCTAAGTGTCCTCCACAACTCGTTATACAGAAGTCAGTGATGTATGAGTGCATGCTAAGTGTCCTCCACAACTTGTTATACAGAAGTTAGAGAAGTACGAGTGCATGCTAAGTGTCCTCCACAACTCATTATACAGAAGTCAGTGATGTATGAGTGCATGCTAAGTGTCCTCCACAACTTGTTATACAGGAGTTAGTAAAGTATGAGTGCATGCTAAGTGTCCTCCACAACTTCTTATACAGAAGTTAGTGAAGTACGAGTGCATGCTAAGTGTCCTCCACAACTTCTTATACAGAAGTTAGTGAAGTACGAGTGCATGCTAAGTGTCCTCCACAACTTCTAATACAGAATTTACTGAAGTACGAGTGCATGCTAAGTGTCCTCCACAACTTCTTATACAGGAGTTAGTGAAGTACGAGTGCATGCTAAGTGTCCTCCACAACTTGTTATACAGAAGTTAGTGAAGTACGAGTGCATGCTAAGTGTCCTCCACAACTTGTTATACAGGAGTTAGTGAAGTACGAGTGCATGCTAAGTGTCCTCCACAACTTGTTATACAGAAGTTAGTGAAGTATGAGTGCATGCTAAGTGTCCTCCACAACTTGTTATACAGAAGTTAGTGAAGTATGAGTGCATGCTAAGTGTCCTCCACAACTTGTTATACAGAAGTTAGTGAAGTATGAGTGCATGCTAAGTGTCCTCCACAACTTGTTATACAGAAGTTAGTGAAGTATGAGTGCATGCTAAGTGTCCTCCACAACTTGTTATACAGAAGTTAGTGAAGTGAGTGCATGCTAAGTGTCCTCCACAACTTGTTATACAGGAATTAGTGAAGTACGAGTGCATACTAAGTGTCCTCCACAACTTGTTATACAAAAGCTAGTGAAGTACGAGTGCATGCTAAGTGTCCTCCACAACTTGTTATACAGAAGTTAGTGAAGTACAAGTGCATGCTAATTGTCCTCCACAACTTGTTATACAGGAGTTAGTGAAGTACGAGTGCATGTTAAGTGTCCTCCAAAACTTGTTATATAGAAGTTAGTGAAGTATGAGTGCATGCTAAGTGTCATCCACAACTTGTTATACAGAAGTTAGTGAAGTACGAGTGCATGCTAAGTGTCCTCCACAAATCGTTATACAGAAGTTAGTGAAGTACGAGTGCATGCTAAGTGTCCTCCACAAATCGTTATACAGAAGTTAGTGAAGTGTGAGTCCATGCTAAATCTCCCACACAACTCGTTATACAGAAGTTAGTGAAGCATGAGTGCATGCTAAGTGTCCTCCACAACTTGTTATACAGAAGTTAGTGAAGTATGAGTGCATGCTAAGTGTCCTCCACAACTTGTTATACAGGAGTTAGTGAAGTTCGAGTGCATGCTAAGTGTCCTCCACAACTTGTTATACAGAAGTTAGTGAAGTACGAGTGCATGCTAAGTGTCCTCCACAACTTGTTATACAGGAGTTAGTGAAGTACGAGTGCATGCTAAGTGTCCTCCACAACTTGTTATACAGAAGTTAGTGAAGTACGAGTGCATGCTAAGTGTCCTACACAACTTGTTATACAGAAGTTAGTGAAGTATGAGTGCATGCTAAGTCCCTCCACAACTCGTTATACAGAAGTTAGTGATGTATGAGTGCATGCTAAGTGTCCTCCACAACTCATTATACAGAAGTTAGTGAAGTAAGAGTGCATGCTAAGTGTCCTCCACAACTTGTTATACAGAAGTTAGTGAAGTATGAGTGCATGCTAAGTGTCCTCCACAACTTGTTATACAGAAGTTAGTGAAGTACGAGTGCATGCTAAATGTCCTACACAACTTGTTATACAGAAGTTAGTGAAGTACGAGTGCATGCTAAGTGTCCTCCACAACTTGTTATACAGAAGTTAGTGAAGTACGAGTGCATGCTAAGTGTCCTCCACAACTTGTTATACAGAAGTTAGTGAAGTACGAGTGCATGCTAAGTGTCCTCCACAACTTGTTATACAGAAGTTAGTGAAGTACGAGTGCATGCTAAGTGACCTCCACAACTTGTTATACAGAAGTTAGTGAAGTACGAGTGCATGCTATGTGTCCTCCACAACTTGTTATACAGGAGTTAGTGAAGTACGAGTGCATGCTAAGTGTCCTTCACAACCTGTTATACAGAAGTTAGTGAAGTACGAGTGCATGCTAAGTGTCCTACACAACTTGTTATACAGGAGTTAGTGAAGTATGAGTGCATGGTAAGTGTCCTCCACAACTTGTTATACAGAAGTTAGTGAAGTACGAGTGCATGCTAAGTGTCCTCCACAAATCGTTATACAGAAGTTAGTGAAGTACGAGTGCATGCTAAGTGTCCTACACAACTTGTTATACAGAGGTTAAAGTATGAGTGCATGCTAAGTGTCCTCCACAACTTCTTATACAGAAGTTAGTGAAGTATGAGTGCATGCTAAGTGTCCTCCACAACTTGTTATACAGAAGTTAGTGAAGTACGAGTGCATGCTAAGTGTCCTACACAACTTGTTATACAGAAGTTAGTGAAGTATGAATGCATGCTAAGTGTCCTCCACAACTCGTTATACAGAAGTCAGTGATGTATGAGTGCATGCTAAGTGTCCTCCACAACTTGTTATACAGAAGTTAGAGAAGTAAGAGTGCATGCTAAGTGTCCTCCACAACTTGTTATACAGAGTTAGTGAAGTATGAGTGCATGCTAAGTGTCCTCCACAACTTGTTATACAGAAGTTAGTGAAGTACGAGTGCATGCTAAGTGTCCTCCACAACTTGTTATACAGGAGTTAGTGAAGTACGAGTGCATGCTAAGTGTCCTCCACAACTTGTTATACAGAAGTTAGTGAAGTACGAGTGCATGCTAAGTGTCCTCCACAACTTGTTATACAGAAGTTGGTGAAGCATGAGTGCATGCTAAGTGTCCTCCTCAACTTGTTATACAGGAGTTAGTGAAGTATGAGTGCATGGTAAGTGTCCTCCACATCTTGTTATACAGAAGTTAGTGAAGTAAGAGTGCATGCTAAGTGTCCTCCACAACTTGCTATACAGAAGTTAGAGAAGTACGAGTGCATGCTAAGTGTCCTCCACAACTTGTTATACAGAAGTTAGTGAAGTATGAGTGCATGCTAAGTGTCCTCCACAACTTGTTATACAGAAGTTAGTGAAGTACGAGTGCATGCTAAGTGTCCTCCACAACTTGTTATACAGAAGTTAGTGAAGTACGAGTGCATGCTAAGTGTCCTCCACAACTTGTTATACAGAAGTTAGTGAAGTACGAGTGCATGCTAAGTGCCCTCTACAACTTGTTATACAGACGTTAGTGAAGTACGAGTGCATGCTAAGTGTCCTACACAACTTGTTATACAGAAGTTAGTGAAGTACGAGTGCATGCTAAGTGTCCTCTACAACTTGTTATACAGATGTTAGTGAAGTATGAGTAAATGCTAAGTGTCCTACACAACTTGTTATACAGAAGTTAGTGAAGTACGAGTGCGTGCTAAATGTCCTACACAACTTGTCATAATGAAGTTAGTGAAGTATGAGTGCATGCTAAGTGTCCTCCACAAATCGTTATACAGAAGTTAGTGAAGTATGAGTGCATGCTAAGTGTCCTCCACAAATCGTTATACAGAAGTTAGTGAAGTATGAGTGCATGCTAAATGTCCTCCACAACTCGTTATACAGAAGGTAGTGAAGTACGAGTGCATGCTAAGTGTCCTACACAACTTGTTATACAGAAGTTAGTGAAGTACGAGTGCATGCTAAGTGTCCTCCACAACTTGTAATACAGAAGTTAGTGAAGTACGAGTGCATGTAAGTGTCTCCACAACTCGTTATACAGAAGTTAGTGAAGTACGAGTGCATGCTAAGTGTCCTCCACAACTTGTTATACAGAAGTTAGTGAAGTACGAGTGCATGCTAAGTGTCCTCCACAACTTGTTATACAGGAGTTAGTGAAGTACGAGTGCATGCTAAGTGTCCTCCACAACTTGTTATACAGAAGTTAGTGAAGTACGAGTGAATGCTAAGTGACCTCCACAACTTGTTATACAGAAGTTAGTGAAGTACGAGTGCATGCTATGTGTCCTCCACAACTTGTTATACAGGAGTTAGTGAAGTACGAGTGCATGCTAAGTGTCCTCCACAACTTGTTATACAGAAGTTAGTGAAGTACGAGTGCATGCTAAGTGTCCTCCACAACTTGTTATACAGAAGTTAGTGAAATGCAGTGCATGCTAAGTGTCCTCCACAACTTGTTATACAGAAGTTAGTGAAGTACGAGTGCATGCTAAGTGTCCTCCACAACTTGTTATACAGAAGTTAGTGAAGTACGAGTGCATGCTAAGTGTCCTCCACAACTTGTTATACAGAAGTTAGTGAAGCACGAGTGCATGCTAAGTGTCCTCCACAACTTGTTATACAGAAGTTAGTGAAGTACGAGTGCATGCTAAGTGTCCTCCACAACTTGTTATACAGAAGTTAGTGAAGTACGAGTGCATGCTAAGTGTCCTCCACAACTTGTTATACAGAAGTTAGTGAAGCACGAGTGCATGCTAAGTGTCCTCCACAACTTGTTATACAGAAGTTAGTGAAGTATGAGTGCATGCTAAGTGTCATCCACAACTTGTTATACAGAAGTTAGTGAAATGCAGTGCATGCTAAGTGTCCTCCACAACTTGTTATACAGAAGTTAGTGAAGTACGAGTGCATGCTAAGTGTCCTCCACAACTCATTATACAGAAGTTAGTGAAGTATGAGTGCATGCTAAGTGTCCTCCTCAACTTGTTATACAGGAGTTAGTGAAGTATGAGTGCATGGTAAGTGTCCTCCACATCTTGTTATACAGAGGTTAGTGACGTACGAGTGCATGCTAAGTGTCCTTCACAACTTGTTATACAGAAGTTAGTGAAGTACGAGTGCATGCTAAATGTACTACACAACTTGTTATAATGAAGTTAGTGAAGTACGAGTGCATGCTAAGTGTCCTCTCCAACTTGTTATACAGAAGTTAGTGAAGTACGAGTGCATGCTAAGTGTCCTCCACAACTTGTTATACAGGAGTTAGTGAAGTACGAGTGCATGCTAAGTGTCCTCCACAACTTGTTATACAGAAGTTAGTGAAGCATGAGTGCATGCTAAGTGTCCTCCTCAACTTGTTATACAGGAGTTAGTGAAGTATGAGTGCATGCTAAGTGTCCACCACAACTTGTTATACAGGAGTTAGTGAAGTTCGAGTGCATGCTAAGTGTCCTCCCCAACTTGTTATACAGAAGTTAGTGAAGTACGAGTGCATGCTAAATGTCCTACACAACTTGTTATACAGGAGTTAGTGAAGTATGAGTGCATGCTAAGTGTCCTCCACAACTTCTTATACAGAAGTTAGTGAAGTATGAGTGCATGCTAAGTGTCCTCCACAACTTGTTATACAGAAGTTAGTGAAGTACGAGTGCATGCTAAGTGTCCTCCACAAATCGTTATACAGAAGTTAGTGAAGTACGAGTGCATGCTAAATCTCCTACACAACTCGTTATACAGAAGTTAGTGAAGTATGAGTGCATGCTAAGTGTCCTCCACAACTTGTTATACAGAAGTTAGTGAAGTACGAGTGCATGCTAAGTGTCCTCCACAACTTGTTATACAGAAGTTAGTGAAGTACGAGTGCATGCTAAGTGTCCTCCACAACTTGTTATACAGGAGTGATGTATGAGTGCATGCTAAGTGTCCTCCACAACTTGTTATACAGAAGTTAGTGAAGTACGAGTGCATGCTAAGTGTCCTCCACAACTTGTTATACAGAAGTTAGTGAAGTACGAGTGCATGCTAAGTGTCCTCCACAACTTGTTATACAGGAGTTAGTGAAGTACGAGTGCATGCTAAGTGTCCTCCACAACTTGTTATACAGAAGTTAGTGAAGTACGAGTGCATGCTAAGTGTCCTCCACAACTTGTTATACAGAAGTTAGTGAAGTACGAGTGCATGCTAAGTGTCCTCCACAACTTGTTATACAGAAGTTAGTGAAGTACGAGTGCATGCTAAGTGTCCTCCACAACTTGTTATACAGAAGTTAGTGAAGTACGAGTGCATGCTAAGTGTCCTCCACAACTTGTTATACAGAAGTTAGTGAAGTATGAGTGCATGCTAAGTGTCCTCCACAACTTGTTATACAGAAGTTAGTGAAATGCAGTGCATGCTAAGTGTCCTCCACAACTTGTTATACAGAAGTTAGTGAAGTACGAGTGCATGCTAAGTGTCCTCCACAACTTGTTATACAGAAGTTAGTGAAGTACGAGTGCATGCTAAGTGTCCTCCACAACTTGTTATACAGAAGTTAGTGAAATGAGTGCATGCTAAGTGTCCTACACAACTTGTTATACAGAAGTTAGTGAAGTATGAGTGCATGCTAAGTGTCCTCCACAACTTGTTATACAGAAGTTAGTGAAGTATGAGTGCATGCTAAGTGTCCTCCACAACTTGTTATACAGAAGTTAGTGAAGTACGAGTGCATGCTAAGTGTCCTCCACAACTTGTTATACAGAAGTTAGTGAAGTACGAGTGCATGCTAAGTGTCCTCCACAACTTGTTATACAGAAGTTAGTGAAGTACGAGTGCATGCTAAATGTCCTACACAACTTGTTATACAGGAGTTAGTGAAGTACGAGTGCATGCTAAGTGTCCTCCACAACTTGTTATACTGAAGTTAGTGAAGTATGAGTGAATGCTAAGTGACCTCCACAGCTTGTTATACAGAAGTTAGTGAAGTACGAGTGCATGCTATGTGTCCTCCACAACTTGTTATACAGGAGTTAGTGAATGCAGTGCATGCTAAGTGTCCTCCACAACTTGTTATACAGAAGTTAGTGAAGTACGAGTGCATGCTAAGTGTCCTCCACAACTTGTTATACAGAAGTTAGTGAAGTACGAGTGCTTGCTAAGTGTCCTCCCCAACTTGTTATACAGAAGTTAGTGAAGTACGAGTGCATGCTAAGTGTCCTCCACAACTTGTTATATTAGTGATGTATGAGTGCATGCTATGTGTCCTCTACAACTCGTTATACAGAAGTTAGTGAAGTAAGAGTGCATGCTAAGTGTCCTCCACAACTTGTTATACAGAAGTTAGTGAAGTATGAATGCATGCTAAGTGTCCTCCACAACTCGTTATACAGAAGTCAGTGATGTATGAGTGCATGCTAAGTGTCCTCCACAACTTGTTATACAGAAGTTAGTGAAGTACGAGTGCATGCTAAGTGTCCTCCACAACTTGTTATACAGAAGTTAGTGAAGTACGAGTGCATGCTAAGTGTCCTCCACAACTTGTTATACAGAAGTTAGTGAAGTACGAGTGCATGCCAAGTGTCCTTCACAACCTGTTATACAGAAGTTAGTGAAGTACGAGTGCATGCTAAGTGTCCTACACAACTTGTTATACAGGAGTTAGTGAAGTATGAGTGCATGGTAAGTGTCCTCCACAACTTGTTATACAGAAGTTAGTGAAGTACGAGTGCATGCTAAGTGTCCTCCACAACTTGTTATACAGAAGTTAGTGAAGTACGAGTGCATGCTAAGTGTCCTCCACAACTCGTTATACAGAAGTTAGTGAAGTATGAGTGCATGCTAAGTGCCTCCACAACTCGTTATACAGAAGTTAGTGATGTATGAGTGCATGCTAAGTGTCCTCCACAACTCATTATACAGAAGTTAGTGAAGTAAGAGTGCATGCTAAGTGTCCTCCACAACTTGTTATACAGAAGTTAGTGAAGTATGAGTGCATGCTAAGTGTCCTCCACAACTTGTTTTACAGAAGCTAGGGAAGGACGGGTGCATGCTAAGAGTCCTCCCCAACTTGTTATACAGAAGTTAGTGAAGTATGAGTGCATGCTAAGTGTCCTCCACAACTTGTTATACAGAAGTTAGTGAAGTACGAGTGCATGCTAAGTGTCCTCCACAACTTGTTATACAGAAGTTAGTGAAGTATGAGTGCATGCTAAGTGTCCTCCACAACTTGTTATACAGAAGTTAGTGAAGTATGAGTGCATGCTAAATGTCCTACACAACTTGTTATACAGAAGTTAGTGAAGTATGAGTGCATGCTAAGTGTCCTCCACAACTTGTTATACAGAAGTTAGTGAAGTACGAGTGCATGCTAAGTGTCCTCCACAACTTGTTATACAGAAGTTAGTGAAGTACAAGTGCATGCTAAGTGTCCTCCACAACTTGTTATACAGAAGTTAGTGAAGTATGAGTGCATGCTAAGTGTCCTCCACAACTTGTTATACAGAAGTTAGTGAAGTACGAGTGCATGCTAAGTGTCCTCCACAACTTGTTATACAGAAGTTAGTGAAGTCCGAGTGCATGCTAAATGTCCTACACATCTTGTTATACAGGAGTTAGTGAAGTATGAGTGCATGCTAAGTGTCCTCCACAACTTGTTATACAGAAGTTAGTGAAGTACGAGTGCATGCTAAGTGTCCTCCACAACTTGTTATACAGGAGTTAGTGAAGTACGAGTGCATGCTAAGTGTCCTCCACAACTTGTTATACAGAAGTTAGTGAAGTATGAGTGCATGCTAAGTGTCCTCCACAACTTGTTATACAGAAGTTAGTGAAGTATGAGTGCATGCTAAGTGTCCTCCACAACTTGTTATACAGAAGTTAGTGAAGTACGAGTGCATGCTAAGTGTCCTCCACAACTTGTTATACAGAAGTTAGTGAAGTACGAGTGCATGCTAAGTGTCCTCCACAACTTGTTATACAGAAGTTAGTGAAGTATGAGTGCATGCTAAGTGTCCTCCACAACTTGTTATACAGAAGTTAGTGAAGCACGAGTGCATGCTAAGTGTCCTCCACAACTTGTTATACAGAAGTTAGTGAAGCACGAGTGCATGCTAAGTGTCCTCCACAACTTGTTATACAGGAGTTAGTGAAGTACGAGTGCATGCTAAGTGTCCTCCACAACTTGTTATACAGAAGATAGTGAAGTATGAGTGCATGGTAAGTATCCTCCACAACTTGTTATACAGAAGTTAGTGAAGTACGAGTGCATGCTAAGTGTCCTCCACAACTCGTTATGCAGAAGTTAGTGATGTATGAGTGCATGCTAAGTGTCCTCCACAACTCGTTATACAGAAGTTAGTGAAGTATGAGTGCATGCCAAGTGTCCTCCACAACTCGTTATACAGAAGTTAGTGAAATGAGTGCATGCTAAGTGTCCTCCACAACTTGTTATACAGAAGTTAGTGAAGTACAAGTGCATGCTAAGTGTCCTCCACAACTTGTTATACAGAAGTTAGTGAAGTACGAGTGCATGCTAAGTGTCCTCCACAACTTGTTATACAGAAGTTAGTGAAGTACGAGTGCATGCTAAGTGTCCTCCACAACTTGTTATACAGAAGTTAGTGAAGTCCGAGTGCATGCTAAATGTCCTACACATCTTGTTATACAGGAGTTAGTGAAGTATGAGTGCATGCTAAGTGTCCTCCACAACTCGTTATACAGAAGTTAGTGATGTATGAGTGCATGCTATGTGTCCTCCACAACTCGTTATACAGTGAAGTACGAGTGCATGCTAAGTGTCCTCCACAACTTGTTATACAGAAGTTAGTGAAGTACGAGTGCATGCTAAGTGTCCTCCACAACTTGTTATACAGAAGTTGGTGAAGCATGAGTGCATGCTAAGTGTCCTCCTCAACTTGTTATACAGGAGTTAGTGAAGCACGAGTTCATGCTAAGTGTCCTCCACAACTCATTATACAGAAGTCAGTGATGTATGAGTGCATGCTAAGTGTCCTCCACAACTTGTTATACAGGAGTTAGTGAAGTATGAGTGCATGGTAAGTGTCCTCCACATCTTGTTATACAGAGGTTAGTGACGTACGAGTGCATGCTAAGTGTCCTTCACAACTTGTTATACAGAAGTTAGTGAAGTACGAGTGCATGCTAAATGTCCTACTCAACTTGTTATACAGGAGTTAGTGAAGTATGAGTGCATGCTAAGTGTCCTCCACAACTTGTTATACAGAAGTTAGTGAAGTACGAGTGCATGCTAAGTGTCCTCCACAACTTGTTATACAGAAGTTAGTGAAGTATGAGTGCATGCTAAGTGTCCTCCACAACTTGTTATACAGAAGTTAGTGAAGTACGAGTGCATGCTAAGTGTCCTCCACAACTTGTTATACAGAAGTTAGTGAAGTACGAGTGCATGCTAAGTGTCCTCCACAACTTGTTATACAGAAGTTAGTGAAGTACGAGTGCATGCTAAGTGTCCTACACAACTTGTTATACAGGAGTTAGTGAAGTATGAGTGCATGGTAAGTGTCCTCCACAACTTGTTATACAGAAGTTAGTGAAGTACGAGTGCATGCTAAGTGTCCTCCACAACTTGTTATACAGAAGTTAGTGAAGTACGAGTGCATGCTAAGTGTCCTCCACAAATCGTTATACAGAAGTTAGTGAAGTACGAGTGCATGCTAAATGTCCTACACAACTTGTTATACAGGAGTTAGTGAAGTATGAGTGCATGGTAAGTGTCCTCCACAACTTGTTATACAGAAGTTAGTGAAGTACGAGTGCATGCTAAATCTCCTACACAACTCGTTATACAGAAGTTAGTGAAGTATGAGTGCATGCTAAGTGCCTCCACAACTCGTTATACAGAAGTTAGTGATGTATGAGTGCATGCTAAGTGTCCTCCACAACTCATTATACAGAAGTTAGTGAAGTAAGAGTGCATGCTAAGTGTCCCCCACAACTTGTTATACAGAAGTTAGAGAAGTACGAGTGCATCCTAAGTGTCCTCCACAACTTGTTATACAGAAGTTAGTGAAGTACGAGTGCATGCTAAATGTCCTCCACAACTTGTTATACAGAAGTTAGTGAAGTACGAGTGCATGCTAAGTGTCCTATACAACTTGTTATACAGGAGTTAGTGAAGTACGAGTGCATGCTAAGTGTCCTCCACAACTTGTTATACAGAAGTTAGTGAAGTACGAGTGCATGCTAAGTGTCCTCCACAGCTTGTTATACAGAAGTTAGTGAAGTACGAGTGCATGCTATGTGTCCTCCACAACTTGTTCTACAGGAGTTAGTGAAGTACGAGTGCATGCTAAGTGTCCTCCACAACTTGTTCTACAGGAGTTAGTGAAGTACGAGTGCATGCTAAGTATCCTTCACAACCTGTTATACAGAAGTTAGTGAAGTACGAGTGCATGCTATGTGTCCTCCACAACTTGTTCTACAGGAGTTAGTGAAGTACGAGTGCATGCTAAGTATCCTTCACAACCTGTTATACAGAAGTTAGTGAAGTACGAGTGCATGCTAAGTGTCCTACACAACTTGTTATACAGGAGTTAGTGAAGTACGAGTGCATGCTAAGTGTCCTCCACAAATCGTTATACAGAAGTTAGTGAAGTGTGAGTCCATGCTAAATCTCCCACACAACTCGTTATACAGAAGTTAGTGAAGCATGAGTGCATGCTAAGTGTCCTCCTCAACTTGTTATACAGGAGTTAGTGAAGTATGAGTGCATGGTAAGTGTCCTCCACATCTTGTTATACAGAGGTTAGTGAAGTATGAGTGCATGGTAAGTGTCCTCCACATCTTGTTATACAGAGGTTAGTGACGTACGAGTGCATGCTAAGTGTCCTTCACAACTTGTTATACAGAAGTTAGTGAAGTACGAGTGCATGCTAAGTGTCCTCTCCAACTTTTTATACAGATGTTAGTGAAGTACGAGTAAATGCTAAGTGTCCTCCACAACTTGTTATACAGGAGTTAGTGAAGTTCGAGTGCATGCTAAGTGTCCTCCCCAACTTGTTATACAGAAGTTAGTGAAGTACGAGTGCATGCTAAGTGTCCTCCACAACTTGTTATACAGAAGTTAGTGAAGTACGAGTGCATGCTAAGTGTCCTCCACAACTTGTTATACAGAAGTTAGTGAAGTACGAGTGCATGCTAAGTGTCCTCCACAACTTGTTATACAGAAGTTAGTGAAGTACGAGTGCATGCTAAGTGTCCTCCACAACTTGTTATACAGGAGTTAGTGAAGTATGAGTGCATGGTAAGTGTCCTCCACAACTTGTTATACAGGAGTTAGTGAAGTATGAGTGCATGGTAAGTGTCCTCCACAACTTGTTATACAGAAGTTAGTGAAGTACGAGTGCATGCTAAGTGTCCTCCACAACTTGTTATACAGAAGTTAGTGAAGTACGAGTGCATGCTAAGTGTCCTCCACAAATCGTTATACAGAAGTTAGTGAAGTGTGAGTCCATGCTAAATCTCCCACACAACTCGTTATACAGAAGTTAGTGAAGCATGAGTGCATGCTAAGTGTCCTCCACAACTTGTTATACAGAAGTTAGTGAAGCATGAGTGCATGCTAAGTGTCCTCCTCAACTTGTTATACAGGAGTTAGTGAAGTAAGAGTGCATGCTAAGTGTCCTCCACAACTTGTTATACAGGAGTTAGTGAAGTATGAGTGCATGGTAAGTGTCCTCCACAACTTGTTATACAGAAGTTAGTGAAGTACGAGTGCATGCTAAGTGTCCTCCACAACTTGTTATACAGAAGTTAGTGAAGTACGAGTGCATGCTAAGTGTCCTCTACAACTTGTTATACAGATGTTAGTGAAGTATGAGTAAATGCTAAGTGTCCTACACAACTTGTTATACAGAAGTTAGTGAAGTACGAGTGCATGCTAAGTGTCCTCCACAACTTGTTATACAGAAGTTAGTGAAGTACGAGTGCATGCTAAATGTCCTACACAACTTGTTATACAGAAGTTAGTGAAGTATGAGTGCATGCTAAGTGTCCTCCACAAATCGTTATACAGAAGTTAGTGAAGTATGAGTGCATGCTAAGTGTCCTCCACAACTTGTTATACAGAAGTTAGTGAAGTATGAGTGCATGCTAAGTGTCCTCCACAACTTGTTATACAGAAGTTAGTGAAGTACGAGTGCATGCTAAGTGTCCTCCACAACTTGTTATACAGAAGTTAGTGAAGTACGAGTGCATGCTAAATGTCCTACACAACTTGTTATACAGGAATTAGTGAAGTACGAGTGCATGCTAAGTGTCCTCCACAACTTGTTATACAGAAGTTAGTGAAGTACGAGTGCATGCTAAATGTCCTACACAACTTGTTATACAGGAATTAGTGAAGTACGAGTGCATGCTAAGTGTCCTCTACAACTTGTTATACAGGAGTTAGTGAAGTACGAGTGCATGCTAAGTGTCCTCCACAACATGTTATACTGAAGTTAGTGAAGTATGAGTGAATGCTAAGTGACCTCCACAGCTTATTATACAGAAGTTAGTGAAGTACGAGTGCATGGTAAGTGTCCTCCACAACTTGTTATACAGAAGTTAGTGAAGTACGAGTGCATGCTAAGTGTCCTCCACAAATCGTTATACAGAAGTTAGTGAAGTACGAGTGCATGCTATGTGTCCTCCACAACTTGTTATACAGGAGTTAGTGAAGTACGAGTGCATGCTAAGTGTCCTTCACAACCTGTTATACAGAAGTTAGTGAATTACGAGTGCATGCTAAGTGTCCTACACAACTTGTTATACAGGAGTTAGTGAAGTATGAGTGCATGGTAAGTGTCCTCCACAACTTGTTATACAGAAGTTAGTGAAGTACGAGTGCATGCTAAGTGTCCTCCACAACTTGTTATACAGAAGTTAGTGAAGTACGAGTGCATGCTAAGTGTCCTCCACAAATCATTATACAGAAGTTAGTGAAGTATGAGTGCATGCTAAGTGTCCTCCTCAACTTGTTATACAGGAGTTAGTGAAGTATGAGTGCATGGTAGGTGTCCTCCACATCTTGTTATACAGAGGTTAGTGACGTACGAGTGCATGCTAAGTGTCCTCCACATCTTGTTATACAGAGGTTAGTGACGTACGAGTGCATGCTAAGTGTCCTTCACAACTTGTTATACAGAAGTTAGTGAAGTACGAGTGCATGCTAAATGTACTACACAACTTGTTATACAGGAGTTAGTGAAGTATGAGTGCATGGTAAGTGCCGCCAGAACTCGTTATACAGAAGTTAGTGAAGTATGAGTGCATGCTAAGTGTCCTCCACAACTTGTTATACAGAAGTTAGTGAAGTGCGAGTGCATGCAAAGTGTCCTACACAACTTGTTATACAGAAGTTAGTGAAGTGCGAGTGCATGCTAAGTGTCCTCCACAACTTGTTATACAGAAGTTAGTGAAATGCAGTGCATGCTAAGTGTCCTCCACAACTTGTTATACAGGAGTTAGTGAAGCACGAGTGCATGCTAAGTGTCCTCCACAACTTGTTATACAGAAGTTAGTGAAGTACGAGTGCATGCTAAGTGTCCTCCACAACTTGTTATACAGAAGTTAGTGAAGTACAGGTGCATGCTAAGTGTCCTCCAAAACTTGTTATACAGAAGTTAGTGAAGTACGAGTGCATGCTAAGTGTCCTCCACAACTTGTTATACAGAAGTTAGTGAAGTACGAGTGCATGCTAAGTGTCCTCCACAACTTCTTATACAGAAGTTAGTGAAGTATGAGTGCATGCTAAGTGTCCTCCACAACTTGTTATACAGAAGTTAGTGAAGTACGAGTGCATGCTAAGTGTCCTCCACAACTTGTTATACAGAAGTTAGTGAAGTCCGAGTGCATGCTAAATGTCCTACCCAACTTGTTATACAGAAGTTAGTGAAGTATGAGTGCATGCTAAGTGTCCTCCACAACTTGTTATACAGAAGTTAGTGAAGTGCGAGTGCATGCTAAGTGTCCTCCACAACTTGTTATACAGAAGTTAGTGAAATGAGTGCATGCTAAGTGTCCTCCACAACTTGTTATACAGGAGTTAGTGAAGTATGAGTGCATGCTAAGTGTCCTCCACAACTCGTTATACAGAAGTTAGTGAAGTAAGAGTGCATGCTAAGTGTCCTCCACAACTTGTTATACAGAAGTTAGTGAAGTACGAGTGCATGCTAAGTGTCCTCCACAACTTGTTATACAGGAGTTAGTGAAGTACGAGTGCATGCTAAGTGTCCTCCACAACTTGTTATACAGAAGTTAGTGAAGTACGAGTGCATGCTAAGTGTCCTCCACAACTTGTTATACAGAAGTTAGTGAAGTTCGAGTGCATGCTAAGTGTCCTCCCCAACTTGTTATACAGAAGTTAGTGAAGTACGAGTGCATGCTAAGTGTCCTCCACAACTTGTTATACAGAAGTTAGTGAAGTACGAGTGCTTGCTAAGTGTCCTTCACAACTTGTTATACAGGAGTTCGTGAAGTACGAGTGCATGCCAAATGTCTTCCACAACTTGTTATACAGAAGTTAGTGAAGTACGAGTGCATGCTAATTGTCCTCCCCAACTTGTTATACAGAAGTTAGTGAAGTACGAGTGCATGCTAAGTGTCCTCCACAACTTGTTATACAGAAGTTGGTGAAGTACGAGTGCTTGCTAAGTGTCCTCCACAACTTGTTATACAGGAGTTCGTGAAGTACGAGTGCATGCCAAGTGTCTTCCACAACTTGTTATACAGAAGTTAGTGAAGTACGAGTGCATGCTAAGTGTCCTCCACAACTTGTTATACAGGAGTTAGTGAAGTACGAGTGCATGCTAAGTGTCCTCCACAACTTGTTATACAGAAGATAGTGAAGTATGAGTGCATGGTAAGTATCCTCCACAACTTGTTATACAGAAGTTAGTGAAGTACAGGTGCATGCTAAGTGTCCTCCACAACTTCTTATACAGAAGTTAGTGAAGTACGAGTGCATGCTAAGTGTCCTCTACAACTTCTTATACAGGAGTTAGTGAAGTACGAGTACATGCTAAATGTCCTACACAAATTGTTATAATGAAGTTAGTGAAGTACGAGTGCATGCTAAGTGTCCTCCACAAATCGTTATACAGAAGTTAGTGAAGTATGAGTGCATGCTAAGTGTCCTCCACAACTCGTTATACAGAAGTTAGTGAAGTACGAGTGCATGCTAAGTGTCCTACACAACTTGTTATACAGACGTTAGTGAAGTATGAGTGCATGCTAAGTGTCCTCCACAATTCGTTATACAGAAGTTAGTGAAGTATGAGTGCATGCTAAATGTCCTACACAACTTGTTATACAGAAGTTAGGGAAGTACGAGTGCATGCTAAATGTCCTCCAAAACTTGTTCTACAGAAGTTAGTGAAGTACGAGTGCATGCTAAGTGTCCTCCACAACTTGTTATACAGAAGTTAGTGAAGTACGAGTGCATGCTAAGTGTCCTCCACAACTTGTTATACAGAAGTTAGTGAAGTACGAGTGCATGCTAAGTGTCCTCCACAACTTGTTATACAGAAGTTAGTGAAGTCCGAGTGCATGCTAAATGTCCTACACAACTTGTTATACAGAAGTTAGTGAAGTGCATGCTAAGTGTCCTCCACAACTTGTTATACAGGAGTTAGTGAAGTACGAGTGCATGCTAACTGTCCTCCACAACTTGTTATACAGAAGATAGTGAAGTATGAGTGCATGGTAAGTGTCCTCCACAACTTGTTATACAGAAGTTAGTGAAGTTCGAGTGCATGCTAAGTGTCCTCCCCAACTTGTTATACAGAAGTTAGTGAAGTACGAGTGCATGCTAAGTGTCCTCCACAACTTGTTATACAGAAGTTGGTGAAGTACGAGTGCTTGCTAAGTGTCCTCCACAACTTGTTATACAGGAGTTAGTGAATGCAGTGCATGCCAAGTGTCCTCCACAACTTGTTATACAGAAGTTAGTGAAGTACGAGTGCATGCTAAGTGTCCTCCACAACTTGTTATACAGGAGTTAGTGAAGTACGAGTGCATGCTAAGTGTCCTCCACAACTTGTTATACAGAAGTTGGTGAAGTACGAGTGCTTGCTAAGTGTCCTCCACAACTTGTTATACAGGAGTTCGTGAAGTACGAGTGCATGCCAAGTGTCTTCCACAACTTGTTATACAGAAGTTAGTGAAGTACGAGTGCATGCTAAGTGTCCTCCACAACTTGTTATACAGGAGTTAGTGAAGTATGAGTGCATGCTAAGTGTCCTCCTCAACTTGTTATACAGGAGTTAGTGAAGTATGAGTGCATGGTAAGTGTCCTCCACATCTTGTTATACAGAGGTTAGTGACGTACGAGTGCATGCTAAGTGTCCTCCACAACTTGTTATACAGAAGTTAGTGAAGTATGAATGCATGCTAAGTGTCCTCCACAACTCGTTATACAGAAGTCAGTGATGTATGAGTGCATGCTAAGTGTCCTCCACAACTTGTTATACAGGAGTTAGTGAAGTACGAGTGCATGCTAAGTGTCCTCCACAACTCGTTATACAGAATTTAGTCAAGTACGAGTGCATGCTAAGTGTCCTACACAACTTGTTATACAGAAGTTAGTGAAGTACGAGTGCATGCTAAGTGTCCTACACAACTTGTTATACAGAAGTTAGTGAAGTACTACTGCATGCTAAGTGTCCTACCCAACTTGTTATACAGGAGTTAGTGAAGTACGAGTGCATGCTAAGTGTTTTCCACAACTCGTTATACAGAAGTTAGTGAAGTACGAGTGCATGCTAAGTGTCCTCCACAACTTCTTATACAGAAGTTAGTGAAGTACGAGTGCATGCTAAGTGTCCTCTACAACTTCTTATACAGGAGTTAGTGAAGTACGAGTGCATGCTAAATGTCCTACACAAATTGTTATAATGAAGTTAGTGAAGTACGAGTGCATGCTAAGTGTCCTCCACAAATCATTATACAGAAGTTAGTGAAGTATGAGTGCATGCTAAGTGTCCTCCACAACTCGATATACAGAAGTTAGTGAAGTACGAGTGCATGCTAAGTGTCCTACACAACTTGTTATACAGATGTTAGTGAAGTATGAGTGCATGCTAAGTGTCCTCCACAACTTGTTATACAGAAGTTAGTGAAGTATGAGTGCATGCTAAATGTCCTACACAACTTGTTATACAGAAGTTAGGGAAGTACGAGTTCATGCTAAATGTCCTCCAAAACTTGTTCTACAGAAGTTAGTGAAGTACGAGTGCATGCTAAGTGTCCTCCACAACTTGTTATACAGAAGTTAGTGAAGTACGAGTGCTTGCTAAGTGTCCTCCCCAACTTGTTATACAGAAGTTAGTGAAATGAGTGCATGCTAAGTGTCCTCCACAACTTGTTATACAGAAGTTAGTGAAGTACGAGTGCATGCTAAGTGTCCTCCACAACTTGTTATACAGAAGTTAGTGAAGTACGAGTGCATGCTAAGTGTCAGTGCATGCTAAGTGTCCTCCACAACTTGTTATACAGGAGTTAGTGAAGTACGAGTGCATGCTAACTGTCCTCCACAACTTGTTATACAGAAGATAGTGAAGTATGAGTGCATGGTAAGTGTCCTCCACAACTTGTTATACAGAAGTTAGTGAAGTTCGAGTGCATGCTAAGTGTCCTCCCCAACTTGTTATACAGAAGTTAGTGAAGTACGAGTGCATGCTAAGTGTCCTCCACAACTTGTTATACAGAAGTTGGTGAAGTACGAGTGCTTGCTAAGTGTCCTCCACAACTTGTTATACAGGAGTTCGTGAAGTACGAGTGCATGCCAAGTGTCTTCCACAACTTGTTATACAGAAGTTAGTGAAGTACGAGTGCATGCTAAGTGTCCTCCACAACTTGTTATACAGGAGTTAGTGAAGTACGAGTGCATGCTAAGTGTCCTCCACAACTTGTTATGCAGAAGTTGGTGAAGTACGAGTGCTTGCTAAGTGTCCTCCACAACTTGTTATACAGGAGTTCGTGAAGTACGAGTGCATGCCAAGTGTCTTCCACAACTTGTTATACAGAAGTTAGTGAAGTACGAGTGCATGCTAAGTGTCCTCCACAACTTGTTATACAGGAGTTAGTGAAGTACGAGTGCATGCTAAGTGTCCTCCACAACTTGTTATACAGAAGTTGGTGAAGTACGAGTGCATGCTAAGTGTCCTCCACAACTCGTTATGCAGAAGTTTGTGATGTATGAGTGCATGCTAAGTGTCCTCCACAACTCGTTATACAGAAGTTAGTGAAGTATGAGTGCATGCCAAGCGTCCTCCACAACTTGTTATACAGGAGTTAGTGAAGTTCGAGTGCATGCTCGGTGTCTTCCACAACTCGTTATACAGAAGTTAGTGAAGTACGAGTGCATGCCAAGTGTCCTCCACAACTCATTATACAGAAGTATGTGAAGTACGATTGCATGCTAAGTGTCCTACACAACTTGTTATACAGAAGATAGTGAAGTACGAGTGCATGCTTAGTGTTCTCCACAATGCGTTATACAGGAATTAGTGAAGTACGAGTGCATGTTAAGTGTCCTCCACAACTTGTTAGACAGAAGTTAGTGACGTACGAGTGCATGCTAAATGTCCTACACAACTCGTTACACAGAGGTTAGTGAAGTACGAGTGCATGTTAAGTGTCCTACACAACTTGTTATACAGAAGTTAGTGACGTACGAGTGCATGCTAAGTGTCCTACACAACTTGTTATACAGAAGTTAGTGACGTACGAGTGCATGCTAAGTGTCCTACACAATGCGGTATACAGAAGTTAGTGACGTACGAGTGCATGCTAAGTGTCCTACACAACTCGTTATACAGAAGTTAGTGACATACGAGTGCATGCTAAGTGTCCTCCACAATGCGTTATACAGAAGTTAGTGATGTACGAGTGCATGCTAAGTGTACTCCACGTTAATATACCGAAGTGAGTTGTTTGCTGCACTGACTCAGTACAAGTATAATGAAATTAAATTTTTACTGGGCCAGCTGCCAGAAATACCACTTTCACTTTAGCTGCAGAGTTTGAAGATGTCAGCTGCAGAATGGTTGTTGATGATAAAATTATTACTATATTGATGACCCAGCCTTAGGACGGAGGCACATAGTTACCAATTTTAATGGCAGGCTCACACACACCGCAGTATTTAGATAACTATGTAGGAAGTGACACTGGATCACAAAGAAATGTAGATGGGGGACAATACAGTTTAGGTTGTACAGGGAGAGAATCCATGCACTTCAACGCAAGTGTCACCTCAGCCATGTGGACACCTTTTGGAAGATGTCACCATCTAAGAGGTTACAGCATCCAGAATAACACCTACGCAAAGGGGTGCCAGATACAGGCACATGTGATAGGTACCTTCAGAAATGTGACAAACATTGGCAACCCAGCAGTAGATGGGCAGGGACATTGTTCATAAACAATCCACCATCACAGAGAGTCAGGTAGAGATGGTCAGAGTACTACAGGGTACATAGGAGGATTTTCAGCACTACTTGAAAGTGGTAGGTGGTAGGGATAATGCTATGGTTTATTGTTACAGTACAAGAAAGAAATTTAGAGTAAGAAGAGAGTTGGAGGGGTTCATTGGAGAGTAGAATGTTTAATATAATTAAGAGTCAGCTAAGTTTTATCAATGTAAGATGAGTAATTCTAATGCAGACAATAACACATGAATACATTAAAAGCAGCTGAACACAGTGGAAAATATCATTACCTTAGTAACAGTTGTCCTGCCATCAACACTAGCACTGTTGCCAGTTCACCCTCTGCAATGCACAAATGATGATTACTTCTAAATTCTGATTACACAATGGTTGGTATTTGTGACTAAATTAGTTAAACTGATATGCAGTACCTTACTATAAAAAGTACTTCTTATTTAACTGATTTAACTGAATTAGAAGCTGAGAAACATGTTTTATACAACACAGACCTCAATAGGCCAGTCACTGAATATAATGCCTTGTTTGGCATGTATCGGTCCAGACACATGCAACACCTGTAAGATCCACAGAGATACCTTACTAAAAGGATAATTGGCCTAAACAATATGTCTTATGTGAACTGACTCAAACCCCTGTCACTGTGATCAGTATTCCTTAGACGGCTAATAGGTGACTTGCGTCTGGTGTACAAGGCCTCCTCTGACCCAATACTGATGTATTTACTATCCATCAGAAAGTCAAATGGCATCAGAAGTATGCAGTCTAGGAATCAAAACATCTTCTGCAGCATCAACAGAACAGTTTGGAAGGACATAGGGTACTACTGCTCTGGAACAAATTCCCTATCCGTGTAAAACGATCTTCATCCCTGTCCGTATTCAAGTGCAACTTGGATATATAGATGGGAAACAGAAATTCCTAGGACTGCACCTTCATGCTACTAATGGACAGAGGGGGCTCCTAAATGCTTTATCCATGAAGGGGTCCCATCATGTAATCTATGGTATGATTACAGTTATTCCCACTAGGGGTAATATTAATTATTAACAATGGGGTTGGTAAGGCTAGTCTAACACCAAATGGAATATGTGAATTCAAACACCAAAAGGGAAGTTGGCTAGGCTTAAAATGGCCTCCAAGGGCAGCTAGCCAAGTACTTGCCTAGGAACCTATGAACAACTAGTAAATGTCATACATTTTCCTTTTGTGTGACTGGCATCACGTCAAGAAATGTGCAGGTTAGAATATATCAATAGTACATGTTTAAAGAGATAGTAGCCCAAAGTTTCATACATTCATTCTTCAATTTTACAAGAGAATCAGGGTACAAATAAGTTCCCTAAACATAACTCACTCACATAAACAGTGCAAAATATATTTATTCCTTACATGATGCAAGTTCTATTCCTTACACAGATCTCAATGAGTAATTGGGCATAAATGTTATAAACAGTATATGCATCTCTGCATTATACTGAATGAATACCTCTATGTAAGAAAAAAAATAGTTAACGAAGAGAGACTGTCTAATGACACAATTCCCCACTTAGGCATTGTAGAAAAGGTAAATAAACTGGGAATAAACCCCCTCACTTTCAATAACCACATCGCAACAGTCAGGAAATCCTTCTATGTGGCACACCTCATCACTAAGGGCTTTTCATCCAGAAAAAAGGAGGTCATTGTCCCACTGTACTCATCCCTCATTAGACCCATTATAGAGTTCAATGCCCCATTTGGTATGTACCTCACAAGACATCTGCAATAACTGGAAAGGCTGCAGAAATACTTCACTAAAAGAATCACAGGCCTAAAGCAGATGCCCTATGGTGATCATCAAAAAAAAACTCCAGCTATACTCTGTGGCATATCATCTACTCAGAGGCGATCTCTGCTTAACATACAAGGCCATGCCAAACCCTGAGCTGTTGGACATGCTCCACTTAAAGAAATCCAAATCCCTCAGAGCCACACATTCCAGGGATCTAAACCTTGTCATCACAATGAACAAAACATGCTGGAGGGATAGGTTTCTGACCCAGAGACTCCCTATACTCTGGAATAGACAGCCCATACATGTCAAGCAGAGCGCCTCCTTGGTCCTCTTCAAAAGGAACCTTGATGATTGGATGGGAGATAGGAAATTTACCTCAGGATCACATCAGTCACTGTGCTAGACAGGGGTCCAAGGAAGTAAATATTGTGGGAAGCAATATCCTGGGAATTGTTATGGCTAGGCTTGTATAGGCCCTAGGGCCGATAGCCTAGTGCCAACCTATGAATCTATGTCACCTGCTTGATTGTCAACTAGGTCACAGATAGGACATAGATAATCAAAATAGGGGAAATTACCTCCACAAAGAGATCATTCACTAGTGGAGTCCTCCAGGATTCTGTGCTGGGACCTCTCTTGTTTGGCATCTACTTTTCTGAAGTAAAAGACAATACTAAAGATCTCTGGCTGACTAAGTTTGTCAATGACTGCAAGCTAGGAGCAGCCATTGAATCTGAAAAATGCCTTTGCCATCCTGTAGGAAGGTTTCTCCCAAAAAAATAACTGTTGCCAATGTCATGGACTGAAAACTGATCTCAAAAAATGCATGATTGTATCCTTTGGAAAGGCAACTACCCCAGGGAGCTACCACATTAACAATACTGCCCTGAGAGTTGACCCAGTTGTTCAGGACATGGGAACTTGAGTGGTCAGTGACCTAACTTTTGACCAGCGTGTGTCCATTGTTGTAAGAAAGTCTTTATATATAGTACAGCCTATAAACAAAAGAATTGTGTCTAGATCTTGGGATGTCATTGCATCCCTTTACTCAGGCCTTGTTAGGTAAATCATTGAATATAATGCTCCCTTTGGCATATATCTGTCTAGAGTCCAGACACATGCAACAAATGAAATGCCTGCAGAGATACCTTACTAAAAGATACATGGCATAAACAGCATGTCCTTCATGGACTGTCTCAGTGCTCTGTCTTTATACTCTTTATCCTACAGATTGCTAAGATGTGACCTGTCTTTGTATATAAAGTATCCTCCGACCCATTATTGATGATGGATTACACATCATCAAGTCAAGTGGTATAAGAAATACTTTGTCTAGGAATCTAAACTATTCTGCAACATCAGGTGTATCTCGTAGAGGATACCGGTGCTCTGGAACAAGACTCTCCATCCGTATAAAAAAAAGTGTATCCTTGTCCATGTCAAGCGCACCTTAGATCTATAGATGGAAAACAGAAAATTTATCCCAAGACTGCTCCTTGTACAAGTAATGGAAAGAGGCAGCTCCTAAATACTTTATCTCATGCATGTGCCCTCAAATTATCTATGGTAGGATCCTAGTTATTCTTATTAGGGGTAATATATAATTATCGACCATGGCATGGTCAAGGCCAATCTATAACCAAATGGGATAGGTTATTTCGAGCACAAAAGGGAAACTGTCTCTAAGCTTAAAATGTCCTGCAAGGGCAGCTAGTGTAATACTTACCTATGAACATATAAGCAGTGCAGTAGACTATGCACCATACATCTTAGCCCACACATAGTACTGCATGCATTAATTCTGCTGTGTGTTTTTGTTATGAGGATATGCTAACCTGAATGTTGTGGACCATATTTGTGGACTAGGTGCAACCTGTTTACTTGCGCAACAGTATACTGTTCACAAGCCTGACACAGGGCTTCCTGTACTTGTGCTTCAGGCTGGCCAGTAGCATTACCATCACATGTGATAGGACCTGTAGTGGGAGCTGCAGTGACATTATGGGACATTTCAGACTGGCTTGTAGATCATATTGTACAGAATGCAACATGTGGCAAACATCTATGTAGGACCAAGGTCATAGTGAGGGGCACCCTCTGACTCATCCTGGCAATGGAAACAGGCTTTAAGCAGGCCAGACATGCACTGGATCACAATTCATGTCTGTGGCAGGGTGATGTAACATTTTTGTGTAGCTCCCTCACAGGTGACATTAACCAGAGTTAAAGGGGGTAGCTTGTATCATCTTTAAAACACAAGAAAAGAAGATAAAGGGAGAGGGAGACAAAAACAAGGGAAGAAGTGTTTACTAATAAGCAATGCATCTCACTAAGAATGATATTATTAGAATTAAAATTTCAAATTACCATCAAGGTGACCGTGGGGCATCCTACCAGGCAGGAGGAGGTGGCAGAGCGAGATTTTGTGTCACAATCATGCTCATTGCCAGGATGCTGCACTGACAGTGGTGATGCGCACCCCATGCTTAACATACTACCTGACAGTTGATGGAGTGGTAGCCCTTCCTTTTGCTGTACAGCCCCCCCCCCCATGGACCTGATGGGGCACTAATGGCAACATGGGTGCAATCTGTCACTCCAAGCACTTCAGAGAAATGTGCCACCCTAAAAAATCCACCCATGTTTCAAGCTCAGTCTTGAGGTGGCACTGAAAAATACTTTTTCTGATCCACGTGTCAAAAATATATCAAGGAACTGCTTAAGTATCCTCAAGGCAAAGGCCTGAGAAATACTCAGTGTGTCCCTAGTAGGTCCTAATAGCAAGTATAACAAAAGCTATACATACCTTGGTATCCACAGGGATAGAAAGGCCACGCATCTCTCCAGTTCCCATTTGTGGTCCATACATGCTTACTAAAGCACTTAAAATTTCCCTGTCAACTGTAAACATATAAATAATTTCCTAATTATTAAAGTTTTTCTTTGCCTTCTAGGCCAGTGAGCATAGATGAGTGCCTGTAGTTTTGGTTCTGTCATAACAAGTGTCTCATACTGAGAAACAACCATTGTAGCAGAAAAGGAAAGCATCTTTGCCAGTTGTAAAGTGGACAGAAAAGGGGCAATTCCTCCTTTTATAATACATTTTTGTACTATGTGAAAACACATCACAAAAATGACTATGATCATAAATGGGTGTGAAAGGGGAACATTAGCTTACCAGGCTCTACCTCATATCTCATTGCCATCTCATTAATTCCTTTACATAAGTGCATTCAGAGCTAACACTTGTTGGTGTAAATAGCCTCTATGAATCACACCTTAGCTCATCTAATGCACAGGCATCACAAATTGCTGCAAAACCTAAACATAACTATAAAGACCACCCTTAGTTTTATACTCAGACATTCTTATGGACAAAATCTAGTAAAAACACATTGCTATTACTTTAGCTGTACCAGAGGCCTGGATATATAACTGCCCTAAACCAAAAGGCCACTATAAACTATTATTTTCCTTTCTATCCCGGTTTTCCTTAGAAAGTGAACATATTAGTATGGTTTTGTAGTTTTAATGTTTTATTATCGGTTCATAGGTAGGTACTAGGCTATCTGCCTGAAGGCATTTATAAGCCTAGCCGAAATGTGTTGGCTTTCGCCATCCCCTTAGATTAGTTCCCTGTGCCTCTGTCCAGCAGAGCCACTGAAGTGATCCCCGGGGTAAACCTTCTGTTTCCCATCCACTCATTAAGGTTTCTCTTGAGGAGGGTTAGAGAGGAGCTCTGCCTAATGTGGATTGGAGTCTTGTTCCAAAGCATGGGAAGACTCTGGGACAGGAATCTATCCCTCCAGCACGTCCTATTTATTGTTGTGGTGAGGTTTAGATCCCTAGAGCATGTGGCTGGAAGGGATATGGTTTTCTTTAGGTGGAGCATGTCCCATCAATTCTGGGTTGGACATGGCCTTGTATGTCAGGCAGAGATCATGTCTTAGTAGGCGGTATGCAACCGAGTACAGCTGGAGTTTCTTCAGTCGAGCTGCATAGGGCATCTATTTGAGGCCAGTGATCCTCTTGGTGAGGTACTTCTGTGGTCTTTCCAGCTGTTGCAGGTGTTTTGTAAGGTACATCCAAAATGGGGTGTTGTACTCTATGATGGGTCTGATGAGTGATAAGTAGAGGGGCACAATTACCTCTTTTGATCTGGATGGGCACCCTTTTGTGATTAGGTGGGACACATAGAAGGATTTTCTAACCACATGTGATTATCAAAGGAGAGATTACTATCTACTTGGGTCCCCAGATCCCTTATTACGTTTACCGTATTTAGGGGACTACCATCTATGTGGCAGTTTGTGGGTATTGTTTTTTCCAAAGGGGATGACTATGCACTTTTTGGCATTTAGCTTGAGGCCATGATTTTGACACCAGGTATCCGTCTCAGTGAGACCCTTTTGGAGGATGTCTGTGTCAGCGGGAGAGTCAATTATAGCCCCTAGTTTTCAGTTGTCTGCGAACTTGGTCAGCCATAGTCCTCCTGTGCTTGCCTGTACCTCTGAGAAGTATATGCCGAACAGGAGGGGTCCTAGGACTGAGCCCTGGGGAATGCCACTTGTAACCAATTTAGAGTTGGATCTTGCTCCCACAACTCTCACCATATGGGTTCTGCCCATGAGCCAGTTGGTAGCCCATCTTGTGATGTAGCGGTTTATGTTCAGGCTGGTGAGCTTGTCTATAATACCAGAATGGGGAATGGTGTCAAAGGCCTTTGTGAGCTCTAGGTAGGCTGAGTGTACCACCTTTCCCTCATCTATAGCCTTGGTAACTGTCTCAAAGAAGTCCACTGGGTTCACGAGGCATGATCTGCCCTTAACAAAGCCGAACTGGGTAGGGTCCAGTGTTTGGCGGTTACCAATGTCTCTGTTAATGAGTTCCATGATGATGCGCTCCATAGCCTTGCAGACCAAGCTAGTCAGGCTTATAGGGCAATAGTTCCTGGGGTCTGTTGTGGCTCCACCTTTGTGGAGAGGAATAACCATTGCTGTGCACCACTTTATGGGTACATAGCCTGTGGAGAGGCTGAGTTTTAACAGGGTGTTTAGGTGAGGGTTAGTTCGTCTTTGAGCTCATGTAGGATGTAGCCTGGGACACCGCCCTGTCCCATTGATGCTGTGTTTTTGGCTTTGGAGAGGGCTGTTTTAACCAGAGTGTCTGTGATTTCAGGGGCTCTACATTCTTCTGGTATGGTTATGGGCCATTTTGGGGGTGAGAGGGGGGTGAAGTTTGCACTGAACCTGTCTGCCAGGATATTGGCGATATTGGTCGGTTCAGTGTATTTTGTGCCATTCTGCAATAACTCTGTGCAGATCTGAGCATTGCCACTTAGATTCTTGACATAGCTAAAGAATGCCTTGTGGTTATCTTTGGAGTCCTTGGCAATTTTTCTTTCAAAACTAGCCTTGGATGATTTTATGAGGGATCGTAGTTTCTTGCTGATACTGATCAGGGATGTCTTCCCTTCTTGGAGTTTTACTCTTTTCTGTACTATTTTCCTCCTTCTGTTGTATAGCTTGTTTATGGCAGGGGTCCACCAAACAGGTTTTCTTTTCTTGGAGGAGTGAGTCTTGGTTTTGCTTGGGATAGCATGATCCATGCATTCTTGTAGGTGCCCATAGAATGCATTAGTAAAGGATTTTGCAGCTTGGACAGTGTTATCCTTTAGCATGGGGGCTTTGAAACTTTCCACCTCGGTCTTAAGTAATGTGAAGTTTGCTTTTGAAAAGTTTTTCATGGTGGTTTCCTTGTCTGGGGGTGGGGGCGGAATGTGGATATCCAAAGTGATATGTTTATGGTCAGATCTAACCAGCAAGGGGATGACCTCCAGTGTGCAACGCCGGTCGCCCATGTTGGTGATGACCAGGTCCATTATGTTGTCACCTCTGGTGGGAGTGTTGACCAGTTGATCCAGGGCATTTGAGTTTATAAATTCTAGGAAATGTTGGGCAAGGGAGTTAGTACTTGAGTAGTTCTCCCAGTTAATGTTTGGATAATTGAAATCACCCAATATTAGGGTGTTTGGTAGGACCTTTATGTTTCCAGAAATGTGGAATGGGGGTCCTGGGACATGGTGGGTGATCTGTAGCAAGCTACAATTTGAATTGCAGTTTTGACCGTTGCTAGTTGCACGTGGATGATCTCTGAAGCATTGTGCTGTGCCAGTAACCTGGAGGTGTGGGTATCCTTGATGAATATGGATATGCCCCCATCTTTTGTATTTTGGTCTGGGTTCTGTGGCCGAAATGTATGGTATGAGTTGTAGCCTGGTAGTGCTGGGGTGCTCTCTGGAGTCTTAAACCAGGTTTCTGTTACTGCACATATATCGATTTTCTCCATACTGAGGAGTGCCTCCAGTGTGTGCATTTTGAGGTTTATACTTTTGGCATTGGAGTAGCATTACCCTCAGTTTTTTGTTACTTTTGCTATTTACGGCGGTGGGTTGGTCTTTTGAGCCTTGCCTAAAAAGGCACTATGGGGGTGGCAAGAGCCTTGGCCAGTATTCAAAAGCCTAAGGGTGACAGGTGCAAGCCATGTCTAGCGAAGCAGCGTGGCTTGTCGAGCATGTCATCCCAGGCGGACTGACACTGGATCCCCTTTGAATGACACCCACTCATTCATATATGTGTGTGTGTGTGTGTGTGTGTGTGTGTGTGTGTGTGTGTGTGTGTGTGTGTGTGTGTGTGTGTGTATATATATAAAAATTTTTTTTTTTTTGAAAGAAAAAATATCTATTAACTAAAGAACCATGTTTTTTATCATATTTTATTTGCAAAGACAGAAGTAATTTGAATCCTAGATATGATAATACATTTAATGTTTTTGATGGACAAAAGGTAGACAGAAGTTGTCAGCAATTTTTATTTATTTATGAAGCTTTCTATCAGCATATTGCTGACAGTAGGGCATGCGAGTGTTGCAGGGTGGGGGACAATCCTCTCTGCCAAAATACTTTTAACCTTTTAAAGCTGAGTTTAAGAACAGACTGTTTTGGAAATGAGAATGGTCTCTATTTTTTTTTTTGCAGTTGGAAATTAAACTGGTGTCCTTTTTTTTTTTTGTTTGCTGTATGCTAGATGGCTATTTTGGGTCAGGGGAGGGAGATGAACTGAGCTGATGTACAACACAACATAACTCTGCTCATGTTGCTGTGACAGAAGGTACACAGGCATATAAAACTAATCACATCACAGCTCATAAAACTACTGGCTGTAATCCATGGTTGAAAACAAATCCCATGCGTATCAAGGAAATGTAATACAAAGAATAACTGTTGTCATATGTGAGCCCCTTTGTGGATTTGTTTGGGACTTGATTATTGGCAAGTGCCTGTATAGCAGCTCTTCCAAAATCTTCTTTGTTTTGTCTAATGTTATGCCTTAATACATGGTCCAGATGTGGCTTTTTTTCTGTAGATTCTAGATTTCGAGGACCAGCTGTGCTCTTGGTTGCTGAGTTTCTCCCCCGTTATCTTGAGCTATTCTCACCTCTTGCTGTTGAACCCCTCTTTTCATTTTACATTTCCCCTAATTCTGTTAACTATCTTTCATGTTGCTTATCACAGTTGTCATTGTATGGACTTTCCTGACTACACTGTTCAACTCTTAGTATCTGTACTCGGACTTCTTTCCCTAATTCCGGTCTGCTAGGTTATTGTTACAATAAACATGCACTCAGAAAAAAATGGAAAAACAAGCTTTGTTACTGGTATGAGTGCCAGCCTTTGGGATAGGAAAACTAGATAATTGCCTTGGTAACTTCTTTTGTAGGGAGGCAAAGGGGTGTCTTTTCCATCAATATTTAGTTAGTTAGTTTATGATTTTGCATTGAGTTGGGGGCATGTAATGAGTAAGTGTTTTATTAGTATATATTTCACACTGGCTTTGTGTGCTTGTATAACTGATGTGTACAACATGTAAATATGATTAATTTGAACTAGTGACTTCTAGGCAACAGAGCTCTGGTGAGATGATTATTCTAATCTGTCTAGCAGCTGTTATTAAGTAATGTGAAAAAGAAATCTTACCTGCACCCATCTATTCCAATCCTTGGATGATGATTGGCTCTGCAGACTCAGCACAATACGATTGGTTAAAGCCACCCTGCAGTTAAAACCACTGGTTTAAATTATTTTGGTTGGATATGGAGTATTATTTGACAATATACGCTGATTGCTAGCAAATCACCAGAGGAGAAAAAGGCACTATGGTGTAGTAGTTGGTTAAGTGCCCAAGCAACCTCAGATTGTTAGAAGCAGTAAGCTGCTGTTACTGATTAAAAATGATACTGATATAATTTAAATCATGGGTGACTTGTAGCAAGTTAGCCACTCTGAAAAGCCGTGTCCCCTTTAGAACATTGAAGGTGTCTCATCTGAGTGTTTAAGAAATGAGTCTCACTATCTTCAGAGATTATGCAGCAACAACAAGTCGGCCAGGTATTTTTTTTGTTTTCATTTTGTGTTCAAATTGCTTCTGCGGAACTTGGATTGGTGATCTTAAGAGAATGTTTTAGACTATTTGTATAGCATTGTTCTCAACTTGTAGGTACCATTTTTATTTTTAAAGTTAGAACTTTTAGCAGGGTCTGCCTTGTCTTCCAAAGTTCTGAACTATTATTTTGATCACCTTTTCTTTTTCTATATTCTGGAGGGAAGATAAACTGTTGACTTGGCTTCAGTTTATCTGGGGAAAGCAATATGTCAGCACATAGCTGTTGCCACTAAAGTTAACCTCCTGAGACATTGTGAATCCATTCCAAGAAGGAATGCAGTGAGCTGCAGAGCAGTTTGATATAGCTTTGTCCATGTTGGGTGCACATTTTAAATACGCATTTCAATTTCATGACCTCTAAACATTAGTTGTCACTATAGATCTACTGCTGAAGAATTACTGCATAATCAGCAGGCTTGCAGTTCTTACAGTTGAATGTACATATCAGCAACAATACCTTTACACTCTTCATATGTGAAAGACAAAGTCCTTGGGTGTTTGTGGGTACACTGAATGGCTAAATGAACACAGCAGCTCTATTTTCTGTAATCAGAGTATATGCTTATTGCTTATACTTTGTCTTTCATGACTATATATACAAATTCAAAATGATTGACACCATCTGCCTGTCATCTGTGTGTCTTGCTTAAAAAATGCCTGTCTGATCCTGGTATCTGGATGTCTTGCTCATGGTGGGGCAAAGGGTTTATTAGGAATGCACTGTGCAAAGTATGAAAAATAAAGCACAGACACAAACACACACACACACACACACACACACACACACACACACACACACACACACACACACACACCTGTGGGCGTGCATGCACCATGCACACAGATACGCACATGCACACACACGTGCACAAAAAATTGAAATGGAGGTAGTTTTTTTGTTTCAGAAAAATGTTTGCTGTACTTCCCCATTATAGCTATATTATGCCAATATTAAAGACAGACATACATTGAAGATAGATATTTTGATTTTAGATATATTTTTGTTATTTGAAAAGCAGTAGAATGGCACAAATATTCTTTTTTAACAAGAAACATATATATTGAATTATTATATATAACATAGGTAATCATACATTTATATAAATGAAAACAAACCATACTGACATATTTTCAGTTGCAAACATGATGCATCACTTATAATCTTCTGTTACCATCATTGTCAATCAAACATTACTCAGCTTATTCAGTTGTTGTCTTCCCTTAAACCTCATTCCTCCTCCAAAGCATTATTCTGTATGTATTGTTTCCACAATTCTGATTTTTTTTCTATGTAATTTGCTCCTATCCTTTTCTAAAGACCCCACCTCGAGTTGTTTTATCTGTGTTAATACATATCCACTACTCCTAGTGTGGGTGGTTTAGACTTTGATTTCCATTTTCTAGTAATTGTTTTTTTTTGTTGGCCACCAGAATTAAACTCAGCAAGGCCTCACTATGTCTAGGCAATTCTGATTCTATATCACTGTAGCTCAAAAAATAATTTCCTTAGTTACAACAATTTGATCATTTAGTATTTGCGACAGAGCAGTCTGCAGGGAATCTTTAAAGACTGCCAACTCATTATACTCCCTAAAATGTGTTCCCAGTTACCTCTTTCTTCCCCATTACACCCCCCGCATTTGCAATGTATCTGAGTAAAACATTTTTGGAGTCTGCTTAGGATATAAAAATACCTGTGCAGACACTTCAAAATCTTCTAGACGTTGTTGTTATTTGGAAGCAGTACATATATCTTCCCATTGTTTCTTTGTGAATTGCCTATCCAATTTCTGTTCCCAATCCTTTCCAAGCTCTTCTGATTGTTTCCTATAGTTATCATGCAATATTTTATGTGGCCTATTAATTATCAAACTTTTAACAGCAGCTTCTGTTTTAGATTCTACTAAAAATATATCAGTGCTGGTCTTTCTGTTTGTCTATACTCTGACTTCAATCCTTGACAAAGAAGGCAACATCTAGCATGTAATCCAAATGTATTCTTGGCCTTTTCGCATTCTGTTACCTTTCCCTCTCTAATTGTTTCCAATACCTCACATATATTCTTCTTGAGATAATACTTCCAGAGTTAACACCTGCTTTTTATAAATATATTAGTTCCAGTTTTTACTACAGGCACTGGCTAGGTTCCAAAGATCAGAGTTTATTCTTCACTGCTCTTGCCACAATCCTGCTGTTTTCACTGGAAGCTGTCACCAATGGAGACTGGAGGCTATGCACCATTTCCCATTATTCATTCAGAAACTATGCTAGAAATTGATTGCAAGCTTTGCTTGCATGATAGATTGTGCTAATGATTGAATTAATGCCATTGACGGCAATAGACAGATTTATCTCCTATCCCCTAGTTACTAGTCAGTTGTGGGGATATCTGTCCAACCATCTGTCTGTCTTTGTGCATTTTGTTAACCAGGTGAGTATGCTGGTGTACCATCCCTTTTCAGTCATGACTTGGGCAACTGATAAGCAGAAATAAGTACAGTGTATCGTGCAAATTTGCTTCATTGCAAAGACAGCAGACGACATTGATGTAACATCCAAAGTAAAACATCCCAAAACATGAAATACTCAATTTTTCATAGATTTTTAACCAAAGCTAAATACACCCTTTAGAATCCAGTAAAAGTAAAAGATAGTCCAGTAGTCAGAAAATAATAACTCGTCTTTATGATTGCCTAGAAAAGTCCACACTTAATGATCATATATACAAAATGTATTCAAGAAATCCATTGGAATATCTTCATTGTTTAAAATAATAGTCAAACTAATTAGACAAATCACACAGAGCTATATTTGCTACATCCTAGTGAATCTAAACTTCCTTGGGAGAATATCTAATAGCCAGAATTCTGAGTAGACAAGGTTAGGTATGACGTCCCTGAAAGCCCATTTCATCCCTCCACTCTTTATACCAAATATCCTGCATAGTGGGCACTGCAAGTCCTTATGAAAGTAATTATACTATCAAAATATGTGGCTGAAACTCTCCTCCATTACACTACATGGGTTCATAGGTGTGTACTAGGATAATGACCCTGGGGCCTTTACAAGCCTAGCCATAGAATTACCCTGGCATTGTGCCACCCGACCTTAGTTCCCAGTGCCTCTCTCGAGTAGAGCCACTGTAGTTATCCCCGGGGGTGAATTTTCTATTTTCCATCCACTCATCAACATTTCTCTTGAAGAAGGTCAGCGAGGTGCTCTGCTTGACATGTATGGGAAGTCTATTCCATAGCATGGGCAGTCTCTGGGTTATGAACCTGTCCATCCAATACATTCTGTTAATTGTGGTAATGAGGTTGAGGTCTGTGGAGTGTGTGGTGTGGAGGGATTGGGATTTCTTTAGATGTAGCATTTCTAACAGAGCTGGGTCAGATATGGCTTTGTACGTCAAGCAGAGATCACCTCTAAGCAGGCGATATGAGACAGAGAATAGTTGGAGTTTTTTTAGTCTGTCCATATAGGACAAGTGTTTAAGGACTAGGATCCTCTTTGTGAGGTACTTTTGTGGCCTGTCCAGTTGTTGTAGGTGTCTAGTGAGGTACATGCCAAATGGGGCATTGTACTTGATGATTGGCCTAATGAGGGAAGAGTAGAGAGAGACAATGACCACTTTCTTCCTGGATGCAAAACCCTTATTAATGAGATCTGCCACATAGAATGAATTTCTGACCACAGTGCAATGTGGTGATCAAAAGAGAGGTTGCTGTCAACCTGTGTTCACAAATCTCTTATAAAGCCTTCTGTGTTCAGTAGACTACCATCAATGTGGTAATTCATGGGAACCATTTTTTTCCCAAAGGGAATGATGACACATTTTTTTTGGCATTGAGCTTAAGGCCATGGTTCTGACACCAGTCGGTCTCAGTGAGGCCATTCTGTAGGATGTCAACATCGCTTGGGGAGTTAATAATAGCTCCCAACTTGAATCATCTGTGAACATTGTCAGCCAGAGAGCCTTCATGTTGGCCTGGACTACAGAGAAGTAGATACCAAACAGGAGAGGACCCAGGACCAAACCCTGTGGGACTCCATTCATGACTAGTTGGCAGTCTGACTTGGAGTCAGCTACTTTCACACTGTGGGTTCTATCTGTGAGCCAGTTTGCAACCCACCTAGTGATATGGGGGTTGATGCCTAGCTTAGTGACTTTTCTATGATTCCTGAGTGGGGAATGGTATCAAAGGCCTTGGCTAGATCAAGGTAGGCTGTATGAACCACCTTGCCTTCATCCACAGCTCTGGTGACTAACTCAAAGAAGTCGACCAAGTAGAGCAACCATGATCTAACCTTTACAAAACCAAACTGTATGGGATCCAGAGTTTGGAGATTCCCTATATCCTTGTTTATTAGGTCCATGATGATGCATTCCATAGCTTTGCATATCAGACTCATCAGGCTAATGGGGCGATAGTTCCCAGGGTCTGTAGTCACTCCTCCTTTGTGGAGAGGGATGACTATAGCAGTGTGCCATTCGGTAGGGACAAAGCCTTTGTTGAGGCTGTGATTGAACAGGGCAAACAGGTGAGGTGCCAGTTCACTCTGTAGTTCAAGTAGAATACAACCAGGGATATTGTCAGGTCTCATTGAAGCTGTATTCTTGGCCTTGGACAGTGCTGTTGTGAAACAGTAATACTGGCTGCCTGGCAATCTGCTGGTATTGTGATTGGTCCTGGGGGGGGGGGGGGGGAATAAAGTTGGCACTGAATCTGTCAGCCAGTATATTGGCAATATCTGTTGACTCTGTATAGGAGGTACCATTATGCAGTAGCTCAGAGCAAATCTGGGTATTGCCGTGTAGATTCTTTACATAACTATAGAAGGCCTTGTGGTTGTCTTTACTATCTGCTGCAATTCTGTTTTCATAGCTAGCTTTAGAGGGTTTGATGAGGGATCTCA
Organism: Protopterus annectens; assembly: GCF_019279795.1. Classification (NCBI taxonomy): domain Eukaryota; kingdom Metazoa; phylum Chordata; order Ceratodontiformes; family Protopteridae; genus Protopterus; species Protopterus annectens. Next base: position 213,534,945 of record NC_056735.1, read on the forward strand.
ACTTTTTGTTGAGGCTAATAAGGGAGTTTTTCCACTCTTGGGACTTCACCTTATTCTGCATCAGTTTCCTCCTTCTGTTGTAAAGTTTGTTTATGGCAGGGGACCACCAGATTGGCTTCCTTTTTTGGAGGAGAGCGACTTGGTTCTATTGGGTATGGCGAGATCCATGCATGTGTGTACATGTTCATAAAGTGCATTGGTGTATGATTCGGCAGTCGTGCAACTATTCTCCATTTGCATGGGTGCCAATAAGTTAGGCACCTCTGTTTTTAGGCCCATAGTTAGCTTTGGAGAAGTTTTTCATGGTGGTTACCTTTGCGGGGGGGGGGGGGGGCTGGATTTCCAATGTGATTAGTTTGTGGTTGGATGTAACCAGGGAGGAGTTGACTATTGGTGTAAAGCAACAGTCACCCATGTTAGTAATGACCAGGTCAAGGTTGTTGCTACCTCTAGTGGGGGTAAGAACGAGCTGGTCCTGAACTCCAGGAAATGTTGAGCAAGTGTATTGGTACATGAGTAGTTTTCACAGTTAATGGAGGGTAGTTGAAGTCGCCTAATATGAGAGCGTTAGGCTGGACCCTAATATCCTCCAAGGTGTTAAGGAATACGGAGTGTGAGTCTGGGTCATGGTTTGGGACCTATAGCAGGCTACGACCTGAATTGCTGTCTTACCCAATGTTAGCTGCACCTGAAGTATCTCTGATGCATTATGTTGGGCTACCAGTCTGGAGGTGTGTGCATCCTTTATGAATACGGAAACAGCACCGCCTTTGGAGCTTTGGTCCAAGTTCTGATGCCGAAAGGTGTGGAATGAGTTATAGCCTGGTAGTGCAGGGATGATTTCTGCTGCCTTGAACCTGGTCTCTGTTACAGCACAAATGTCGATGTTCTCCATTTTAAGGAGTGCTTCAAGCAAGTGCATTTTGAGATTTAGACTTCTAGCGTTGAGCAGCATGACCCTCAGATTGCATTTGTTTGTAATCGTTACAGTGGTAATTTGGTCTTTGGAACACCACCTAAGCTTCCAATTTAGATGTGTAAGTGCATTTCTCACAAGTCTGCATAAGGCCAGGTGCAAGATAAAGACCATTTTTTGATTGCTCCAGAGATTGAAGCCAGACATTATTCTCAGTAACTTCATCCATCTGCAATTGCCATCTAACCCTTGAGTCCATACTGTCCCATGTCCATTTAGCAACTAAACCTGAATACAGCTTCGAGCAAGTGCCTTTTGGGCATTGTCTATTTGCAATACAGCCTGTTTATGGAGCAGGGGGGAGAAAAGGTCATGTGACTTACTTATTCCCTTGACCAAATAAAAATGACCTCAGGTTCAAGTCCTGCCAAAATCTTAAATTCAGATGCTGAAACTTCTCCAAACAATGTGTATAAGAAAGGAAACTTCCTGAATCCTGATCCAATAAGTGTATCCAAAAGACACACTATATTTCTATAGATCCCAACCAATGGAAAGATTTACCCTCAGTCAGGAACCATGGTTGATTCTAAATCCTGTCCCATACCTCCAAAAAATGAACCACTTTTCCATCCACTCATCTGCCTAACCACCAAACCTTTTAAGCCTCCAGGGTCCCAAATGTTCCCCCTTTCCTACAGGCAGGGATGAGAACAATTAAATTAGGCAAAGCACCAGCAGCAACCAAAGAAGAACAGGTGGCATCCTTGTTTGAGGGATTTGGGAGAAAGCAGACATCAGAGTGAATGTTGGCAAGTCTGACAGTTGCAATCCTCTCTGCACAATTGATGACACTAGCTTCCTCCTTGAATGTCTAGGAAATTATGACCCTATAAGAAGTCCATAATCAACTTTTGAACTTATGGTAAGAAGTTCAGCATAAGCTAGATAAATGCCTACATAAAATGGTATTTGGGAAGGCAAAGCATCATAACTGACTGGATCCTTGCTAAGAAAGGGAGCTATATATTCCTGCATTCATGAAGACTTGTTTGAAAGCAATAAAAAAGAGATTATAGGATCATAGGATCTTCAAAAGGGACACAGATGGAACCCCGGGGTGAATTTATGGTTAACCATTCAGTAGACCAGATTGCATTTGAAGAAGGCCAAGTTAGTGCTGTGTTTAACATGAAATGGTAGTATTTTCCAAAGGTGTGGTAACCTCTGGGAGACATATCTGTCCCTCCAGCAGGTTCTATTAATATGACGTACCAGGTTAAGGTCTTTATAGTGAGTAACCCATGTACCATTTGACTTGCAGATATGTAGCATTTCCAGTTAAGCATGGTCAGAGATTGCCTTGTATGCAAGGCAGAGATCACCTCTGAGTAGTCTGTATGAAACAGAATAAAGTGACAGTGATTTCAGACAATCTACATAGGACAGATGCTGAAGACCTTGAATTTTCCTTGTGAGGAACCTTTGTGGTCTCTCCAATTGCTGCAGGTGCTTGGAAAGGTACATACCAAAAGGGGCATTGTACTCAATTATTGGCCTGATGAGGGAAGAGTACAGGGAGGTTATAACTTTTTTTATGGAGGCAATGCCCTTACTTTTGATATGAGCAATATAGAATGCCCTTCTTACCACTGTGGAGAACTGGTGATCAAAGGTAAAGTTGCTGTCAACCTGTGTGCCCAGGTCTCTGAATACTGAGTGCATACTTAGGGTGTTGCTATTGATGTTGTAGTTAGCTGGAACATTGCTCTTACTGAAAGGGATGATGATACATTTTTTTGCAATGAGTTTAATGTCATGACTTTGGCACCAATCATTTGTTTGTGTAAGACCACCTTGTAGGATGTTGACATCATGTAGAAATTCTATGACCACTGTCAGTTTGCAGTCATTAGCAAACTTTGCCAGCTGTAGACCTTTAGTTTTTGCTTGTACTTTGGAGAAATAGATTCCAAACAGTAGAAGTCCTAGGACTGATCCGTGTGGAACACCACTGGATACAGGTCTGCTGTTAGATGTGGATTTTCCCTGTTTTGACTATATGTGTTCTATCAATAAGCCAGTTATTGACCCATCTAATAATGTAAGGGTTGATACCTAGCTGGGTGAGTTTGTCAATGATACCTGAGTGGGGGACAATGTCAAAAGCCTTGGCTAAGTCTAGGTAGGCTGCATGCACAGATTTTTCCTCATCCAGGGCCTTGGTGACTGTCTAGAAGAAGTTCACCAGGTTTAACAGGCATGATCTTCCTTTAACAAATCCAAACTGAGTAGGGTCAAGTGTCTGGAGATTACCTATATCTTTGTTGATAAGGTCCATGATGATTCACTCCATGGCCTTGCAGATAAGGCTCATCAGGCTAATAGGTCTATAATTGCCAGAGTCAGTAGAAAGCACCACCTCTGTGCAAGGGAATGACGGTGGCCATTTTCCATTAAGCTGGGAAAAAAGCCAGTGTTTAGACTATGATGGAAAAGATTACCCATTGGTGTTGCTATTTCTTGTTAGAGCCCATGTAGGACACAGCCTGGGATGTTGTCTGGTCCCATAGATTCTGTGTTTTGGCCTTAGAGAAGGCTTTTATGACCTGCTCTTTAGAGATACAAGGTAGGGGACAGTTGGTAGGGATGCCGTGGGCTACATGTGATAGGGACAGAGGAGTGAAGTTTTCACAGAACCAGTCAGCAAACAGGTTAGCTATATCCACTGGCTCAGTATATGTGGTATCATTAACTACCAATTTGGCACAAATTTGGGCCTTTCCTTTTAGGTTATAGATATAACTAAATAACTCATTATGGCTGTCCTTAGTTGAAGAAGCTAATTTGAATTCTTAGTTTGCTTTGGAGGACTTCACAAGAAGTTTTATTTAACTTGTTTAAGCTGAGGAGGGAGTGTTTCCAGTTTGGGGGTCACTCCTTCTTACTCTTAGACAGCAATTTCTTCCTCTTATTGTCAAGCCTGTTAAAGGCAGTTGTCCACCAGGCAGATCTGCTCTTCCTTGAAGAGCTTGTTTTGGTCCTTTCAGGTATGGCTGAGTCAATGCAGTTATAACAGGTATTTGTATAAAACACTGGTGTAGAATTCGGCATAGTTGCCAGTTCCATCTGAGGAGGGAGGTGCAGTAAAGTTATTTATACCATCCTGTAAGAGATTATAATCTGCTTTATTGAAGTTTTTTAGTTTAGTTGCTGCTGGGGGGGGGGGTCAGATGTGATAGTTGCTTCGAATTTGACTGATTTGTGGTCAGATCTCACCATGGAAGACCTTGCAGATGGGGTACTACAGTGGTCCCCTATATTAGTAAGTACCAGATCCAGGATGTTGTCACCCCTTTTGGGGTGACAATCATCTGGTTCAGGGCACTGGAGTTAAAGTTGAGGAACCTTTGGGCAAGTGAGTTTGAGCACGAGTAATTTACCCAGTCAATAGATGGCTAGTTAAAGTCACCCAAAACCATGATGTTCGGATGTTTCTTGTTAGACTCAAGTTGATCCAAATAGGCAGAGTGGGTGGGGGTCCTGTAGCTGGCAATGAGTTGAATAGATGTTCTACAAACAGTTAATTGCACCTGAAGTATCTCCATAGAATCCTACTGTTTAACCAATCTGGAGGTGTATTTATCTTTAATGAACATTGATACACTACCTCCCTTAGTTTTCTGCTACAGTTTGTGGTCTTTATGTGTGAAAGTAGGTGTAACCCATAACAGCTGGGGTGCTCTCCACAGCATTGAACCAGGTCACTGTGACTGCACAAATGTCTGCGTCTGCCAGTGAGAGAGTGCTTCCCATGAGTGCATTTTCATGTTAAGACTCCTAGCGCTTAGCAGCATAACCTTGAGGTTGTGTTTAGATGGAGTTTTTACATTGGGAATTTTGTCCTCAAGACACTTCCTAAAAAGTCACTATGGGTGTGGCAAGGGCCTTAGCCAGTAGCCAAAATCCCAGGGGTGGCAGATAAAGACCAGCTCTGGTCAGTCTTCGAGGTCTGTCGATCATATCATCCCAGGCTGACAGATACTGGATCCCTTTAGAATGACACCAGAAACTAAGCCAATTATTGAAGCGAATCATTTTCTGTTTGTATTGAGGCATTATCCTAGGTGAACATAAAATGCTGGTTAAGGGTTGGGACATGCCTGCCTGAGACACATAGTCTGAGAGCTCAGTCATGTCTGTCTTCATATAGTCCAGAGAGGTATATTTCAAGTTGTTCACACCAATATGGACTATGATGGAGTCATAACAGTACCTGTTGTTGAGAGGCTTGAGTGCATGTGTGATATGGCAGATCCTGACACCTGACAGACAGCTGACCGGGACTTTTTCCTTACCCAACCTGGTGACAGGGACTCCTGTGTGTCTCACGATGGATTCATCTATGACTATATATATATAATATGTTTGGTTTTGTGCTTTGCCATAATGGTGTGACAGGTGAGACACTGATGCGAGAGCTGTTATGTGTATTGTGTTCTGCAGAGGAAGTATTATGTGTAGTATGCTTGTGTTTGTGTTTGGGAGGTCTCTGGTGTTTAGGTATGTTTCTGATGAGGACCTCCGCATATGAAAGTATGTGTGATGTGGGTTTGGGTAGAGTAGGAGGTGAGGTGTGCATGCTGACAATTTACTCATTGTCATATGTACTGACTGGTGTGTGAGAGAACATGGATTCAAGGTTCTTAATATAGTTGCATCTCTCATATTTTGAGTTTGTGTGGACTAGAAACAGAGGGTTGTTGGTGAACATGAGGCAGTTGCTACACTGCTTCAGGATGCCCATGTCGACCAAGCTTTCTGGAAAAGCTGTGGGAAATTGTCCATCCATAGTGGTAGGTAAAGTTATACGATCAGGAAAAGGACTGCCTAGTGGGTCAGAGGTGTGTTGAAACCTCAAGGCTAGGCTTAGTGTTCCACTGACAGTAGAACAGGCCCACAAAAAACCTCTGGAAGACCACAAGCAAAGTGCTAAGGGAAAATTTAACAAGCAAAATGTTTGCATCTATAACCACCACTACATGGCAATGCATGATGGTGAGGCACACGCAAACAAGCTCAAATGCAGGGTTTAATTAAAACAAGAAATAACCCTTTTAACTCAAACTAGCCAATAAGGATGCTCTGTCTGAGCTCTAGTCTAATCACCCTCGATTAGATGGGACCCAGGCAGCACTCTCCTCCCAGGAGGGTGCAGAAGGGCCTTCACTAAGAAAGATGGCTTGAATTTGATGCTCAGAATTTACAAAACAGACCCAGAAACAAGAAACCTGGAACTGGGCTATACTACATAGTACAGTATACAATAAAATACATCAAAAAACAGTGCAGCCAATTCGAACAGGCAGTAGAATGTGAATACAAATTAAAAGTGCAATATAAGACCAAAAGCAGGCACTTATAGCTAGTTGGAAGCAATGGATGCCTCAGATCTTTCAGTATTTCAGTGGAGGGCTGGTTTTAGTGCTTAAGCGATACCAAACAATCGAGATTCAGCAAGTCTAAATCTGACCTATGCTATAAAATGCAGAAGTACTGGAAACTCAAAAGTGCAAAAAAAAAATCACAATTACAACAGCAAAAAAAAAAAAACAGCTTAAATAAAAAGCAGCAATTCACCAGCAGTTTCCAGCTTAACAGGATGTAGGCCACACTCTCCCACCACAAAAGTCTAGACCACAAGCCTTCCTATTGTAAAACAACTGGTTTTAGACTCCAAGTGCTTAAGTCAGAACTAAAACACTTCCGAATACCAGACACAGTAAGCCTTCAACTAGCAAATTCCAGCTTAGAAGGGTGTAGGCTATCCTCTGCTACCACAGGAGTTTAGACCACAAATCATCCTAATGTAAAGTAACTGGTTTGGAACTCAAGTGCTTTTACCAGATTAAAACCACTTAGAATAATAGACACAATAAGCCTTTACTAGCAGTTCCCAGCTTAGAAGGGTGTAGGCCACAATTTCCAGCCACAAGAGGCTTGAACACAACCATCTTAATGAAAATAACTGGTTTGGAGTCCAATACTTAAACCAGAACAAAGACACTTAGAACAACAGGTATAAGGTACAACAAGCCTTCACCCAGCAATTCCCAGCTCAGAAGGGCAGAATCTACCATTTCCACCCACAAGAATGTAGACAACAAACCATCTTCGTATAAAATTACTGGCCTGAAATCCAAGTCCTTAAACCAAAACTAAGAGGCTTAGAATACCAATTACAATTTAATCAGGCAACTAACAAGCAGTAATAAATGCAGCAGAATAAATGCAATTGAACTCTGTTAAGGACAAGCAGCAAAAGCAAAATAAAGTAGGAAAAGACGCAAATACAGAAAAGGCAGCTGAATAAAGTGTAATTTTTTTAAGTAATAAGTGAGGAACAGGGGATAATTCAAGGTTAAGGTAGTAAGGGAGGAAACAGAAGATAATTTAAAGTTAAGAAACTAAGGGGGTTGGCCTTTCCCAAATGATCTCACTGTGCTCAGTAGAATGAGCTGATGTGATAAGACAGGGAGGAGTATCCAATATCAAATTTATAGTAGAGGCAGGCAACTCAAAAGCCACCAAGATTTTAATACAGCAACAGTTGGGCGGGTGGGTAGGAAAAATAAAATAGAGACAAAGATCAGAACAGAAGTTAGGACTCCTGCATTATCAAGAATCCTTGAAAATAAGTTCACTAACCCTGTTAAATTTTCACAAAACTTTGCAAAACTTAGAAATATTTTGGCAAACTCAGAACAGCTTTTGCAGAATGCTGTTAGTAGCAGTAAGAAGCAGATGGAGTTTATTTAACAAGTACAGGCTGAAAAACAGTGCTAAATTCAACAAAATAAATGCAGCACAGAATTATTAAATATCACTGAAACAGTCAGAGCAAGTGCAAAAAATATAGCAGCTTTGTATTTCCAGATGGTTTTAGAAGCAATCCAATTCTTGTAGCCAAAAGCACAAGGAAGCTCTGAGCAGAATCTTACAAAATGTAATTCTTTTATACTAGCAAGATGAAAGATGTTTCTAAAGTTAAACCCTCAGGCCAATCACTAACCATGATAAATGTTTACAATACACAAAAACTTTGCAAAACTTAGAAATATTTTGGCAAACTCAGAACAGCTCTTGCAGAATATTGTTAAAAACAATGTAAGAGCAGTACAGAAACAAACAAGCAGATGGAGTTTTTTTAACAAGTGCAGGCTGAAAAACAGTGATAAATTTAACAAAGTAAATAAATGCAACACAGAATTATTAAATATCACTGAAACTGTTACAGGAAATGCAAAAAAGATATCAGCTTTGTATTTCCCGATAGTTATAGAAGCAATCCAAATCTTGTAGCCACAGCACAAGGAAGCTCTGATAATATTCCTAAGTACCATGTCCTGGTAATTGCATGACACATAAATTCCCATGTAATAACATGACAGTAAAATTTCTTTCCCCATCTCCCTCACCTTGGTACTCCCCACATGCTTGGTCTTAACAGCTAATAGAAACAGCATAGAGGACAGAGGGTATCCTTGCCACGTGTGATTCTAAACAATGGTATCGATGATAATAGTATCCCATTAATCGAAAGCAGTCAAGACCACTTTAGAAAGGCCCCTTGAAAACCATAGGCAGAATCATTTCTAACACCAGCTGTATATTAAGGGCCTGCAACTCCTCCTCTGAAATCTGCAGAAGCATTATAGCTCAAAAAATTGTGTCATTAGCATTGGAAGCATAACTACAATTTGTGTGATACCAGCCTAGATACGTTTTTATTAATTCATATCCTCCATACATCAGTGGTACCTAAAATTTAAGCAAGATTACTTTTATTATAAAGCATCTGGGAAAAGTTTCCCCGTACCATAAATATTCCTCTTCAGTTTCTGCTTAATAAATATTTTAAGGAAGACCTGCCTATGTCTGTATGACTCCAGTAGTAATGCGATATATCTCCTTTGTCAGAAGTCCAAGTATTTCACAATTCAACAACAAAATTAATAAGCAGACTTTGATATTGTTGGCCTGCTCATTTGTCCTTTACAAAGATTTTGTTCAGACTAATTCAATGCATTGTGATTCTGGTTGACATTTACATTTCTACATCAACAATTCATCAGGAATTCATAAAGTGTTTTGGTTTCTGATCAGAGATTTTTTTTACAAGCTATTGACACAAATTTTCACTCTTTTTTACTTAGTGGTATCTCTGTTATATTATGCTATAATTTAATGGTTTTGTCCACACTTTTTCTAACAAGCAGTTTGATGTTCAGGTATTGAGATACACAGCAAAATACCACCTGCTGTAGAAATATAAACAACCACATTCAGCATCTTTCCAGAACTCCATTATAAAGCACTCGTAGTATTTTTCTCACCGCCTTCTCAGAGGTACGTGTGCTTCTTCACATAAATGAATGTATTTTAGAGCACTGTGCGTCATCTGTATGTGTGGTCCCTGTACAGTTGTTTGCATGTTTGTAATGCAGAGAGTTTTCCACTATGTGTTTCACAAGATTCATGTCAGGCACCTCAAGATATGGAGTGGATACTAAAAAGCTTTTTCCTGTGTTTGCAGAACTTTTAATGCTGTACAAAGTTCAATTCCCAGGATACTGATCACGTTATAGTAACAGTTTCAAAACTGTATCATAACAAAAACAAAACATTTTTACAGTTGAACTGTATGGAAAGATTTAAATAATACTACTAGTTTTCAGTGAAGTGTAAAACTTTTTATTGTTTAGATCAACTATCATCTTACTTTTTAATCTGCTCATAGACTCTCTTCCTGAACCCAGCATTATGTCTTCCCATTATTTCTCTGTTTTTGGGTTCTGATTCCCTATTGAGTGGTCCTCATCCTGAAATTATTTTCTCCCTTTGGATTGCAGTTGTTGATATTTACTTTTCCCATCTAGTTTCTTTGTCTTTTTCTTATACTTCTTTTTGGCATTTACTCTGTGACCACATTTTTCACCTTACAACAAGTTCATAGGTGTTTACTAGGCTATCGACCACAATGGCCCTTTTAAGCCTAGCCATGCATCCCAAATCTTTGACAAGTTCTGATAGCTTTGATAAGTGTAAGCAGGGGTCAGGAGATGAAACATTTACAAGCATGAGCCTGGGAGAAGAACCATTTACTGGTTGTCTGTGTCCATTAGAGACATAGGTGCCAAACTAGGGATGAATGTCCTGTTCCCCATCAAGATGTCCAAGTTGCAGTTGAGTTGAATTAGGGAAGAGCTCTGCATGGTGGAAAGCCTGTGCCATACACTTGGTAGTTTCTGGGACATATACCTGTATCTCTAGCAGCTCCTGTTTATGTAACAGGCAAGGTTTAAGTCTTTAGAATGGGTAATGCCGGTGCTGTTTGTTTTGTGGATATGCAGGAGGTCCATCTGAGTGGGGTCTGAGTGCTTCAGAACATCACCCAGCTCATCAGGCAGCCCACCCCACTACAACTTCATAATTCCTGGCTGTTACTTTTATCTTTGTGTAAGTAGGTGTGGCTGAAAATGGGCTCTCATGATCTAGTCCACATACTTATTCATGATTACATGTAATGCATGCATAAATAAATAAAAAAAAGCAGACAAACCCTCTCCTCAGCTGCATATGTGCACACAAATATATGCCTTATAACTTGGCACAAGTAGTAAACAAACATGTTACAGTCCTGACTGATGGGTGTGTAGGTACTGTAAAAAAAAAATTCTCAGGGTTGCTAAAAACATTTAAATTAGTCAGTACTGTACAATTACTCTCATTTCCACAATTAACTCTCATTTATAACTCCTGGTTCACATGATGACCATGGTCAAGGTCTATAACAGTACAGGGAGAACTAATGCAGGACTACAGGGAAAACTATGGCAGCAGAGAGCTGAAATTTTCTTTTCACCAGTTCCATGCCATGTATAATATCCTGTATGTGTAATAATGCAAGGCTTCTATGGCATGAAGTAGTGGTACCTGAAGACTTCAAAGGAAAGGGGAAGGGCTGCAGGATGCAACTAAATCGGTAAGACTAATTGGAATGAGGTGGGAGTACTTTATGGCAGGTCAATGACTGATGACCTGTGATACAACAACAAATTAGGTCAGTCACTTTCATTCATAGATTGCCTTAATAGCCATTCACTATATCTATGTTATTGAATATATACACCTCAGATTTCCAACTGCATTCAGTAAAAAATAATATTAATAGTCACAATAGTGTATTACTCAAACACACAGTAATCCTGACAAATCACATCAGTAATTGTTTAACTGCGATTAGATAACAATAGGGATCAGTCATTTTCATCTACAGGCTACCTATAGACTTGCCAGTTCTAGCCACTTCATTGACTGCATATACCTCAGATGTGTGACTGAGATCAACTGAATGAAAGACTGATTAAATACATAAATGATGTCCTAGCTATAGTAATGCATTTCAGCTGATTGTTGCCAGAGAAGGGTGGCTCAGTTATGGGACCGAACACCTGAACCTACAATAGTGGCAGCTCCACCTACCAGGAGTAACATGGGTAGTAACACTCATGTCACTCTATTTAAATGACATTCATAGAAATTATAGCTACAATTGGGATGGGAGTTAGATTCTCCCACTATGCAAACACATACTGGCCTGCTGCCTAACACCCAACTTTCACTTCTGGGGGGTGGTAGTGAATGGGCTCTTTTAAGTTCTTGCCCCCTGTCAAGGAATGAAAGGGGCATACTGTTTTCATTCTGTGCAGGGAAAAAATGAGACTGACTCATGCCCCAAAAAAGAGGATGTGAACTCATTGGATATAGGTAGTGAAGTCAGTGGGCAGTTGTGTCTATGTGTGTGTGTGTGTGTGTGTGAGTGAATGAGTGAGTGTGAGAGTTAGGGGTCAAGGCCCCAGCTCCTGATATTAAGTTTATTAGTACAAGGACAAGGGTCTAAAATTAAATGTAAAAAATGTAACCTAGTTCATTTTGGTAAACAAATCAGTTTTACTATACAGAAGATGCACCTCTCAAATCAAACACTGTTGTAATGGATCTGGGCATTCTTGTTGATAATTTGTTATCATTTGACCATCATGTCTGCACAGTAGTTTGGAAAGCCTTTTATCTGGTAAATCTAATTTCCAAAGACATCTCCACTAGATCTAACAAAGTCTTAATCCCCCCTTACTCGTATCTTATCGCATCCATTTTTTAATATAATGCATCTTTCAGTATGTATTTATCTAAACATATCAAACATCTTGAGATACTTCAGAGATTAATAACTAAAAAAGAGCAGCGGCTGTCAAAATCTTAGTTATCAGGACAGACTGGTGGCCCTGTCTCTTACAGACTCTGTTTGATCTACCATTCCTTCAGAAAACTAATGGCACATCAAATATTTGTTTAAAGAAGTTAAGCATTCTTCACCAGATAAGTAAGACATGCTCGTGTGATAGATTCATAACCCAATGTATCTCACTTCAGGAACAAATGTCCAGTACATGTCAAGCAGAGCAGCATCCTTGTCAATTTCATCCTGATGTATCTTGTCTTCTCCTCCTTGAGGCTAGAGGCAAATTTTGAATGTTTTTTTGGCTAGGCTTGAAATGGTCTGCAAACTGATTGCCTATTACTTACTTATGAACCTTTGAACCAAAACTGTAGGATGAATCTGAGGGAAACTGTCCTTCAAATGTATTCAGACTGTTGTACAAGGGCATTCAGCAACACTACTAAGTATATGGCAGTCACTTGCCATCCTAAGTAGGAGCAGGGAGAAAAGCCCATCTGCATAGTAGTGACACAAGCACACTTCAGCATCATGTTTTGCCCAAGTCAGCAGTTTTCCCAGGAACCCCTTCTTCTGTCCATGGTGTCTAGCACACTTAATTCATGCAGTCTCACCTGTTAGTCAGTGTGCACTTCAGTTATAACCTAGTCCCTAGGAACTTTTCTACTACCATGTGAACATAAGGTCCTCAAACTCATCTTATGAGACATCATCCAGTTTGCCAATCAAATGAACATATATCCCTCAACTCTTCCCTTGACATACCCTTCAGTGAGCCAGTCACTTGACTATACATCTCACAACTCTTAACACCCTCCAATGAACCAATCAGCCAGTAACCATATCCTCCTCACTTCATTAAAGCTGCATTTTGACTATCAGATTGACAGTTGTGTGAGCACAGAAAGATGTTGACACCAGTGGCACCAGCGATAGAGTATCAGTTAATGGACAGCCATGCCAAGAAGAAGTAGACTGCACCTGTTACAAGCTATTTGTGCTGACTAATGAACACTTGAGTGGATACATAATTTAATTTGTGATTGCTTAAACATGAGGCCAGTATATGGCAGTGTTTCTTTTTATATTGGGGGAATGATCAGGATATCAGGATATATTATAGAGTTAATTTTCTAGTTATTCTTTGGGTGTAGGTATGATGGAGGCATGGGGAGACTGAACAGACATTTTGGACATTGCAGATGCTGAATAGATCCTGCAAACTATGCATTGACAAGGGCATGCCAGTCAGCAGGGTTTCTACCATGTATGTGCATAAGTGCCTTGAATGCATTATTGGCTGCAATGATGAAAAGATCTAGTTTCCACCATCTATGAATTAGAACCTACTGATGCATTGTGCTTAACTCCTAACTGGGTATTTGATGTTCCTGCACATTTCCAGCTGTCCTTGGTTGTGACTTACCAGTATGGATTCATCTAGATGTGCACGGCATCTTGATAAGTTATCACTATAATTGGGTGTAATGAGCATCAATCCTTAATGACTAAGACTACAAAGACGACGTCCAATCCATGGCAAATAATAAAACAGCATTAAAAGTTAATATATTCAGAAAACAGCATTAATCTGTCATGAATATCAACCATAGATTGGATGGCACTGTGGTTAACATTGTCACCTCACAGCAAGAGGTTCGCCAGTTCAGTCCTCAGCTGGGATGCCTTTTGTGCGGAGTCTGCATGTCCTCCCTGTTTGTGTGGGTTTCCTCCAGGTGCAATGGTTTCTTCCCACATTCTCAAAACATGCTGCAGGTGGATTGGACATTCTAAATTGCCCCTAGATATAAATGTATACGCGTGTGCGCATATCCTCCCTGTGTTTGCGTGGGTTTCCGCCAGGTGCTCCGGTTTGCTCCCACTTTCCCAAGACATGCTGCAGGTGGATTGGACATTCTAAATTGGTCCTAGATGTGAATGTGTACGTATGTGTGCCTTCTGAGGAAGGTTGGGCAATGGGCTGGCAACCCGACACCATAAAACTCTACTGCCACTTGTTCTGCAGATAGTTGATCTGCTATGGCAACCCCTAATGGGAGTAGCCAAAAGGTGAAGAAGAAGAATGTCCACCATATATTATTTACCATTGGCTGTCAAAGTACAGAGGCTTACTCTACGCTGCAGCATGTTCTTCATAAGCTTGTGTTGTTCCCTCAAGCTGGGATCCATGCATATGTACCCTACCCATCTCTCTCAGGAAACTGGAACTGCTCCTAAATATCAGTACAAGTCTCCTGTCATAAGGAAAGAAACTATGGTGCTGTGCTTATCATGCCTCATAAAATATTATTTTGTAGGGGCATGCTTGTGGATGTGCACAAGGTAAATGTACTGAATCAGAGATCCCTGTGTAAGCCCAGGGACCAATCTAGTCTAAAATTAATAATAGCCAGGTACATCAGGGATTAAGTTTAAACATCATTCATGTATAGTTTAGTAGCCTACTTGTGGTTATTGTAGAGCACCTGTGCAGGGAAGATTTACAACTATTGCTTGGCAAAGAATGGACTGCATGATGATCATGGCCAAAGAAGAAGCATTTAAACAGAAAACTAAGATGACTGGAATAAGTGGGAAAAAATAACTCAGACACCACTATACTCCAGTGACATTAATAATGCTCCTGCTTCAAGACATGAAAAATGGATCTAATGCAGATGAAGTCCACAGATGAAGAGACAAAAGCCAAAACTATAAAATGGAACTGCAACATCAAGATTTGTTGGAACAACTGGATCTGCAAAATGTCCACTCACAGCAGATAGAGGACTTAATGGATTGGAACCGAAAGTTAGAGTTGAAGATTAGTGATATGGAGAAGTGATGAGAATGAAACAACTTGCAGCAGATAGGATTGCCAGAAGGAATGGAGGGAGATGAACCCACCAGCTCCAATAGGCAAGAAATTTCTATCCTGATAGAGAGAGTCAGATGGTGGTGGAAATAATCCAATAGATCAACACCAGAGCACTGACTAATTTACCTAGACACTTTGTTATAACATTTTTAATTTGTATAGAAAGAGAAATCCTGTAGGTGGCCTGAGAACTATGTGCAAAGTGTCTGATCAAGGGAATAGCAGTTCATGTCATCCAAATTACAATGCTATTTTGTTCAAGAAGAGAACATATTTCATTATAGAGCAGAAATGCTTTAAACATCAGGAGTTTGATCTACAGCTACATATTTCGCTCTGTTGACCATCCATTTAGGAGCACTGTCTATTAAAATGTAACTATCCTGCAGAGGCAGAAGCTTACCTGGAGAGAGAAAATGTGGGTCAAGGTGGTAGTGTCCCAGCATTAAGGCTGGGAGCTGACATGAAACAGAAGCTAAAACAGAAATGAGATGGAAATCCTCCAGGAAGAAAAATACCCATAATTCAGCTCTAATTAATACTGGTAACGTTTCTTCAAGCAATTGTGCCTTTCTCCACAAAAACTAGGTAGATGGCAGAATCAAGCCACAGAACAGGTGCTTACCATTGGCTGACCTTTCAGAGAAAGAAGATAAGACAGCTATGGACTTTGTAGATGGACTTAAAGCAAGATTGAGCTTCCATGATTCAGGTGGTGGTGAATGTGACAACAGGACCAGCTTTGACCTGAATATTCATAACAGGTCAGGTAGGCATCCAGATGATTTAATACAGAACCAAGTGCCTGATGTGTTCCTTGTGAGAGAATGACTGCTGCTACATATGGTTATCCGGAAAGCTCTTGCTTTTCTATCGCCTTAGATGTTTGTTTTTTTTTTACTCTTCCCTTTTGTGTAATAGTTTTGCATTTGAAAATGAGATATCCAAATATTACTGAATATTGTTTAATTGTGAGTATGTTATTTGTGGTACTAGGAGAGTCTTGTGTGATATGAAGTACACAGTTGCTATTATTTGTTTGAGTTCATAGGGTTATAGTTAAGAAGTCATTTTTAGTAAGCTAATAAGAGCAGAGAGAGAGGAACTGGGCTGAGTTGGAACTGGGATAGTTTTGAAGTAATCTGAACATGGGATGGGTATAAATACAGAAATTACAGTGTTTAATAATCACAGTTTCTGTTAGAGCTGTTGCTGAAGACTGGAACTTTCTCCCTTATCAGGTGATGAACAGGGTACTTTAACTCAAGACATAGTCATAATAAATTATGCTGCCTGGAAAAAGCAGTAAAGGGAAAATGTGATTTTCATCTGGGTGCAGTCTTGCTTTTATTTGCTGAACATGAAAATTAGCAAATATGGCAGACTTGTCAGAGACTTCCCTTCCCTCCCCTCAGCTGCATTTGCCATGGGTTAGTCCAACTGACACCAGGTGCTATATTAATATGTGTTACAAGTCATGTTTTCTACCAATAGTAATAGGGAGAGAGAGGCATCAGATCCAAAATGAGATATAAAAGGTGTTAGAAAGGGTTTATTAAGGCTGATGTGAAGTGGATGGAAGGCATGCTCAAAATTAGTTGTTTTTTTTGTAATAAGTTCAACAAAAATTGAATGCACATTAACCTGGGCAGTTGTACATAGTGTACCCAGGCCAAACAAGCCAAATAATGCAAACTGTGTCACCTACCCCACATTGCATTTATGCTAAGAGGTGCAATTCAAGTCAAGAGTATCGTCTTAATATTGTTTGGGGTAGATGAGCATTTGGATGATTAAGGCTACTATTAACCGTAGAGGAAGGTGGACAAATTGTCTCTCTTGGAATGTTAAGGGGACGGAATTCTGCAATAAAAGTGGTCTGTATCCTGAAAGAAATATGCCAACTATGTTCAGAGAGACATGCCTGCAAGAGACCAAGTCCTCCACGTAGGTTCATAGGTAGGTACTAGGCTATCGGCCCAAGGGCCTATGTAAGCCTCGCCAACAAGGTTCCCTGGCTTATGCCACCCAAGAAAGTTATTTTCCTGTGCCACTGTCGAGCAGAGACACAGACATGATCCCTGGGGTGTATTTCCTATTTCTCATCTACTCATCAAGATTTTTCTTGAAGAGTGCTAATGAAGAACTTTTCTTGACATAGATGTGTAGCCTGTTCGAGTATGGGAAGTCTCTGGGAAAGGAATCTATCCCTCCAGCATGTTCTGTTTAATGTGGTGACAAGATTTAGGTCCCTAGAGCATGTAACTTGGAGGGATTGGGATTTCTTTAGGTGTAGCATGTCCAACAGCTCTGGGATTGACATAGCTTTATATGTTAGGCAGAGATCACCTCGGAGTAGGCGATATGCTACGGAGTAAAGCTGGAGTTTTTTGAGGCGGTCAGTGTAGGGCATTTGTTTGAGGCCAGTAATCCTCTTTGTGAGGTACTTCTGTGGTCTTTCCAGCTGCTGCAGATGTCTTATGAGGTACATTCCAAAAGGGGCGTTGTACTCTATAATGGGTCTCATGAGTGTCAAGTAGAGGGGATCATTGACCTCTTTTTCCTGGATGAGAACCCTTTTATAATGAGGTGTGCCACGTAGAAGGACTTCCTGACTACTGTGGTGATGTGACTATCAAAGGAGAGACTACTGTCCACCTGGGTCCCAAGGTCTCTTATGACACATTTGGTGTTAAGTAGATTGCTGCCTATGTGGTAGTTCATGGGTACATAGTTTGTACCAAAGGGGATGACACTGCACCTTTTGGCATTGAGCTTGAGGCCATGGCTCTGACACCAGGCATCTGTCTCAGTGAGGCCCTTCTGTAGGATGTCCACATCATTTGGGGACTTGACTATGGCTCCTAGTTTGCAGTCATCTGTGAACTTCATTAGCCAGAGGCCTTCTGTGTTAGCCTGTACTTAGAAAAGTAAATACCAAACAGGAGAGGTCCCAGGATGGAACCCTGTGGTACTCCACTTGTCACTGCTTTGAGGTCAGATTTGGAGTGTGCAACTTTTACAGTGTGAGTTTTGTCAGTGAGCCAGTTGGCAACCCATCTTGTGATGTAGGGATTTATTCCTAGTTTAGTGAGTTTAGCTATAATTCCAGAATGCAGAATAGTGTCGAAAGCCTTGGCGAGGTCAAGATAGGCTGTGTGAACCACCTTACCCTCATCTACAGCTTTGGTGACTGCCTCAAAGAAGTCGATCAGGTTCAGGAGGCATGATCTGCCTTTCACAAACCTGAACTGGGTGGGATCCAGAGTTTGGAGGTTACCAATGTCTTCGTAAATGAGTTCCATGATGACACGATCCATGGCCTTGCATACCAGGCTCATCAGGCTAATAGGTCGATAGTTCCTGTGATCAGTGGTGGCTCCCCCTTTGTGGAGTGGAATAACTGTTGCTGTGCGCCAGTCAGTGGGCACAAAGCCTGATGCGAGGCTTTGATTGTATATGGTGCTTAAGTGGGGAGCCACTTCTATGTACTGGTAATGCCAAGCTATCCCATTTGGCAAGTTGGTATATAGGCTTCTAAAGTAGAAACCACATAAAATAAGTGCCAGTACTGTATCGGCAAAGTGCTATGGTGACAAAAGATCCAATCTTTAGGAGATGTGAGGGGAGGTACTTAGTTGTCACAATGAAAACAAATCAGGTTGAACTTGTTGTAGGGAAATTTTTATGGTCCCAGCCAAGAATATGTCTTGGCATTTTGAGCTGAATTTGGAGATTTAGAAGGCTATTTCTCCATAATTTTAGGGGATAACTTTAATTTTTTGGACTACAAAATAGATAAAATTCTGTCTTAGGTTATATAAGCATGGTATTTATATCCGATCTTGGATGTAAGGATTTTATGTAGCAGACTCTTGGATGTCCCTTCATCCAGAAGAGAGAAGCTTTACATACTTTGTACCATGACAGGACACAGAGAGTGGACCAAGACAGGACACAGCAAGTGGGCTGGACTACTTCTTGGTTAGTCAACATGTGCTAGAAAGGGTCTGCTTGGTGAATGTTGTATCTACAGACTATTTGGACTCCTGTATGGTAATTATGGAATTTGGAAACACTGGGTGATCTTCTACCAACTTTAAAAAGAGATTAGATATGTTTGTACTAAAGAATCCAAGTTTGGTGAAGAATAGGATAAAATGAGTTAAGTAATGTGGGCAGTAAGTGTACAATCAAGTAGGGAATATCTGGGTCTCTTAAGGTTAATGGTTTGACATATAGTAGGTATTTAGGATTGGCAAAGCTGCAGAGACATCAAAAAGCCCTAGACACAAATACGTAGGACTACCAAGTTTTACACATGAAGTAAGTATAGAAACTGGATGATATACAAGGATTTAATAGGTTAATGAATAAGGCTAAATGTTTCCAATGCATGTTACAGAACCAGAAGTGGGAGCATTTAAAACTATGGGCCAGCAACTAAGCTCTCCCAAGCTTTTGGCCACACGGCTGAGGGAAAGGAGGCAAGCACAAGCCATTTTGGAGTTAAAAGATACTAGCAGGTTTTTGTGAGATGGTTGGTACAAGCTGTTAATAAGATCATAGCAGGTTACTATGAAACTTTATCTGGAAAAGAGAGAAGGCAAACCAATAATTATTGGGATGCGTTTAGGAGGAAAAAAAAACCTGACAATTACTTTGACCTGAACAGTGTAGGAATTAAGCAAGTCCCTCTCTGTTTGTTACGTCAAGCAAGCCGTTGCTGCTTGGAAGACAGGGAAGTGCCCAGGCCAGACGATTTGTCTATAGGTAGGTATGTGCAAAGCAGTGAGCTACAAACTTGAGCTGACCTTAGCTGCATAATTTAATGAAAGCTTAGCCAAGCAGGTCCTGCCATCCCAGTCTAGGGTAGAAAATACAATCACTTTCCCAAAAAGAAGAGAAAGAAGGAAACGAGTAACAGTTCCCCCAAAACTATCAGCCATTATCTTTAATGCAAGTTGAAACAAAAATACTTGTTAAATTTTGGGTTTTAGACTGGGACACTTCTTACAAACTCTGAGGGGAGAGGTGGCGAGTGTGGACAAACAACAAAGATTTGATCCAAACAGGCAGAGCATTCTTGGCCCACTGAGGCTGTTTTTCAGTTTGCAACATTTAGGGAGGCAGAGCTCAGTTCCAGTGGTAGCACTGCTTATAAATTTAAGGAAAAGCATTTGGCACAGTACAATGGGGATTTATTTTTTTGGTTTTCAGCAACTTTGGTATGCAAGAGGATTTTCTAAAATGATGCCATCTATTGTATAGTCAATACATAATACAGGTGGCAACTAATAATTACTGCTCAAGATGCTATGACATACACAGGGTTATTGGCAACTAATAATTATTGCTCATGATGATATGACATACACGGGGTTATCAGACCAGTACCCTGTATCACTTTATCTATTTATACTAGTCATAGAAGCACTTAGTTACTGTATTAAATAATGTTATCCACATTGGAGCATTAATTTACACAAAAAATCCTCTCATATGCTTAGTTTGTGGATGACTGTGTGGTTTGATTAGCCAGCACCCACATGTAACTACTGGAGACACTGCAAGTTATTTAAAAATTTAATGTGCTTTCCGGACTAGCTGTTAACTGAACAAATCCCCTTTGAGCTCACTCTGTCAGACATTTACAGAAAGTGTTGCCCAACTGTGAGTGAAATATGTACTGTTCCATATGCTATCTAGGTATAAGGATCTCTGAAACTTTTGCAGATGTGACAACTCTCTGTCTCTGTCTCTTAATCAAGTATTGTTAGGATAAACAAGGCTCTTGGAACAGTTGAAACTCCCGTTGCCGGCAAAAATAGCTGCCATACAAAGTGTTTGTTACCTAAATTTCTTTATTTGCCAGATGTACTCAATCCATAGCTACTCCTCCACTAACCTTGAAATCGCAAAACCTGATGTTAGGGTTTATATGGAATAATAAGCATCCAAGGATCAACCATAAGAAATTAATGTTTGTAAAATGTTGTGATACTTTGGGAGTCTCTGACCTGATTAGGTATTTGCAGGCTGCAGACCTTGAACAAATTGATTAGGCCAGAGCCTAGCCCCTGTGGGAACATCCATTAATTAATCTGATAAACCTACAAAACAGTAAATGCATCCTACAGGAGCACAGGAATGTATGTGATCCAGAAGTGGAAGACAGACATTTTTAAGCACTTATTGAAAAAGTGAGTGTGTGGGAACACTCATAGTTCTTGGCACAGATCAGGATGAATAGGCAGGGCACTACAATGGAAAACAGTCATCTCAGAATGTTGGTGGGGAAGCAACTTGGTATATTGGTTAGATTTGTTTCCTTCCGTCCCTCACCTTAACTGAGTGTAGTGGTTCTTACAAGTGATAAGCCTGAGTTGAGGTGCATTATTGGCAGAGAATAGGTCTGCAGATGTATTAGTATAAGATTTCCAGAGACAGACAGACAGTTAAAGTGCATTTCCTTTCTATTTTCTACAGAGCCTTTGATGATTGTAGTTCTACAGCCTTTTATAGTTGGCTGCATTGGACCCACCTTTTAAATGTCCAGATCATGACTGTGGCATGAGAGTACATATCTGCTGTGAAACACTTCTGGCTGTATTTGCACACAGACTTTTTTATTCATTTTAAAAAGATTCACTTTTGGCCCCATATGCCTATAGATGGGAAATCCAGTGGGTGGTGTAATGGAAATTGATGAAGATATGGTGAGTCTGAAGTGGGCTACTTGCATTTCGTATGGTATTGCCCAACTCTGAACTAAACTACATGCTCCTGTGACATATGCTATGAGAAATCCATTTTCTCCCTTAGCAGACCTTAAATTGTACAAACTTGGGGCTCTACAAGAGGGACCATATCTCACTATAATAGAAGGTTAATGGCTGTTACATTTGTTGACTGTAATCTCCACCATTATCTCTTACTACTGGAAGTCACTGCTGTATGATGTCAGCAATTCTGTGCACTGTTACAGCAATCATTTATGTAAAACATTGCAGAGACTCTATATTTAATAAATACTGGTGCAATTTTCTATATGCGTAGTCTGACTTTATCTAATGTTGTCTGCTTATGTATATATGCCATTTGCTGGAATGGTTTGGGTTTAAGTGTTAAGTGCTGGAATTTAAAATATAGTTTAGAAGTTTCAAAAAGTGTATATTATTTAGTTTATTGTTGTTTGGCCTACACACATACTCCATCCTATATAAAACTTACACATTTTCTTCTTATTGTTACATTCAGTAGCTCCAATCCATATTGTGATTACTATGCTGTAACTAACTGCACTTTTTCTTATATTGAAACTGTGTACTCATTCACTATAGTCTTCCCTCTGCCTTCACACCAATCCAATCTTCTTACTAAATCCTTGGAAATTCATCTACTTTGTAGCTACTTATTATAGCTGTCTTTATGTTGCTATCTGATTTACAAATCACTTCTACTGTCCTATATAAACTTTGTAGTGTAATAGCCTGTATGTAGAAGTTTCTATAGATTATTGGTAAGATATTTATGCTATTCAAAACTTTTGCTGACTCTGTATCTTTTTTCCTTTGTTCATCACTCTTTGTCGTGATGTTACTTGTAATTGCCTAAGACCTAGTGATGACTGAAAAGGGTCCTTGGATCAGTCCATCTATCCAGATAACAAACTGAAAATATGTGCAAAATAAAATAATGTGTGTGACAAAAGGAGGTACTGACAGCACAGCTAGCTGGAATTTTGTAAATAATTATATGCCATTTGTGAATATCAACATGATTCATATGCTTGTGTTATAAATGTATTACAACTGTATGTTGTCTGTATATCAAACTGCTGGTACAGAAGTGTGTGTTAAAAGGGTTTGTAAAGTACTGAGCTTAAAAATGTATCCAAAGTGTACCCTACTGGAAAAGAACAGAAATATATATACACTATTCTAACTGTGTGAATGTATATATTTTAACAGTGGAAACCGGAACATAAAAGGTTAACTTGTAAAACTTCAGAAAATAGTTGAAATTTAAATGATTTTATAACTGCACCATAAAAGATGGTTTCAATGCAGCAAGAAGACAGGATGTCTTAAACTAGGGAGCCTTCTGCACTGTCTTGTAAGTGTTTTATTGCTTTATGCCTTCCAGCAGCTGCAAAGATCAGAGGGCTATGTATTTTTCACAGGTAGATGCTAAATGCCGGCAGTTTCTAGCAATGGGGGTTTAGCTTGGGAACTAAAGTCAAATGACAAGAAGTGATGTAGTCCTGCAAGCTAACCCAGCAGTAATATTTGATATATAAATTTAAGAAACTCTCTGAGAGAGATAGTGCACTCTGTATTTGTCTTTGACCTGACAACATCAGATGGAAAACCCATTCACCACACTTGCCTTGTTCTGTAAGTAAGTTAACTAGGATACAGTAAATTCTCTTACATTCAGACAGGAATATAGTGAAGTATAGCTTAGATGTTTTCTTTATTTGAGACTGTCCTGCAATATTGTTTTAAATATTTCTTGTGATTTTGAACTCTGATGTAACTGTGATTATTTACAGAGTATTTTCTTGTTCTTTTATTATTTATTATTAAATATATTTAAACTGGGCGGCCACGGTGGTGCAGCGGGTAGTGTTGCCACCTCAGAGCAAGAGGTTCTCCGGTTCAATTCTCAGCTGGGGCGCCTTCTGTGCGGAGTCTGCATGTCCTCCCTGTGGTCCCGTGGGTTTCCTCCAGGTGCTCCAGTTTCCTCCCACATCCCAAAGACATGCAGTAGGTGAATTGGACAGACTAAATTGGCCCTAGGTGTGAGTGTGTATGTGTGTATGCCTTCTGTGGAAGGTTGGGTGCCGGGCTGACAACTCAACACCGTAAAGCTCCCCTGCCAATCATGAGCTGACAGATGATCTGCTGTGGCGACCCCTAACCAGGAAAAGCCAAAAGAAGAAGAAATATATTTAAACCTTTCAATTCTGGTTGGTCTGTCTAGAGATATTTAAGCTCTTAGAATACTTGCATATCTATTTGGTGACACTGTGCAGGCCACTTCTAATAGCCTTGCTATTGGTCAAACTATCATTTGGATTAATAGTAACATTACACAGTAAGATTGGACACCCTTTGTTAAGGGCCTTAAAGTAGCTGATAAAGAGTTGGCTGGTGGCAGTACTAATTACCTTAGAGTCTGGGCAAATGGGGGCCCTAGCTAGTAAACCTGTGCCAGCCTTTCCCAGGTGCATGTTTATGTTTGTGCATAAATCAGATCTCAGAGTGTGTGTGTGTCAGCTACTTGGGCAGGCACATGAAGCACTGGTTGGAGAGAGAGGGTGCTGGAGGTCTTGGCTTGGCCACTCGACTTAGATCTCAACTCTATAGCTGTGCCAGTGTGCAGTCTTAGTGGGGATCTGGAGAAAGAGGGAGAACCAACCCCAGACTGACTGTGGTCTTTGTGTGCTCTTAAGGCAAATTGCACTTTACTGTGTATGTACTTGTCATCCTCCCAGTGTGCATGTCCCCCACTGTTGACAGTGGTGAGGATTAAGGCCCCTTGATTACTGGGCCAGTAGTGGGGTGTCACAATATGTTTCTGACTGGTTATCCAAAGTGAAAGAGTACAGGAGTACAGGAAAAACATTTTTGGTGTGTGTGTATGTGTATACGTGTGTGTGTGTGTGTGTGTGTGTGTGTGTGTGTGTATGTATGCAAGATTTTCCAAAATAAAATGCATGGAACATCTGTCCACCTACATCTGTATGTGTATTGCAGTTTATTTTAAAAGCATACTATGCTCCACTGCTTCACACTGACAGCACTCCCCAATGCCCCACATCCAGTGTCAGGTCAACCAGTCTTCCAATTGCGTCTTTAGATTTGAATCTATTTTTAATTGCCTGGTTCATGTGCCTGGTTCATGTGGAACCTAAGGATATTCTGGAGGGGGCACTGTCCGACATCAGCTATTTTTTTTTCTCTTTTTAAGGCCTACCTGGTTTCCCTGCACTCCACCAGTTGCATTTTTACACTATGAAGGCAGTTGTACAGTGGAGCGTGTGGCATCTCACCACTCCTCAGTAGAAGCTCATCCATGTTCCCACCTTATCCTTGCCTTTAGACTATGGCCTTAGCCTTCTTGGTCAATCCATGGCCTCTCCCAGGAACATCATGAGAATGCCCATGCAACTGCCCTCCCTTTTCAGGGTGGACATATCTCTCTCACTCCTTCCCTCTTGCTGTGTCAGTCTCCTGAGCCACTAGTCGAACACAGGTCAGCTGGGCTGCAGTCTAGGCTTTATTCCTGTTTGCCACCAGAGTGACACTGTGCATTACCATTGTGAGATGGACAGTATCTTAAATATCATTGCCATCAGTGTAGCACAGTGCAAATATTTTTAAGGTTGCAGTAATACCGATATGCATGATTTAGTGTTCCATACATCAGCAGAACGAAAGTGAACATTCACCTACTATATAAGCCCTACTTATGATTTTTGTATCAAAGCAGAACCATGTCACTGTAACCAGCTGCACAAAATAATATCATGGCTGACATCTATGTCATGTGACTGTAGTTACTCAAGGGTTTTCTTACCTCATCAAATACCATTAGAACAAACTATGCTTTCAAACATAGTCTAAAACATCCTTTTTAACTCCTGGCTGTGTTCATGCTCCATCCCTGGCTGAACATTTTCTGACATAAAATTCCCCTTTCCCAACCACTAATACTCTTCTACTCTCCATCTCTGTTCTGTTGTTCTTATCTAGCATTATCATAACAACTGTTTTGCCATATAATCTAACTCTTGTCAAAGCTGAACTACTTTCTGATGTCTTACCACATTTCTGGTATCTAATTTACTCTACTGCATAACCAGTTTTTATGTTTGGGCATACAGACATCCTTCTTAACATCTCCTATCCATCTCCTTTTATTTCAGATTTGCTATTCAGTTAGAAAATGTGTTTGCTGCTGTATATTTGTAAATATAATGTTTCTATGTATGCATGCATTTTACAAATCACTGGTTAGAGAGAATGACTTCAAATATTCAGCACTAAATGCAGGGGTGGCTCGTGCTATAGGACTGCAGCCCTACCACCTAAAAAACAAATAAAAATGGAACAGAGAAACACAAAATCAAAAACTGTAAATTCCCAGACGTGTACGCGTGCGCACACACTCTCAGACTGCTTTCTCAGCAGTCTAGATAGGGGGAAAGGCATCTCAGCCCCAAGATGCCAAGCAGTCTGTGCGGCAATGATGTCACGAAATGGAGGTACTCCGGACTGCAGCAGTCGCAAGCAGGACCAATCGCGGATTTGGGCTCGTTGGCAAAGTGGATAGGGGAGCAGTTATTTAGCTCGTTGGTGGTGGCTAGAGCAGACTCATGGTGGTGTGGTAGGGAATACTTCAGGCTTGAACGCTGTACCTTGTATGCAGGTGTTAAGGGCCTGAATTCCCTACCCACCACCATTTGTAAAAAATTTGCAGATTTTTGCCTCATATTTGATCTGTTCTGTTCCTCATAATATCTGTGGTTTCTAAATGTTTAAATGCTTGATGTTTGATGGTGCAGTGGTAGCATTGTTGCCTCACAGCTGTAGGTTCTCAGGTTTGATTCTTGGCTGGGGTGCCTTCTGTGTGGGGTCTGCATCTTCTCCTTGTGTTTGTGTGGGTTTGCTTTTGTGTCCTCCCATGTTACAAAGACATGTCTGCATTATTTCTTCTGGGCCTCTGCTGAATTTTTTATTTTTTTTTGTTCCAAGTCAGACAGTTGTTAAATAAAACTGACAGGCATTTGAATTTCAGACTTCAGGTTTCTGTATGTTTAATTCCGTACATATTTGATGGTGCAGTGGTAGCATTATTGCCTCACAGCTATAGTTTTTTTGGTTTGATTCTTGGCTGGGGTGCCTTCTGTGTTGAGTCTGCATCTCCACCCTGTGTTTGTGTGGATTTGCTCTGGTGTCCTGCCATTTTACAAAGAAATGTGTCTGCAGTATTTCTCCCTGGACCTTTGCTGAAAATTGTTTTTGTTCTATCAGAAGTAAAATTGACAGGCATTTGAATTTCAGACTTCATATTCTTCGGAAAATACATAGTAACACAACCTTTTATTCTAGCAATTTTCTAAGTTTATAAGATGAATATTTGAAATGTGTCTCTATTTTTGGGACTGTATTCCCCCATTATTGGCTTCGTCCGGGTTTTTGTGCTAAGGTTGACAGCTATGGCAAGAACTGAATTCTCTGAATATGTTTTAGGGCTGTATTCCCTCATTACTGGGTTTGTCCAGGTGTTTTGGACTAAAAGGTTGACAGCTATGGTGAGAACTGAATTCACTAAGTGATAGCCATTTAAGTTTCAGTCTTCCTCTCTTTCACAAAGCAGCTGATTTGGCGTAGTGGTATGTTGCTCTGACTGTTTTGCACAGGGACCTTGGCAGTAAAATGTATGGTGGTAACACAGCATTTCTCTTTCACAAAGCAGCTGATTTGGCATAGTGGTATGTTGCTCTGACTGTTTTGCACAGGGACCTTGGCAGTAAAATGTATGGTGGTAACACAGCATTTTATTTTAGCAACTTTCCAAGATTATACAAGCAATGTTTAATGTGTCCCTGGCTTTTGGGCTTTGACCCCCTCTCAATAAATTTTGGGTTTTTCCAGATTTCTTGTGCTGCGAAGTTGAGGTGCAGTTGAGTATCGAGTAGATTTTACAAGTAGCTGAGAGCTGCAGGGGAAGAGCAGTTTAGTGCTGCTTATGCTGAGTCGGCTTGCATTGTTAATAGCACAACAGGTTGTGTATTTGCTTTTGATGCAGAAGGCTGTGGGTTCTACTCCCACGAGGGGTGGATGCTGCCATACTGAGAATGTCCTCCTTGTTGAAGATACTAACTATGAGCCTGTTATCAGTTTGCCATCCATTTCCTCTTGCAATATTACTAGCTTATCATTTTTTTAATGTAATATAGGCAATTTATTCCTCAGGGGCAACAGACATTTTATTTTTTGAAACCATGAAATATAAATGTGTTTGCTAGCAGCAACCTCTTCATTAGTTACAGATTTCTTTAATGTGGAATTATTTAGATGACTTTTACTTCTTCAGAGATTGTGCATATTTACTGATAATGGACTGTAGAATTGTGCATATTTACTGATAATGGTGGACTGTAGAATTGTGCATATTTACTGATAATGGTGGACTGTAGAATTCTGAGTAGACTTTTATGATGGAAATGTTCTGAACTGGGCAGTTTTATCATTATGGGTGCATGTGTTTTGTTTCATTGCTTACTGGAAAAATGTTCAAAACAAATTTAAAACTCCCTCTAACAACTGCACTGTATTGTACAAGGAATATAATTTAGTACAATCAGGAAGGTGTATCAAAGAGCACATGTATGTTTCATATGCAAGGGGGCTATGATTTGAAAACAGCCCAAAATTAATCTTTATCTGCCACTGGCAAAATATATTTTCTTTGAATGTGGGTTTCAATGCTGTTTCAATGAATGTGAGTTTCAAGGGCAGAGAAGTTTTAATGCTAAGTCTGTTTTCATTGTGAGACTGCATTGCTTTGTTTAGCAGATGTCTTAGTGTTTGTTCTGTAAAATGCAAAATAAAACTTTCAGATGAAGTCCAAATCATCATAGAAGTAAAGCAGTATGCACATTAGTGTTTATGGTAAATGGAGTGAAACAGCCAAATAATGGATCATTGGAATGGCTGCAGAGGCTCCATTCGACCATGATTTTGTGAGGGGGAAGGGCGGCAAACCCAGACAGGCCCAGCTGAACTATACCTCCCAAATGTCCAGATTTTCAAAGAATGAATAGATTTTTGCTTCTTATTTTTGGTTTGTTCCTCATAAAATCTGTAGTTTTCTGGCAAATCATTTAGGAATTAAGTCACTAAATAATGATATACTGAGTTTCGGACTTCATAACCTTCAGAAAAATGCATGCTAAAGTAAGACCTGTTATTCTATCAACTATCTCAAGTTTATACAAGAGCAGTTTTTAGTACTGTTTATATGTTCCCCCAATATATTTGGCCTTGTCCACATTTATTGCATTAACAGGTTGAGAGGTACATGCAAATAAATTGCTTTATAGAATTAGGCATAGCCAACCTCTCAACTGTCCCCGATTTTGGCTCAAAATGTTGCTCTTCCCCCTAATAATCTCTCCGCAAAATAGCAATTTTGGAAGAAAACATGGAGGGTTTAAAATTAAGAAATAACTGTAATAATCAAAGTTATAGTTGACTTTTATTTCAGAAATGCATGTAGATTCTTTTATTTTGTCAGCTGCTCAAGTTAGCAGTACTAATATTAAAGTGTCCCTTCTTTGACAGGTTCCCAGCTGTATTGTGTGGCTATTTTATATTTTTGCATCACATTTTTGGTCCACTTTTCATAAAATTGTGTTTTTTGGCAAATTAGTGACAAATCATTAAAGTCCAAAAGCACAAAGCAACAGTAGGCAACCACCATTTACTC
Organism: Protopterus annectens; assembly: GCF_019279795.1. Taxonomy (NCBI): domain Eukaryota; kingdom Metazoa; phylum Chordata; order Ceratodontiformes; family Protopteridae; genus Protopterus; species Protopterus annectens. The sequence goes on from NC_056735.1 coordinate 213,564,546, forward strand.
TGTTGAGCGTAGTTACATTTGTTACAGTTACACAAATCATTAAAGACTGAAGTTAGAAAATAATGACAGACATTTGAGTTTCAGATTTCATACCCTTCAGAAAATTCATACTAATGCAAGACCTATTATATTATCTTTCTAAGTTTATAAGAGCAATATTTAAAAATTGTCCTTATTTTTGGGTCTTTGTCCCACTTCTATGTATGGCTTTGTCCAGATTTCTTGCTCTGAGGTTGAGAGGTATGACAAATGTGTCAGGGCCATCACAGTCAGCCAGAGACATTTCAAATTGTGACATACTTGTTGCATCCCACTCCCCCATGTAGTGACTCTGGATGTGTCCAAGCAAGGCAAGGAGTAGTTATGCAGTGTAAATGTGCAGAGTGTCCCCCCATCCAAGGTAGACACAAGTAATACAGTGGCTTTTCATCTGTCCTTGATTTTGCAGAATGGTCTGGTTTCTGTCATATTTTGTACTGTTGATTTATGCTTATTACTCAGAAAGTGCCTGTTGCTCTGTGTTTAAGTAGCAATGCTTTAATGACCATAAGGTAAGCGTGTCTGAGATCGTAAGATGCAAGTAAGCTTTATTAAGCATATTGTTAAAGAATTGCCAACATTGAAAGCCTTTCTGTTGTTGCCATGCAGAGAATACTTAACTAGATAATGTATAAGCCTTGGGTATTGAAGGACAGGATTACATTATTTTAAAAAGCTCATTACACTTGTTGGAGACTTCCAGTCATCTCTACAGAGTGCCAATCACGTGTGGTCCATAACCTGTACAGTAATCCTTTAAGCAATGTATCTTGAGCTTGTTTCTTGTTTGCTTTTCATTTTTTACTTTGATCATGTTTTCCCCATGAAACAAGTAGATAGTTGTCAGGCAGCAGGTCTTTTTTGGATAAGAAACATTTTTACAAGTGGGGGTATTACAGAGATTTCTACTTTCAGCATGTTACTTGGTACTTTAATAAAGCTGAATATAAATTATAATTAGAAGTGCAGTGCAAGGAGAAGTGGTTTGAGTTAAGTGCTGCTTGATTTTCTTATACTTGATTTTGACTGGCATTCCAGTAATGTATTTAAAAAGTAATTTATTTTCATGCAACACAACCTTTTGTTACAATGTAGATATTAAGTAAGCTGTCATGCAGCCAATGCATTGAAATATTTTGATTCTTCTGCACTTATTTTTGTCTTGATTGGACTCTCATAATGACGGTTTGACACCCAGGGCAGCGTATTTAATTAAAGTTAGTTTTTGTGGTTTTGAGCATACCTCCTCCCCTTTCTAGTTGGCTGCACCCCTTCCCATTGACCCCACCCATTCATCTGTCTCCTGCAGCCCCCCTTTGATTTGAAGTCACCAGCTGCCACTGACTAAATGATGGGGGAGGGGGGCACTAGACATAACTATTACTGTACATTACATGAGGGTGTGCTGCTTGTGCACTCTATGCCATAACAGCATCACTGGTTTACATTCTCATCTGTGGTATCAGCTGGAATGCAGAGTTGAGGTTTTCTGTAAGCTGCCATGAAATGGTTATATTAATATGGTTTCCCTACAGTTGGTTGACATGCTATTGCATAGATGTTAGTTGTTTAATTTTTATTTATCAAAAGTTTTATGTTGTCTTTTTTGGCCAATGTTACATATTTTTTTTTTCTAAATCGAAGTATGTATTGTTGTGTGCCATGGTTTAGTCAATATTTTTTGCCTTTTAAGGTACTGTTTTGGTTCCAACACTAGGTTTGTGTACAAGCTGATTATGGTTAATTAGTTAAGATTAGATTTATGTGTGTGTTTTGCATTACTTAGGAATACCGGGGTCACAAGCAAGCAATTTATTGTGTCTATATATATATATATATATATATATATATATATATATATATATATATATATATATACGTATATGTATATATAGTCAAGTCAAGTAAAACTTTATTATTCAGATCATACAGCACGTGCACAGCTGAACAAAATCATGTTTCTCAAAACTCATGTGCAAATAACTTTACAGTTAAAAATAAAATAATAGCAATACCAACAACAGCAGCAACAATACCAACAGCAGCAGCAACAATACCAACAGCAGCAGCAACAATACCAACAACAGCAGCAACAATACCAACAACAGCAACAACAATAACAACAGCAGTAGCAACAATGCCAACAACAGCAGCAACAATACCAACAACAGCAGCAACAATACCAACAACAGCAGCAGCAACAGGAGAACCCAAGGGATCAAGTTACAAATAACCGTTCTTTGCCAGACCTAGAGTTGACATCCAGTGACCGCATCCATCCCACCATCCACACCATTGCCAACTCCATCCCAAACACCAACAAAAATTTCCTGAGTCCCATCCATTCACCTGGGACCACTCCAATCCTGTCCACTAGCACACCACTACCCCACGCTTGATAAATCCGCATTGGCCACTACAGTCCTTTCCCTCCACACCATCCTCACAGATCAGCAGCTCCATCCACCAACACCACCATCACTGCACTGTCCGGACCAATCCTTGACCACCACCAAAGACCGAAATCTACAAACCATGATCTGGTTCCCATGCTCGACACATCTGCCATCCCTGAAGGTCTGAGATGAGCATGGCCAACTTAATGGCCACTGCAAGATCCAAAAAAAACAAGGCAATCCATGAGAACCCATTAAAAAACATCACCTCTGCATCCCACACACCAACAACAAAATGCCTCACAGAACTGATGACACACTGATAGGAGAAAACACATAAATATAAAAAACATGTAACACATCTGGGAGACAGAGAAGCCGCTTCCATTCAAGGCACTGCCATCACATACATATAGATGGTATTTTTAATAAGATTGTATGTGTTTTTTCAGCAGGCTTTTGTTCAAGACTCACTGTGTGTGTAGTTTGCATAACTTAGGAATACTGGGATCACAAGTGAACAATTTATTGTGTTTGTATGCATGTGTATATATATATATATATATATATATATATATATATATATATATATATATATATATATATATATATATATATATATATATATTTATATATGTTTATCAGCTGCTGGCTTTTGTTCATAACTCACTGTGTAGATAGATAGATGTGTTAATGTGTGTGTGTGTGTGTGTGTGTGTGTGTGTGTGTGTGTGTGTGTGTGTGTGTGTGTGTGTGTGTGTGTGTGTGTGTGTGTGTGTGTGTGTGTGTGTGTACATATATATATGTGTATATATATATATATATATATATATATATATATATATAATATATATATATATATATATATATATATATATATATATATATATATATATATATATATATATATATATGCACATGTTTTTTTCTTCTTTGAGAAGAACAGCTCAACAACTTACTTTCTGATGTACCCTAATAGATGAAAGAGTTTACTGCTAGTTTGTTATTTTAATAAAGCAGTTGTTTTAAGTAAGTCTTCTAGTTCATTTTCGTACTTTTAAAATGATTTTTTCTGCCATTCAGCTGGAAGAAATAGCTGGGTTCTCAATTTTAAAATTTAAATTAATATTAATTCTTACACTAGTTTCTTAGCTGCCCTGACAGATTTTATTTTACATGATACACTAATGCTTAGACTTATATATTGAAAAATGGCATTGTGGAATTGGAATCATATTTAATTAATTTCATTCATTTACAGTGAGGCTCCTTATCTTTTTTGGAAAGCCTCACAGTGGAAGAATTTTGAGAAGACTGAGAATCTTGAAATTACCTTCTGGTAACACTTAATTGGAGGGTTTCTTATATGAGCCGAAGCAGCTTAAACACAAGACTTTGGTGCATTTAAATATCTTACTGATTACAACAACAATGAAATGGATAAAGAGAAAATAAAGAATAATTGTTAAGTGTCTGAAGGAGTGGGCTTCAGAGGTTAACTTTGAGCCCAGAAGGTCTCTTTTGAAGGATAAAATTAACAAATAAAGTAAAAAGTAATATCCAAAAAAGAGCATAAGCTTAAAAAGTACTTGAAAAAATATTTTAATATGGAAATTCATGGTTCAGCCCCACTAAATCTAATGTGGATGAAGCTATACTTCCATTCATTCAGAGAGATCTGTTCACAGCCAGTGAGGAAGATGTTGTTTTTTGACACTTCAGATCAACAGCCGTCTAAGAAGGGGTGCAGTATTAAACAAGCAATAGTTCTTGGCAATATTCATTTCATTGTGAAGGGTCCAGTCAAAAGTCACATTTTCAGAGAGAGGCCAGTTAAATGTTCAGGTGTACCAGTGGCAACAACAAGAAAGAAGAATGAAGACTTTGACAGAAATAGTTGCTCAGCAAAATCCTAAGCTGCAGTGTTAACAGTCAAGGAAGAATTTGCATTTTAGCAGGAAAGGATGGTGCTAAAAGATAAAATAATGATTTCTAGTGTTTTTAAGATTGTAAATATTTCTCAAAGATAGCAAACATAGAATGAAACATTTCTACTGAGCACAGGTTAGCCTTTGTTCAGTCTAGAAAGGTAGATATCACAGATATTATCATTTGTCTTAAAGTAAACATTCATAAATTAAGTTTATGTTGCATTGCTACAGCATTGTAAGAATAATGTTTAGCTTTTAAACAGCTAAGTATATATGAAGTCATGCTTTTGCCTAATCAGTCTGCTTTTGAAAAATTATACAAGGTAGAAATTAGGAGGGCTTTGCCATGGTCTTCATTTATATGTTTCTGTAAATGTTATAAAGGGAGATCTATTGTACACAGTCTGAAAGCACAGAACCTCTTCATTCAAGCTGCTGATATTGGGGATCTTTGGTCTTACCTGACATTGTTGTTCATGTAGACAAAATGATGAACTTTTATTTAATTAACATTAATGTGAATAAGTATCTGTGGCTGAAGTACATCATAATGTTCATAATGTTTGATTCAAAGATTATATTAAGTAATGATTGATTGAAGGTTTGATTATACAAGAAATGACTGATTATTTTAGAACTAAACATCAACGTTTTGGTTTGTTCAAAGTCTATGTCATTTGAAGATGTGTCAGGCCAGCTAGTTGTGGGTGTGAGATGAGAGCCATGGCCAGTCATTATTTGGTACTACAGAAACAGATATTCTTGCACCAAGTGATGTTGAGCCTCTTTATCTGAGATTAATAAAGATACTTGTCTAGAATATGTGATCAAAGTGCTGCAAGAGAAAAGTGACCGTTATAATTCAAGGCATATGACTAAGATAATGGCTGTGATGCTACTGAACATTTGTTTACATAAACATTTCAGACAAAGAAAACATTTACAGGTGGGTACCTGTTTGTCACCCAGTTATATTAATTTATTTTTGGCCATACCTCTCAAACGTCTAGATTTTTGTAGAATGTCCAGATTTTTGTGTCATATTTTTGCCATGTTCTTCATAAAATTTGTAGTTTTCTTGCAAGTGATCAGGGATTGATGCCACTAAATAATAATAAATAATGACAGACATTTGAGTTTCAGACTGCATAACATACAGAAAATATATAATAATTACCCTGTGATTATAGCAACTTTCTAAATTTAAAGGAGCAATATTTAAAAAAACTTTCTTTATTGTTTGGCCTTTGTTCCTCCATTATTTTTGGCTTTGTACAGATTTCTTGTGCTGAGAGATTGAGAGGTTTGTTCATGACTTCCTCTGAAAAGCAGTATATTTATTCTTCAAGGCTTTGGAAAACTATGAGGCTATACATATATCATGTAGGAAATATCATTCTGACTTAGAAGAATGATGCTGTGGCATTAAAATCATTCACATTTTTTATTAATAAATGTTTATTTTTTAAATTAACTCAAAAGTGTTATATTTTATTTTATTTTTATTTTATATTTGTTTACCCGGATAGTCCATCTGGGTGAATAACCCCTTTTCAGTGGAAGCACAGGGGGGAAAAGTCCCACTAATTATAGAGAAAAGATAATCTAAGAAACAACAAACATTGCTGATACAATCGAAGTAACCCATGGAGAATACATAATATAAGAAAGCATAATCTTAAGTTGAGACAATCAGAAAAGTCCAGTAAATTACAAAGAATACTTATGCAATATAAAAATATAAACTTAAATTGAGCTGATCAACATTAGCTCCTGTGGGTAATAATAATCATAAATGTGTTCAAAAACATCATACTGTTAGAGAAACAAATCCATGCTTGTGTACAGAGAACATTATAATATTTTGAGAATCATAGATATATGTCATAGTGGTTAAAAAAAAGAGAGGGAGATATAAAGGTAGCTTGGTGAGTTCAAGATCTGTTTTTAGAATGTCTCAGGAAGGATTAAATAGAGACAATGTTCAGTCAGGATTTAGACAGGTTCAGAGCCAGGAGTTAGAGAGGTGGGACTTGAGGAGTGTTTTAAGTTTTGGAGGGTTAGCAGTATGAGTAAAATCAATTTTTTTAGCTCTTACTGTTTATAACAAAAGAGTAGTTATATACCAACATTGAAGTGGTAAACAACAGCCATCTGAATTTTCATCATTTTGTATCCATTCTGCCTTAAGAAGAGCATTGTCAAAGGTCAGGCCATGAGAATCGTTAGACTTACTGAAATAAGAGGGTGTACAGATGATTTGTTGAGAAAGGTTTTGGAATTTGTGACAAGAAAACACACAAAATATAACAAAGTTGATATTAAGAGAAGGTGGTGGCCCGTGACAGGGTGAATGACTTGAGATGCAAAACCTTGAAAGATATGCAGAGAGACATGTCATAACTCTTCACATGTATCAGAGATATAGGCAAGACTGTGGTCCTGACTGGAATCCTTCCTTAAATAAAAATAAATTATGAAGGTTACAGTCAAAGAGAACTAAACTTTTAATGTGTGAGCGCTTTTGTTCACAAACAATTAAGCATGAACTTGTTCAGACACATTCAAAAAACAACTCCTCCCTTAAATGCATTGTCACATGACTAGAATAAATTAGAGTCCCTTCCAAAAAATTCTAAAATATTTTTAAAACATTTTTACAATAGCATTTATATATCATAATATAATATAATAAATCATATAATATAATATACAACCACATATTCTAGCTTCTACATGCCTCAGTGTAAACCAGAAAACATATTATAAGAATTATGTATGTGTTAGATTTTTTAGTCTCAATAAGCACATAATAGAACATTGGTCATTTAAACCAGGGGAATATTGTGCATTTAACAATAATTGCCACCACAGCTCATGCTTTTCAAGATGTAAAGATGTATTGCCTCCCCTATTCCCTTGCAGTACCTGTTCTGTTACTCTAAACTTAAAATGGTGGCCTAGCGGGTCCTTTATATGGTGTGCCGATGCATTGTTTTCCTTTTCCTTATTAATGCTGTAGGTATGCTCTTGTATTCTTTCTTTTATTCCACGGTCGGTTTTACCGACATAGAATCCTGGGCATACTTGGCATCTAGCTAGATAGAACACACTTTTCATGTTACAATCAAACTTCCCTTTTGTGAAAAATTGCATACCCTGAATTGTATAACTCCTGCCTATATCTATATATTTACAATAGGGGCATGCTTCACATCTAAACATACCCCCATTTTGCCTACAGCAAATGTATTTAAGGGAGGAGTTGTTTTTTGAGTGTGTCTGAAGAAGTTCATGCTTAATTGTTTGTGAACGAAAGCGCTTCGTAATTTATTGGGATCCTTCCTTCTCCGTGAATGATGTCTATGTACAAAGAAAAGATAATTGGCTTCAAGAATTCGTTAAATTGCTGGTGTCAGTTTGAAGGAGATCCAGTATGTGTCAGCATGGGATGGGACAAAATGTTTGAAAATTCTATTTGCTTTTCAAAGCATGTCCTGCACCTCTTGTTCCAGAGCTTCCACAAACTGACTAAAGCCTTTCCTTCTCCCACTGTGTCTCTTTTAGTCAGAGTCCAGCTAACTGAAATCCCACTATAACTACCATATCAAATCCAAAACAGGATCCCATTATGGTCTGCTCGATATCAGATATTTCAATAACAAACTGCCTGACTTTGAGATTCTCCTGCATTTGGAACATATCCATATGTGTGCAATTACTGACATGTGGTATAAATGTTCAGAAAACGCTCCCTCCACACCTGGGTTTTGTGCATGCCATGCCTTCAGATATGATGGTAACTGTGGTGGTGCCTCCATATTTGTTAGGGACTATATCACTTCTAGAAAGATCCTCAGAGACCCAAAAAATGGAACTCATTAAACTCCATATTACATAAAATAGTTTATAGCCTGTTACGTGATGCTGAGTATGTCCCATGAAAATCATGTAAGGTTCCTAAATGTACTTGATGAAGTCCTTACAAAGAAGTACTTTATTCTGAGAGATTTTAACTACCATTCCGTAAACTGGAATACCTATACCTACCCCTCCAGTGTCGGATGCACTGCAAAGTCCTTGGATCTAATAAACAAAAACTGCCTGGATTAGATTGTTAGCAAACCCACTAGGGCATATAATATTCCTGACATGGACATTACAAATGTATCTCCCTTGTCTGTTGTTCTCCTATAATTTCTTTCATCAGTTAAATGAAATTATTAACTAGTCGGGTTCACCTTCCAAATCTCCAGACTTAGGGAAACTAGTTCAGTGTCTCAGAATACAAGGATTTCTGGTACACTGATCTCGTTAAACTCTATGATGAAGTTTTACAATCTTCTTGTAGCACCATTGCCCCCGATGTTACCATGACAGGTAATGCCTCAAAGGAATTCTGTGCCCACTTAGATAAAAGTATAGAACTGGTAGTCTCAACTACATTTAAATGCAATGTGAAATTTAAAAAGAAGCCATCCTGGTGGTGGACCAACATAAATAAACTTTACAATAAAAGAAAGAAGTCTTTAAAGCATCTAAAACTCTTAAGTTAATATATATTTTTATAAATATTTTTTTACAAATAAACATATTCACTACAACTCACTTTTCTCACTGGAAACCATTCTCCCAACAGCATTCAACATAAATGTCAACATTAGCATTCTATCAACTAAAATAATCCAAAAAAACAAGACAACAAATTTGCAATAAAGTAAAATTCATTACTGTCTTAATAAATCAATGCTGAATAAGCTAGCTACAGTCTCACCAAACAAATAACTAAGAAACATGGCCTCAAGCTAAATGCCAAAGCTAAAAAAAATGCATCATCATCCCCTTTGAGGAGAGTGATGTCCCACAAATTATCACATTAATAACAATGTTGTAAGAACAGAAAGTCATGAGGGTGCTTGGGCACTAGATTTGATTGAAACCTAACTTTTTGACCACCATGTTCTCCGTTGTTTACAAGAGCCATTATTGACTGCAATCTTTTTGGCATGTGCCTCAGCAAAACACCCTGCAAAGAAAGACTGCAACCCTTTCTGACAAAAAGGTCAAATGACTAAGTTCCTTAGTTATTAAAAACACACTAAAAGCTTCTTCTTTTTCTCTTCTCTCTCACTGGCCCCTATAAATGTCATCACTGGCTTGCTTTCCAAGCTAAGAAATTATCAAACAACACACTTACACTGGATGGCTGGAAGGATAGCCATAAATGCCATAACTGTGGTCCTTGAGTAAGTAGCAGTAGCATGATTATGGATCAAAAAAAAACTGAAAACTCCCTAGCTGGATGGCTAAGATCTAATATTGGTAATATTTGGTATTTCAAGTAGGAAGAGGGCCTATTTAACTAGAATTCCATTTGCAAAATTATATTCAGTATACATATTATATCTCTATATCTAATCTACACACACACACACACACACACACACACACACACACACACACACACACACACACACACACACACACAGCAGTAATCACATGACACACACACACACACGAAAATGAAATTGGAAGTCAGTCAAAATAAAAAAAAAAATCATAATAGATGAGATTCATCCATGCAATTTCCCACACCCAAAAAGGACCATCAATAACTCACAAACAACTGCTCAGCAAAAAGTAATCAGTAAGAACTCCATAAACTCTCTAAGATCATTCTGCATAGCCATTTGACATTCAAACATTTTTATTTGTGCAGACGTTATTCTGACGACTGACAGTTTTGCTGAGCTACTAATGCTGAAAAAAACAAAAAAAAAACAAAAAAACAAACTTCAAGCTCAAAAGAAAGTAGAGATTTTTATTTTTTATTATATTTATATTTATTTATTTTTGGAAAACATTCTTAAAACTGTTAAATTGATTACCAGAAACAAAACAAAAAAGTTATTAGATAAGTAAAAACTGACAGCTGCAAGAAAAAAAGTCAGTCACATTTGGATATGCTGCTCGTCAAACAACCAATGGAAGCATACCTGTCAATTCAGAAGATTTAAAAGCGCTTAATAAGAAGGTTATTTGCAAGGTTACATGGCAGTTTATATTGGAAATATGATTTAGCATAATACAATAAAACAAAAGAGCAAGAAGAACAGAAAGAAAAAAAAAAAAAAAAAAAGGACACAGGCCCAAAAATAGTCATGTATCACACACACCATTGAAACAGCTGTAGCTGCATTGTACATCAGCCTTCTTTGCAATAAAAGAAATGCTTGAAATGATAAAAAAAAATATTAAAAAATAAATAAAAAACATTTTGCATCCACATCCTGCAACTTCCTACCTGCAAACAACTACAGAGAATCTCCCCCCTAATTAATCTAATGGTGTGCAATCTGCCAGGATCTGATCTGGACTACCTGAAAAATTATGGCCTGTATTGTAAAAATTGCACTTTTTTTTTAGTACATATTTCTGTAGCCCACTTACTGTATTTTTTTTTTTCAGCAACATCTCAATATCCCCACTTTACTACAAGACATTGGCAGTGTAGACTTTGGCATCATTCAGAACCCCACAGGCCCATATCAATATATGAAACAAATAAACATATTCTCAACATAATAATAATCATTGTCTGTAATAGCATTCCAACACATTTGCAGCATTCCCAACACATAAGCACCCACATGCAAAAAAAAAAACAACATAAAAAAAACTACATTTGAAGCAATTGATGATCCACTACCTGATTTGCCAGTATTGTTGATCCACCACTGCAACACTACTTCACCTCAAAAAACCCACACTGCAAACCCTTTTTTTTTGAAAAAAAAAACACACAACTTTACATACAACTCATATAACATAGTCAGTATTGACCCAGTCCATTAAGTGCTGCATACACCCATTTCTGCCTGCCTGGCTCTTACATACTTACTGAACTTTTTTATTTCCTATGACTAAAGACACAAATTGGAAAAACAAAAAAAAAATCCAGATATTCTCAAAAATCCATATATTCTCAAATCCTTCATGACAGGACTATGCACTCCACTATCAAAGAAGTTGCAATTTAATGAAAGTGTACTTTTTTAATGAAGGTACTTTTAATGTAATGACTTGTTTTTGTTCAGTAGGTAGTTTGTGTTCAGTAGGTAGAGCTGTTAGCCTGTTGTGTGTCTCTCTGTCTCTCGTGCACACACACCACACACACACACACACACACACACACACACACACACACACATCTTCTTCCTTACACACACAAACATTCTGCTTTCATGCATGCACTCTGCACTCACTGTACTTACCTATTAACACAGGTAAGTGCTGTTCCTTTCAAAGGCAATGGCAGCAAATCCATACATGAATCCCTCTTTAGCAAAAGACACACACACTGATTATTCAGCTCAAAATAATGCTTTAAAGTATACAGCAGATCAAAAGACCTCATATCAGGCATAACAAAGAAAATTGACTAAAAACTTGAAAAAATACTGTTAAGTCTACTAAAGTATCCATTGAATTTAGGTTAGCATTAGGAGCTATAGATTACATGACACGTAAGCTCATTGCATGTTAAACCCTTACATATAAATAGGCATGTGTACAGGAATGTATGGTTCAATGAAAACTCCCAGTACAAGGGTGAGAGCTCCTACTACAATTTATCTTAACTCGCATCCCCAAGGGATGAACAGGGTGAAGGCCCCTTGCCTAGGGATCACAAAAGTACATAGAATGAGTAGGATGGCAGGGCACAATGGGCAGCGCGGAGGGACTGGAATAGGAAAAAAAGGACAGGAAAAGGGACTGTTGTCTCTGACTGCACTTTGCTAATAATAGATGTTGTCCTTAAACAAGGCCCAAATAATGTTCAACAGCTTGAATGATTGTGAGATTGTCAACTGCAGATGCAGTCATCTAAAAGAAACATGGAGTGGGGAGTACTTACATCAGTAGACACATTAAATGATTTTAAATGTTATCTGTAAAAAAGATATGTTTTTCAGTGAAGATGCAGCAAAGCTCTAAGAGCAAAAATTGTTTTACTGCAAAGATGCAGCAAAATGTAAAGTGTAAAACAAAGGACAGATCCTGTAATGTACTGTAACGCTGGACAGTTTGAACATTTCTTTGGGAGATCTGAGGAAAGAAACAACAGGTTGGCACTAAAGCTGCCCACTGATGAGAAGGAGGCAGTACTGAGCCTCTTAACAGAGCTGGTAAGAAGAGAGCTAAAGAGAGTGAACCCCAAGAAAGCAGCTGGCCCAGACAACATACTGGGCAAGGTGTTTAAAGGCTGTGCTGATCAACTGTGCACAGTATTCAAGGAAATATTTAAACCTCTTTTGCCATGGCAAAAGTACCCTCATGCTACAAGGAAACTAACATCGCCCCACTATCTAAGCAAACCACTCCCTACAGCCCTAATGGCTACAGATCAGTTGTTCTGACATCCACTGTTATGAATGTTTCGAGCAGCTGATCAAATAGCATCTTTCTTCATGCCTACCTCCTGATTTTGACCCTCTGCAGTTTGTGTACAGAGCTGACAGATCCATGGCTGATGCCATATCGGTAGTGCTACACATGTCCCTTGAGCATTTAGAAGGTAAAGACAACTATATGAGGATGTTGTTCATAGACTTCAGCTCTGCATTTAATACTGTGGTACCATTGCAGCTGATAGAAAAACTGGCATATTTCGGAATCAGTAACTATCTCTGTAACTGGATCCTGGACTTCCTGATTGAGAGACCACAGAGGGTGTGTTCTAAGAACACATTAAATTGCATCACGATTAACATTGGGGTTCCACAGGGATGTGTTCTCAGCCCACTGATATTCACCAGCCTGACTCACGACCGCTATGCTAAGCAGAAGTCCAACCATATCATCAAGTTTGCTGATGACTCCGCAGTTGTGGGGCTAATCACAAAGGAGGATGAAAGGGTGAACAAAGAGAACGTGGCACCTCTGATCAGTTGGTGCCAGGGAAACAACCTTAACCTGAATGTAAGCAAGACCAAAAAGATAATTATCAACTTCAGGAAAAGGAGAACAAACCACCCAGTGCTCAGGATCAATGGTGAGAGTGCGGAGAGGGTTAAGAGTACGAAATTCCTGGGTGTACACATGTTAGAGGATCTCTCATTGTTGGGGAAACACCAGTCAACTGGTCAAGAAAGCACATCAATGTCTCCACTTTTTAAGAAGGCTGAAAAAAGCTAAACTTCCTCCTATTCTCTCCACCTTCTATAGAGGTGAAATAGAGAGCATCCTCACCTGCAACTTCACAGTGTGGTTTGGAAGCTGCACAGTTACAGAAAAGAAGGTGCTTCAAAGAGTGGTGAGGGTTGCAGAGAAAGTAACAGGTTCCAGTCTTCCATTTATACAACATCTTTATTCTGCAAGAAGCATCCAAGAGGCTACCAAATAATACAGGACAACACGCATCCTGCGCATGGACTGTTTAAGCATCTGACATCGGGCAGGAGAAATCACAACATCCGCTGCAGGACTACAAGATTCAATTAGACTTCTGAACTTGACACTTGTCCATGGAGTTTGGGCGCATAATAAGTCAATTTTTATTTAGTTATGCAATGTATACATAACATATATTCCAAGAAAGTGCAATATTTATTTATTATATCCATAGTATCATTTAAACCACTCAAGTACAATATTAGACAAATAACTTAGGCATTGTTCAAGCTGTAGTGTGTTTTGTATTACTTTAAATAGGATAGTTAATTTAGCTCAAGGGAGGGAATTATTTTCATATACAAGCATTTGGTAAATGTCTGTGCTCTTTCTGGGATATATTGGGAGTAGTATTGTATTTGTTAGTTATGGTTATTCCTCTAATTGTATGTGTTGTTTCACTTTCCTTTGTAATGTCAAGAATTGAGCTGATGCATGACATTTTGTTTATGCTACACGTGTGTAGTTCTAAATGACAATAAATTTTACTTTTACTTTGACTGATACATTTTCTTGTGGGAAAGACAGAAGCTGAAAAGTGTGTATTCCCCCCCCCCCCTCCACACACACACACACACACACACACACACACACACACATGCACATTATCCAGACTATGCCAACTACTTTTTGTCAAAACACACTACCTCCTATAGATGTAACTTTCTAGAAAGCTACACAACTCTGCTCGAGGAAGAGATGTTTGAAGTTTGAATTTGATCCTGCAGGTAGGCTGCAGGGTGCCTTGACCTAATGCAGGGAGACAGACTTTGTTTTTGTCAAAGTAAACTCTTCTAACATCATCTCTCCCAGTGTTGGCTCATTCCAAGACACCCCTTCAGGTTCCCTTAAATGATCTTTCTATACAGACTTTTAAAATTCAGTAGCAGTTAGTCTTTGAGCCAGCTGAAGCTTGCCTGTTGATGTTTTACATGTATTTTGTAATTTTGTAATTTTTTCATAGACTTCAAGTGAAAGCAGTAGCAGCCTGTGTCCAGAATGCGCGAACATGTTTGTTGATGTCGTTGTATTTGATAAAAGGTCTTAAGTGTCACAGATTGATAGAATATTGTTATCTTCAGCTACTAGTAGTGTCAGTACTAGCTGGTTGGCTAGCTGATAGACATTTTTATTCTAAATGCCATTGAGCTGTTTAAGCATTTTTTCCTCTTACATCTCCTTTCACAGTCTTATATTTGTCTGAATATGTAATTTTCAAACTGTATTCCCTGTCCTGAAGGCATTTGTTGTCTTCCCAGCTGTTAGCTATTTCACTCCAGGAATATGCAAAGGCTGATCCTTATAGGAAGACTAATGTTGTGGGAGGGGCATGGATGTTCTTCGTGTTTCACTGTTGCAGTTATTACATTTAGGTAATCTGCTGGCAGGTTGCCCTCAGTCGGCCTGAATAACAAAGTCTTGGGTCCTGAGTCGGTTGATGTCTCCTCTTCCATGATGTCAGGTTGTCAGGGGTATAAAAGATGCAGCCGACTCCGTTTTATTCAGTCTTTCTTGCCGCGCAGTGCCCGAAGCAGAAGCAGTTCGCAAGTGCCGGTTGCATTCGAGTTTCAGAACCGCAGTCTTCAACTAAAGCTAAGTACCCCATTGGGGAAACTTTTTCTTGCTCCTTACCGATGTCAGTAAAAGTTAATAATTGCATTACTTGTGGTAAGCAAATACCTCATAAGGATTTTCATTTGTACTGTATTCCTTGCCTAGGCCCAGATCATAACGTGCCTTGCTGTCGGTTTTGTGCTAGATTTATCCAATGCACTATTAAGCATCAGTATATTTTTGCTTCAAAATATTTTGGATCCAGATTTAATTACCCTGAAATGTCGTCTGTTAGCAATCCAACTACTGGAATTCACAAAAAACGCAAAGAAAAAGACAGAGACAGACCATCAAGGTCCAAAACCGACAACAAAGCTTCTCCTAAGCCAGTCACCGGTACACAGTGAGGCGTTTTTGCAGCCCCTGATACCCGCTACTTTGAGTCACAGGCCTCTACCGAGACCCATGCAGAGTCCAGTATGCCCGAGATTGTCAGAGTATTGAACCCGCAGATGTCTCTCCCTTGGATGGGTCCAGAGCCGCTGAGCAGGCACCGGCTTCTGAGGGTGTTTTCAGGCCTCAACATTTTTATATAAAACCAACGCCAGCTTCAAAAATAAGATCAAAAGCATCTTCTAAGTCTAAAAACTGATGCATGAGCCACGTGCTCAGGCCCCTATGCCTAAAAAACAGATGATCAAAATGGCTGAGGACTTAATTACCTTGATCAGGGGTTCCCAACACCCCCCTGCTAAGAGGCCTAGGCAAGACACTGATTATGAATCTTCAGATCAGGTTTCCATTTCTTCTGATTCCTCTTCTGATCAGGAATTTTCTATACCACCCTATGAGGATTCAGATGCAGAGGAATCCATCCCATCTGCATCTCCTCCTGAGGATTATTCTTTAGGAGAAACCTTGCATACTGTAAGGGAACATTTTCATTGAGAGAATCAGGATTTCTCTGAATCAAAAAAGAGGCTTAGGGATTTCCTTCTTCTTCCTCAGCATAGGCCTTTGGCTATACCTCCTGTATTAGTCATTGTTGATGATGTGTTTTTGGAATCAAGCATGGCTCCTGATTTCCTACCTCCGGCTTCTAGTAAGCCAGACAGATATTACAGGGTTCCTGACTCCCACACATTTCTATTAAAAAATCCTGCTGCTGATCCTGAAACTATCTCACAGGGTCCCAAAGGTGTAAAGACCTCTACAGCCAAAAATCCTACCCCCTCTGATAGAGATTCCAGGGTGCTGGATAGATGGGGAAAGAAGGTTTATACGTCTGCACCCTTGGCAATTAGGGCCTTAAACTGCTAGTTTCATATGCTTAAATATCAACAGCATGTTATGGGCTTATTGAAACAGAAAATGATGTTGATTTCTGATTGTGTGGAAAATAAAGAATTACAGGAATTATTGCATGCAGCAGAACAGGTTTGAAAGCATACTTTGCAATGTGGTTTTGATTCCTTGGAGGCCTCTTGCAGGGCATGCCTGGCTCAAGGAGTAAAATCTGCCTGATCATGTTAAAGCTAAATTGTTGGTTGCCCCTTTACAGCATGATACTCTGTTTGGTACTAAGGCAGAAGAGGTTTTAAAGAAAATGGAAGACAAAGCTAAATCTATGCAAACTGTAAAAGATTTCTTACAACTGCAGCCATCCAGATTCGGTAGACACTGGCCTATTAAAAATTGGTCCTTTCCTGTGTCCAACAGAGCCTCTCAAGGCAAATCCAGGCACTCAAAAAGCTCTAGATACCAATCACAGGGTTCTTACAGGTCAAAGCAATGGGGTGCCTCCACCTCCAAATCTGGAGGAAACAAAGCACAACCCTACAGTAAGCAGTCTCAATGACTTCCCCTTACCATCACCAAGCACTTATCTTTTGGCAGCCTCCTTGGGGGGGAAATTAACACTTCATGCTCAAAATTGGCAGTTAATTACCCAGGACAAGTGGGTATTAAACATAGTATCCCAGGGGTACAGATTTAATTTCCATACTTTGCCAATTCCAAACCGTTGGCCAGATCTGCCACAAAATCAGTGGGCAGAGGCTCAGAAACAAGTTACATCTCTCATGGATATGGGGGCTATTCAACCAGTGCCAGAAAAGGAAAAAGGACAAGGTTTTTATTCAAGACTGTTCCTGGTACCCAGAAAAGACAATGCCTGGCATCCAATACTGGACTTATCGATTTTGAACACGTTCCTGGACATTCCAAAATTCAAAATGCTGACTTTACAACAGCTACTGCCTATGCTGGGCAAGAACGCTTGGTTAGTGACTCTAGACTTAAAAGAGGCATACCTGCATATCCCAATAAGGGAATCATGCAGAAGATACCTCTGCTTCAAGGCAGGTTTTATGCATTACCAATTCTCTGCACTGCCCTTTGGCTTATCTACTGTGCCCAGGGTCTTTACAAAGTGCCTGGTGCCAGTAATTGCATTTTGCAGACAAAGAAACATACAAATGTATCCTTACCTGGATGACTGTCTCATTCAATCGGAGAACAAGGACATTCTTCTTCAACATCTGGCATTTGTAAAAAGGTTTCTAACATGCCTAGGGTACACAATAAATGAAAAGAAATCACAGCTGGTACCCTCTCAAAAAATTACATTCCTGGGTGCAAGCTTGAATACAACTGCCCAGATGACTTACCTTACGCCAGACAAACAAAGGCAACTGACTATATACTTCAAACAGATGGCAACAAAAACCCAGTTATCTGCAAAACAAATTCTGCAGGCTTTGGGGTTCATGGCATCTTGCATTCTACTAATTCCATATGCAAGAGTGCATATGAGGAAACTTCAATGGTAACTAAAAAGTTTATGGAGTCAACATTGTCACAGTCTGGAAACAATGATTCCTCTCATTCCCTGCCTACAACAGGAGTTTCTTTGGTGGGCAGAGACATGTCAGCAAAACAGGGGACTGTCATTCACTCTACCCCCTGCCACCCAAACCCTAACTACAGACACATCAGACTATGCTTGGGGGCCGTGCGTGGAGATGCATTCAGGGCATATGGAGCCCAAAACAAATGCATCTGCATATCAACCAGTAAGAGATGCTAGCTGTTCAGAATGTCCTGAGAGCCTTCAAGGACTTACTTCATCCAGGACAACTACTGATAAAGACGGACAACACCACAGTTATGTGGTACATAAATAAGCAGGGGGGGGGTACACATTCCTACCCCCTTTGCAGACTAGCCATGGCATTGTGGAACACAGCCGTGACTTACCAAGTACATCTTCAAGCTCAATTCCTGCCAGGAAAACAAAATACTCTGGTAGATGACCTAAGCAGAAATCTTATGGACCCGCACGAGTGGAAACTGGATGCACAAATCTTCAGCATGGTAACACAGAAATGGGGGAGCCCAGACATAGATCTATTTGCCTCTTCCGAAAATTATCAACTGGACAAATTCTGCACAAGGACTTATCACAGACAAGCATAGAAAGTGGATGCCCTATCCTTCGGTTGGAAAAACCTATCAGTCTATGCCTTTCCCCCTCTGCCTCTTCTCACCAAGGTCTTACTAAAGGTCAGACAGGAAAAACCAACAATGATCCTAATTGCTCTGGACTGGCCTCACCAGCACTGGTACCCAATTCTAAGGAATATGTCTCAACTCCCTCCTTGGTACTTGCCTGAAATACCTCATCTACTGTCTCAGCAGAACAATCAAATTCTGCACACTCAGCTCCAAACTCTGAACCTTGCTGCATGGCTGATCATGTAATTATTCAAACAACACCTCTCAGTAAATCTGTGATGGATGTCATTTTGGAAGCCAGAAGGCCTAGTACTAGAATTTCTTATGTTGATAAATGGAAGAGATTCTGTGCTTGAAACCAAGCACAAGGAATGGACACAGTAAAACCAAAACCAAATATCCCTCAGAGTTTACAATACTTGACTGAGATGCTTGACAAGGGCCTATCTTTTTCTTCAATAAAAATCCATGCCTCTGCCATCTTCGCTCATTACAACATGGAGCCTCCCATCTTTTCTCATCCTCTGCTAAAACAGTATCTTAGAGGGGCCAAAAATTTAAGGCCTCCCAGAAGATCACCAACTCCTGCATGGGACCTCAATTTTGGACTGGAAAAACTCACCCTGCCTCCTTTTGATCCAGCAGCTACTGCGAATATAAAGTTTTTATCTTGGAAAACAGCTTTCCTTTTGGCAATCACTTCGGCAAGAAGGGTTTCAGAACTACAGGCTCTCATGGCTGTGGAGCCTTTTATTACATTTTACCCAGACAGGGTGTCCCTCAGGACCAATCCTTCCTTTATGCCTAAGGTGGTATCCAGTGTGGCTCTTAACCAAACTATTCACCTGCTAACATTTTACCCAAATCCACAGTACAAGGGGGAGCGGATTCTGCATTCATTGGACATACACAGACAATTAAGATTCTACTTAAACAGGACCAAATCTCTAAGAAAGTCTGAGCAACTACTGGTGGCATTTGCTTCAGGATCAGAGGGGAAGGCTATATCAAAGCAGACTATTAATAAGTGGATAAGCCACTATATTCATTTCTGCTGCTTGCATTATGGTAAATCTGGGAATCAGGTCACATTCCACCAGGGCTGCCTCTACCTCAGCAGCCTTTCTCAGAGGAGTTCCAACCAAAGACATTTTAGAAGCTGCTACTTGGAGCTCTGTTCATACCTTCACAAAGCATTATCATTTGCCTCTCTTCTCTAAATCCAGGGCAGGCTTTGCCACTGCAGTTCTGCAGGGCCTTATAGCCGCTCCTAATGCTGTTTAGTTCCATCCACCCATCCAGAGCTTTTGGATTCTACCCAAATGTAATGACTGCAACAGTGAAACATGAAGAACATAGTACAGTTGTGTACACTTACCATAAATGTAGATGTTCGAGTGTATTCACTGTTGCAGTCCGGGTTACCCACCCACCATCCCCCTTTTATATAACTTCTCTTTCCTTCACTATATTCTAAAGCCTTTGTGGTGTACTCGCTTTTAGATGTAGGTAAAGTTTATGTTTCTAAAAGTGCATTTACATATATTGCTGTATATATATATATATATATTTTTTATTTGTGTTCCCCATTTGGGGGGCACCTGACATCTAGGACAAGAAAAACTGAATAAAATGGCATCGGCTGCATGTTTTATACCCCTGATGACCTGACATTATGGAAGAGGAGACAGCAACCAATGCAGGATCCAAGACTTTGTTATTCGGGCCAACTGAGGGTAACCTGCCAGCAGATTACCCAAATGTAATGACTGCAACAGTGAATACACTCGAACATCTACATTTATGGTAAGTGTACACAACTGTACTTTGTAGCTACTCAAGCCACAATTCAGGATGCATGTGTGTATGTGTGTGCAGTGTCCTACTTGTGTAGAATTGCCACGGGATAGATTTATAGGCTTAGTACAAAATCCCCTCATTCTTGTAAATGACTTTTCCATGGTTCAGTGTCACTCATTCAGGGAACAAATGGGATCCATATTACAAACATAACTTTAATGATTGTTGCCAAATATAAACTCTTCTACACTCCAAAATTTAGAAAAAATATCATTTGGCAAAAAAAAAAACTTTATTAGAAACCAGGAACAGTTTGTAAAAAACAAAATTAAACTAGTGCCTTGGCATACACCTTCAAGGTTCAAAATGTTTAAACACAGTAAAAAGGAAGCAACAAATTAATTATTCATGGGGGAACTATATAATGAGTAATTAAATGGTGGATTATTGATTCTGATGAAATTCCTGTGGAAGGGAAGAAAGCGCTCAATCCGTGTTTGTTTTTTTGTGTTCTACAATAAAGTACTGTTTGAGATTGTGGTGCTGGCAGTGTTTGTTTTACATATTAAACACTGTACAGCACTTAAATAGTTCATAGGATCATAGGAGGTTACTAGACTAACGGCTCTAGGGCCCTTACAAGCCTAGCTAAGTTCAATCTGTGTTCCCAATGTTGTCTGGTTCAAGCAGACACTAAAATTAGCAGCTGGTACCCCTGTCCAAGAGGGACAGATGTGGAACCCCTGGGTTGAATTTCCAGTCACCTATCCAATCATCCAAATTATGCTTAAATAGGGCAAATGAGGGGCTTTGTTTAACACGAATGAAAGCTTGTTCCAAAGGTGGGGCAATCTTTGTGAGACAAATCTGTCTCGCCAGCAAGTTCTGTTGATGTCACATACCAGTTTAATGTCCCATATGCCATTTGACTTGCGAATGTGCAGCATTTCCATTAAAGCTGGAGCAGAGATTGTTTTATTTGCAAGGCACAGGACACCACTGAGCAGTCTGTATAACACAGAGGGACAATGATTTCAGTCTGTCTTCATAAGACAGATCTTGAAGACTGAATTTTCTTTGTAAGGAACCTTTTTGGTCTCTCCAATTGCTAAAGGTGCTTGGAAAGGAAAGGAACATATCAAACTTTCTTGTTTTATCCTTGGTTTTCTTTGCTTCTTGAAAGTGACATACTTGTCTTAGTTTGGTCTGTTTGGATTTGAAACATACCAAAGGGAGCAATGTACTCTGTTAATGGCCTGATGAGGGAAGAGCATGTGGAGGTCGTAAACTCTTTTCTTCTAGAGGC
Source organism: Protopterus annectens (assembly GCF_019279795.1). Taxonomy (NCBI): domain Eukaryota; kingdom Metazoa; phylum Chordata; order Ceratodontiformes; family Protopteridae; genus Protopterus; species Protopterus annectens. Next base: position 213,586,541 of record NC_056735.1, read on the forward strand.
AATCCTCTCACTTATGAGTTGAGCAGTAGAAAATGACCTTTTTACCACTGTGGAGACATGGTGATCAATGTTAAGGTTGCTGTCGACCTGTGTGTCCAGATCTCTTACCACTGACTGTGTGCTTAAGGTATTGCTATAGATATGGTATTTTGCAGGAATATCGCCCTTGCTGAAGGGGATGATAATGCATTTTTTTGCATTAAGTTTAATACCATGGCTTTGGCACAAGTCATTATTCTGAGTAAGACCTTCTTGCAGGATGTTGCCATCACTAGAGGTTCCAATGATTGCTTCCAGTTTGCAGTCATCGCCTTTGTCAGCCACAGTCTTTTAGTTTTAGTCTGTACTTCAGAAAAGTAGATTCCAAACAGTAGTGGTCCCAGAACTGATCCCTCTGGAACACCAGTGGTTATGGGTCTGCTGGAGGAGGTGTAGTCCCCTATTTTGTCCATAGGAGTTCTACTAGTGGGCCAGATTGAAACCCACCTGACCGTATATGAGTTACTACCCAGCTGAGTGAGTATCAATGATGCCTGAGTGGGGGATTATGTCAAAGTCCTTGGCTAAGTCTAGGTAGGCTGTATGCAGAGATTTGCCCTTGTCTAGGGCTTTGGTGACTGTCTTGAAGAGGTCCTCCAAGTTTAACAGGCATGATCTTCCTTGACAAATCCAAACTGGGGGGGGGGGGGGTTTGAGCATTTGAGATTTCATAGATCTTTGTTAATGAGGTCCATGATGACTTGTTCCATGGCCTTGCAGATAAGACTGGTCAGGTTAATGGGCCTGTAGTTCCTGGCATCTGTGGATGGACTCTCTTTGTGCAAAGGGATGACATTTTGCTGTTTTCCATTCCACTGGAACAAAGCCAGTGATTATGCTATAATTGAAAAGCATGCCCAATGGTGATGCTAATTCCTGTTTTAACCCACGTAGAACCCAGCCTGAGATGTTGTCATGTCTCACAGAGGCTGTGTTTTTGGGCTTGGGCAGGACTTTTACCTGATCTTCAGAGATACGAGTATGGAGACAGTTGTTAGGGATCTTTTTCAGTATACGTGGAAGGGGGGAGTGAAGTTTTCACTGAACCTGTCAGGCAGCAGGTTTGCTGTACCCATAGGTTTTGTATATGTAGTACCACTAACTACGAGTTCAGATTATTATCTAGGGCTTACAATTACAATCGCCTCAATACCACATGGCAGAAGGTTATAGATGGAGATAACCAATTTACTCAGAAATATAAACATGGTGAGAAGGTGTTTCGAAATTATAAAGGGGAATGGGAGGATATATATCTTGTGGCTCATTATACTCCATTTTTTAAGGTGTATCACGTATATTGAGGAAACATTGGTATATTATTATATGTAAAATATAAGAATTTGAAACTGAATATTTCATATAGAAATTCACCTAGCATAGCAAGTAGAGTTGTAAACACACATATGTGTAGTGAGGTTTTGGAGTCTCAGTGTAAGAGATGCACTGCTTGTAGTTATATGGATCAGGGAACTACACACATTATTAATGGGAAGCTACTCAGAGTTCCAGGAGTATTTAATTGTTAGCAAAAAATGGTGATTTATGGGTTACTTTGCTCCCATAATAATTTTTACATTGATAAGACCATATGTCACCTTAGGATGAGGATACTGAACACATCCTAGATGTCAAAAATAATTCTACTACCAGCCTTGTAGTGTCAAATGTTTTCAAATATCATAATAGTGATCCGGATTTACTGATGTTCTTTATAATGTATGTGACTGTATGTGTTAACATGTTCTGATTTATGTTTAGATCCTTCTAAGTTATTACAGAAGGAGGCTTGGTTCATTTTCAACTGGCTTATTATTATTGTTGTTATTGCTATTCTATGAACTGATTTGTTTCAACTAAATTATTTTTGCTTTATGTTTTCATTTAAATTCATATGCATTCTGTTACATTCTATTGTTGTATTTTCTGTTTAGTAATGTTCTAACTGATGAACTATGTAAGGGCTTTACTGTGTTTAAAACTTTTGAATATTGAAGGCGTAGGGCGAGACGCTAATTAATTTTTGTTTTCACACATTGTTACTGGTTTCTAATAAAGTTGCTTTTTTGTGCCAAATGATGTTTTTCTAAACTAATGGGATCCTGTAGCTCTCACTCCAGAAAGGAATGAACATGCACTATAGCTGTCATCCTAGTGAGAAATGAATGGGTGACCATGTTAGTTGCTTTATGGTTGTCAGGTATAAGTGAAGAAAAAATATAGAAAAAGATATACAAAATACAGGAGAAAGGTGGAAGACAGTGTTAGTGAGTTTATTAAAGACCTAAGTGTGTACTGCTTTAGTAGGTATGTATGCTGATGTCAGATCACTTCCTTGAAATGTTGGGAGACTTTATGATAAGGGAACAATCACTTACTTGTCTTGAGTTGAAAGAGTCTGGTTGATAGACCAAGAATGTACCATAAATGAAGGGATCGATAGAAAGGGTGTAATCTGTTTAGTCAGTAGGATGAAATGCTTAAGCAGGGCTTACCTAGCACTTTTCTGTGAAATAAAGGAATCTACAGGAAGTAATCTAAACAATTTCAGCAGGTTCCACAGCAAAGTGGGAAGCCATCATTTTGAGAGCGAGAGAGAGAACAAACTAATAAACATATATAACGGTGGCTGCAGAGAAGGTGTTGAATGTTCTGTTATTACATTTCAGTAGAGAAGGCATCCCCCAGGAAGTACTGACAGGTATACTTAACCAAGTTCACGTCAAGCCAGCTGTCCTGGTTTTGGAACATTTGGGCTATAAAGCATCTAAAGATTATGCACCCTCCACCACCATCCAAAGTAAGTGGTCTGCTAGAAAAGTTTAACTCTACTCTTAAAAGCGTATTTTCTAGCATTGAGAGACCACTTTAATTGGTAGTGGGACATGTCCCTGCTCCGCCTTCTGTTTGCTTACAGAGAGGTACCCTAAGAATCCACATCTTTCACCATTTGCACTACTTTATGGTCACAGTTTTACATAGACTCTAAATATAATTCACGATGAGTGGGATGGTGAATGTGATTCTCACAAGGAGTCTGTTGTGGAGTATGCCCTAAATGTTTGGGAGCTCATGGAAGTGACAAGAGCTCCCAGTGCAGTCATAACAGTACAATCACTTCAGCATCAGAAGGTCTGTTATGACTGGACAGCTATATTCTGTGAATGTAGCATTGGACAAAAGGTAATGGTGTTTAGTCCTGCTTAACAAAATAAGATGCAGGCAGCTCAGGAGGCTCGTTTCACTTCTATGAGAAAGGTTAGTAATGTTAACTAAATGGAAGAGCTGCCACATGAAAGACAGAAGCTTGACATCTAAACTTGGTGTACTATTTGCCTTCTGTTACAAATGTCCTCAGCAAATTGATATACTGACACTCACACCCAGGATGCATTCCCCCTTCTAACAGATTGTGGACACAAGCAGGGAGTAAGAGTAAAGCAGTAAAGCAATGCAGTCTGACTAATATCTAGCTATACCTCCAGACCATTCTGTGTCTTTTCTGCATGGTTCTTAATGTGAATTAAGACTGCTGTGCTTGTTTACCCATGCCGTCATACTTTTGCAGTAGGGTTGCATATTGCCATGCAATACATACATTTTGAGGCACTAATAGTCTTGAGCCATTTTGAGTTACTGTCTGCATTCTGTCATTTCCCAGTGTGTTTATTATCAGCATAACTTTCTGAACTCAGAAACGGTTCTGATATCTCTTCTCTTCTGTATAGCAGATTCAGACTGTGTAGTGTGCAAATTATAAAAGCAGAGATCACTGCAATACAGAAGTCAAGATACTATGCTTGCACACCATACTTCTTCATTGTGTTTAATCAATTGATAGCTACCTCTCCATAGCAAATGAGGCTATATTTACTACTGTGGTCCACACATGTTTTCTCTCTGTGCACATATATGCATTGGTTGGCTACTTATTGTCATCAGAGTCCTCCCCCCATTCCTCAGTCCCTAATTTCCTTTGTTCTTTTAAATCAACCATACTCCCTTGTTATCATCTCACTTCGTTAACCCCTTTTGCACTAGTAATTTCACCATCCCAATGTCTTACAATCAGTAGTTATCTGCTTAGTATAATAAAGGAAACATAGCACTGAGTTAATTCACACTCAGTCCACACAATAAATATAATATCTACTACCCACAAAATTACTGTGTAATGGTGAAAACTCACCTCATCTACAAGCGGGGATTATAATCAAAATAACCTTTGTATTGCTAACAACTGCTGTACTCTTTCTTGACCACAGTACCAAAACAACTCACGTAATTTTGTCTGCAGCAAAACTCAAAACTTCTTTAGCATTTTTATCCCATACTACATAATCCCTAAAACGTTTATACATTTCCACAGCATGTTCTTTTTTTATAACAAAATATCCAAACTTTTATTGCTGTTTTCCACCAGGTGTCTCTTACAGTACTAACAGTATCATTCATTGAACCTTTTTCTTACTTTTGCTTTCTGGAGACATTAAAAGCAACCATGGGTAGCCTAAATCATAAACAGTTCCCACAATTCACAACAAAATCCCCAGATTCAGGGGAAAGGTCTTGTCCGAACATTGGTTTCCAAGGGTTATGGTCATATAAGCCACAATCTTGAACATATTCATACATGGATACTTTATTAAGATACAGCTATAGCCATTTTAAATGTACTTTTGCTAAAACCATCAGTAGTTGATACTGATTCATTCTTCCAACATACAAACATTGCTTGGGAGTGGCTGGTCAAGGTCATAACCCAAGGAAGAGTTTTCATTTGCTTTATACTCTTTAGGCCAAACACTTCATGCATATAATTTGCAATCAATACATTGGTACAGATCAAAAGACCATAGTCCCAGTTCCTGTCGTACAGAGGTGTGGGATTTTCAGTCCATAGCCTCACATGTTAATTGGTGGGAGTGTTTGGATTTAATACCTGTACCCTATTGTGGTCCCCCAAAACCATCTTCTAAAGATGCCTTTGTTAACACAATCTCAGGTGAAGAAGAACCTCTTTTCTGGCTAGACTTGACTTCAGAACATGATTGTAGGCCATTTGATTTATGGTAATTTTAAAGCTGAGGTACATAACACTATACTCTTGCTGCAGGTTATTCCCTTTGGTGCTCCAATCAACTCAGCTTTTGCACTTGTTTTGTACACCATTTTATTACTGGGATTCCTATCAACAAAATGTGCCCTGCCTATGCTTTGTATTGCAAGGAAAACCTTTGGCAGACCACCATGGCACCACGATGCAACTGTTAAAACCACAAATGTATTGAATAAAACTGTAAAATGCAGGAATAAAAGTCAGTCCAATAAGCACTTTAGGCTGATATAGCCTTCTTCAGATCATATGTGAATTCTGCTACAGATTCTATTTAAAACCCAGATGCCCAATCACAAATGTGGGGTAGACCACATATACAAATGCAGATTCATAGTCTTAGTATTGATTGGAGGCATAGTAGCCAACTGCAATTCTAGAAATTAGTCAGCAGCCAATAGTGAAGCATTCAGTGGTAACTTTCCTATTGGACAAGCTTTTTAGTTTTAACCAATTGTTTTCTTGGACATGTATCCATGTGGTTATAGGTTACTGTAGGACTCATTGAGTCCAATCATCCTCTTGTGGCTCATTGCCATGGCAACAAAAAAGTGTGTGTGACAATAGGTATTAGCAGAGGCAGCAAATATGGCTGCTGGAAGCTTTGTAGCAGCAGTAAGTGAGAGGCACTGCTTCATGATAAATAAACATTCTATGTTACATAGCTTCCTCAGGGCCCAATCGTTAGTTTCCCTGCTTTTAAGATAGGTCTTAATGGCACTACACTGTTTAAGCCTGGAGGACAATGCACTCTTAAATTAATAATACCCTTAATTTCTCTCATTTCTGTCCGATTCTTTATATCACCTTCTCTTAGGCTAGGTTGAATACATTCCAGGACGTTAAATTTAAGCACATGTGTTGGATTATGAGAAATGTGCATTGAAAGAGCATTGTTTAAATCAGCATTCCTTATGTCTCTCATATGATATAGACTCCGATCCTTAAGGTGCGGATCAGCCTGCATTTTCCACAAAGTGATTCCAAGAGGGATGAGGGTTAAATTCCTTCCCTCCTGTGGGAATACCTACCCAGATTTACTTGCTCAACGGCAAGCAATTAACTTGGAGAACATCTACAGATATATGAATCCATTGATATATTTCTTTAAACCAGAAGAGGACAGAATAGCCACTAGTATCAAACAAAAACATATGGAGCTGGAAAGTATGCACCTTGATGACTCCTGTCTACAGAAACTAGCAATGCTACAATTTAACCTCATTATATATGACTATAAGCTTAAAGAACAGAAAATGAAGAAATTGAGTCGTGACTTTCAATATTTTAAGAAAGGCCACATCTTTGAGTGGCCCAGAGATGATAGACGACCTATTTAAAGAGAGAAACCACGAACACAAAGGAAACTCAGTGTGGCCGTGAATAACGTAGACTGTGTGGCAAATGCATTTGATGATGATGATACATGTCCTGATAGTGCAGAGGTGAGAATGGATAGATTAGCCACTGAGTCTTCTGGTGTAGATCGGCATGAAGCTGGCCTGAGCCATGTCTCTCAGACTTCGTCGATGTTGGAGTATAATCCTAACATCTTGTTACAAGCAAGTACTAGACCAAAAGAAGGAGCAGTCCACACATCCATCAACTGGCCTCTACCGGTTTTTGTCAAACAGTTCCACTGGAACCTCAGAATGCAGAGCCAGGAAAGGAAATGGAAAAAAATGATGTAGACTTAGTTTTCAATCTTTCTCAATTAACATTACATCCTGAACATATATCCTTGCTTACCAAGGGTCTGAGTTTTATACCAGCATTATCTGGTCTGAATGAATTTGTTACAGACCTAAGGCTATTTGGAAGAAATATTACTCTCGGGTCAGTTTTTGGATCAGGGAATGATCAACCCACCACTTGTTATAATATTTATATATCTTATATAATATATAATATTATATTATTTATTAAAATTAATTTTATATAATAGATATTTACATATCTTTCTGAAATTGAGTCCATTCAAGAGGAAATGGCAACCGGCAAAGATGCTTCTATAATATGACATGACAGGAATGGGATGCCCTCAAGGAGCTTTAGAAAAAGAGAAGACCTGGTTATTAAACTGGCTGATAAAGGAGGAGGTAGCGTGATAATGGACTCTGAATGGTATACAAGTAAGATGAATCTGAGGCTGTGTGATATGCAGACTTACAAGAAATTAGATAGAAAAGAAGTTGGCAGGATGATCAACAGCCACTTATATGAGTTACTCATGGAAAGACAGCTAGAAAAAGATTTATATGACTTAAGTTATCCACCCTACCATACCAGCCATCAGTGGACTTCCTAAGATCCACAAGGACCCCATAGATCCCCTGCTATGGCCCATAGTGGTGGGGAGAGGGTGGATAATAGAACCTCTCTCGATGTACATTGAAAATGAATTGAAAAAAGCCTTACTACAAGCAAACATGATGCTCAAGGACACAGGTAGTTTCCTAACTGCCCTAAGAAACAAGGTCAAGGGTCTGAAGGATATGAGAGACTTACTATTGGTAGCAATGGACATTAATAGTTTATTTACATTTATTCCGAATCAGTTTGGTATTGAAGCTATCCATCCATTTCTCAGACATCTAGGTATCCTTACAGACCCCATATGCCCCCTTTTGGAGCTAGTGCTAGAAAATAACATCTTTGTGCATGGGTAGGAGCTTTACCTACAGATATGAGGGGTTGCCATGGGCACCCCTTGTGCTAACAGTTATTCAAATCTAGTATTAGCCCAGTGGGAGAAAGAGAAGGTGTTATGTGATTCCAATCCTTCGCATACACATCTACTGTATTATGAACGTTTTGTAGATGATATTTTTATTTTATGGAAAGGGGATGCTAGCCAACTGATTTCTTTTACTGACTATCTGAACAATACCACTAACTTTCTTGTATTTAAAGTCAATTACTCCAAAGAAGTTATTGATTTTCTTGATGTAAAGGTGATGTTGCATCCAGAAACTGGCAAACAGACCTGCCTCCATAGGAATGGTACCTGGAGAAACCACTACCTACATTGCCATAGTATGCACCCCAACCATATTTTTAAAAATATCTTTGAAAATTAAGTCACAAGGGTCTCACGTTTATGAATGTCAGAGGTTGACTTTATAACAGAATGTGACAAATTGCACTGCAATTTACATACAAGGGGCTACAAAGAGTCAGATCTCAAGTTGACGACTGACCTTGAGAATATGAGAACCCATAAGGGATATCCCTACTATACTGAACAATTGACCATTCCATCCCCTGGTGAACACAGGAATAGTAATTCACAACTTAATTGCCTTTTGACATATAGTACTGATAATAAACAAGTGTGTGACACCATTGGAAAATATTGGCCTATACTGACTGCTGATGAGAGGATCAAAAATATTGTAGGAGACAAACCCAGGTTCTCGTACAAGAACAAACGGAACACAAAAAGCCACTTATGTAGTAAAGATGGCTTTGGTCACCAGACACCCTCAGTAAGGAAAAGCACCTTCAGATGCCATCATTGTAAAGCTTGTACTTACATTGACAGCAGCAACACCTTTATTCACCCTATCTCTAATAGTACCTAAGTTTTTGATGTATTTGCAAATTGTACTACTCAACATCTTGTCTATATGGCATCTTGTTGCTCATGTAGAGCTTTCTATGTAGGAAAAACTGATCAGCACCTTAAGAATCAGATTCTACATCATATGAGAGACATAAGGAATGCTGATTTAAAAAATGCACTTGCTATGCACATTTCTCATAAATCAACACGTGTTTAAATTTAAAGTCCTGGAATGTATTCAACCTTGCCTAAGAGAAGGTGATATAAAGAATCAGACAGGAATGAGAGAAATTAACTGGATTATTAATTTAAGAGCACATTGTCCTCCAGGCTTAAACAGTGTAGCGCCATTAAGACCTATCTTAAAAGCAAGGAAACTAAGGATTGGGCCCTGAGGAGGCTATGTAACATAGAAAGTTTATTTATCATGAAGCAGTGCCTTGCTTCCAGCAGCCGTATTTGCTGCCTCTGCTAATAACTATTGTTACACACACTTTTTGTTGCCATGGCAATGAGCCACAAGAAGATGATTGGACTCAATGAGTCCTATAGTAACCTATCACCACAGGGATACATGTCCAAGAAAACAATTGGTTAAAACTAAGAAACTTGTCCAATAGGAACGTTACCACTGAATGCTTCACTATTGACTGTTGACTAATTTCTAGAACTGCAGTTTGCCGCTATGCTTCCAGTCAATACTAAGACTATGAATCAGCATTTGCATATGTGGTCCACCCCACATTTGTGACTGGGCATCTGGGTTTTAAATAGAATCTGTAGCAGGATTCACATATGATCTGAAGAAGGCTATATCAGCTGAAAGCGCTTATCGGACCGACTTTTATTCCTGCATTTTACAGTTTTATTCAATACATTTGTGGTTTTAACAGTTGCATCATGGTGCCGTGGTGGTCTGCCAAAGGTTTTCCTTGTAGTTTGTTTTGTTTCCATTGACACCTTTAGCAGTTGTAATAGTGTTTATTTTACTTGATGGTTTGTTTTGCTGATGATTTGGTGCCCTTGCATGCAACAGTTTTAGCTAATGACATCAAACTCAACTTACAATCAGGCCTCCATGTTAATTGTGGAAAATTGTATAAAACTAATGAAAGAGAAACACATTGTGTGAACCCTGAATATCTAAATGACTAGCCAAAGTAACCTGGTAGATATAGCATAAGATGAAAAGATCATACACTTTAAGCAGGTGTACAGAATTATATACCTAAGCAACTGGCTAAGCAAGTGTACAGAATTATATGCCTAAGCAACTGGCTAAGCAACTGTACAGAATTATATACTTAAGCAACTGGTTAAGCAAGTTGACAGAATTATATACCTAAGCAACTGGCTAACGCTTGCTTTTATATTCAGTTCTTGCCTGGCTACACTTATATACATCTGTGTATGTGCCAGCAGTTATCCCAATAATGTGCACAAAGGTATGCTTTACTAATGGGAAAGGGATATTTGTCCCTCAGGTTGAATAAGGGCTTCTGGTTACCTTGTTGCTTCTGCCACCAACATTTTTCTACAATGTTGTATTAATAAAACTTGCTGTTTGTTTTTAGAAAGCAGCATCATTGTCAGATCTGTGCAAAAATAGGACGGTAGTTAATAAAGAAAATTCATACATTCCTTCTCTATACCCAAAAAGTGAATACTTAAACCACTTGCAACCCCATGCACAACAGATGACCATTAAAGAGAGGCCATGTAGAGTTATGTCCAGTCAGCCAGCCATTATCAGTCTAGCCAAGCCAAAGACTAGCCTTAAAGGAGATGACTGATCCTTCATTGCCATTGTTCTGAAAAGGGGGCTCCTTGTCCTCTACTGTTTGACAGCCAGATGAACAAACCTCTTTAGAACCACACTGCTTCCAGATGAAAAGAAAGATATATGTGAAAACAAAGGCTACACCCATCCTGAGCAAACTAACCAGCCTCCCCACTTTATCATATCTATGCTGTCTTTCCACTTATACTGTACTAAATCCAGACCATGTAATAGTCTGTAGATATTTCTAGTTTAACAGTGAAGAAAGTCATGCATCCATCTGGAGTAAATACTTTGATAGCAAAAAGTAGCTTCTAAACGTTTTAGAGTTGGAGCACTTTCTGTGTGGAGTCTGCATATCCTCCTCGTGGTCGATTAACTTTAAAGACATGCAGGTAGGTGCGAGCGTGAATGGGAGTGCCTTCATTGAAGGTTGGTCGTTGGGCTGGCAACTCGGCACTGTAAAAATTCACTGCCAATCATGAGCTGACCGGAGTTCTGCTGTGGCGACCCCTAACCGGGAAAAGCCGAAAGACTTTTTTTGAGACACATGTAAGTAAGAGGATAGCTTGAAGTACAGCAGTATTGACCTTAGTATATTCATCAGAGAGATCACACTTGTGTGATCATATTTTAGAGTGTGGATTACATTACATCAGCATTGCACTTCTGCCTGACACACTTTTTAAGTATGGAATGCTGTTCTACTTCCTGTTATTTTTTTTTTTTTTTTGATTTTTTGCTATTTACATATAATCTTTGTATTTTACCTTCTGCTCAGCTAATGGCCGGAATGGATCTGTGTGGATCAGTTACTCCTAAATTTTTTTTTTGTTAAGCTCACCATCTCCCAGTGTTAACAAACACTTTTTTTTTTTTTTTTTTTTTTTTTACATATGCCACATAAATTCTATCTCCTCTGCCTTTTCCTGGTGAATCCTTCATCTGTCCTTCATGTGAAAGGACTCCATTTTATCTAATCATCTATTCACCAAGTAAGTATGTAGATAAGTTCTTTACAGAGATGACCGTAGCCAAAGCAACAAAGGCAATGTGCATGGGCAGTCAGACTAACTTATACCATGGTGCTATGAGGCAATTATATTAAACACTGTTATACCCTGCAGCTACCCTTTTACCAAGTACAGATCTTATATATGGGACATTGTTCCTGCATATCTCAGGCTAAGAACTGCTGTTGTACAATTTTCAGATGAATTTCTACTATTCAGCAGCTTCCATGTACCAGTAGCTCTCCATTCACAGTGGCTGGTATTAGGAATGAATTTTATTTCGCACAAGGTTTATATGATAATAAACAGTAATATAACTACAGCTGTAAATCAGACTAAATGAATGTATAAAGTAACCCTAGTTGCCTATTAAAGGCAAGAGCATGTTTAAGAAGAAAGAGCACTGTTAACAATCATCCTTTTATATGTGTTCATTAGTGACACATTTGGAATACAAGTAATTCAGACTTGTTGCTGACGGTACATAGGAAATGTCGTCTTTATCCTTTAGAAACCCTTAATGAATGATGACGGTCTGTGATGCCCACATGTGATGTTATATACCTTTGTTTATGTCTGCTTGTGACTCTGCAAATGTGTGTGCCTCTACATGCATGTATGTATCCCTATTGTATGTGTGTGTGTATGTCTCTGTGTGTGTTAACTGTGATTATATAAATATCTGAAATGCTGAAATAAAGCTAACAATAACAGAATGTTCAGACTGTTGAATCAGCAACAAGGTATTTACTGCTTGCTTTTTGTATGACTAACATAATTTTATGTCCATTTTTGTTTCTTTTATTTTTCTCTCATTCTTTTGTAGTGTTTATCCATAAGCTATTGTTTGAGTTTAAGTGAATTACACCTTCCTATTCTTGTTTTTACAGTTAGTTAACATTTTCTTAGTCAGAGATCTCCTAAAAGCAGCTTGCTGTCTTCTAATCTATTACTCTCTTTCATTACTAGACCCTTGTCGCCACATTGCTTTAATCATTTTTTTTTTGTATCTCCCACAGGATGCATTAAAAAAATTCACTGGAAGTCAAGAAGCAGAAGTTTTGAAAACTTGTGGAGGAACTGTAAAAAAACTTTTGCTGCAGCTAACAGCTGTAAACAGAAAAATGGCATGCTGCAAGTGAATGAAAAGGACGGGGCCACTAATACCACTGACAGAGATCTTACAGAGGCTTCTTCTGAGATGAGCGGATTGCCTTAAAGACAAAAGGACTCCAAGAAATTGAAGATCAAAGGATGTAGCACCTGCAATGCTGCTGTGAATGAGACAGAGGAAAACCTTTCATTTCCTTAATGTGGCAAAAAAGTTAATAGTGAATAGGATTTCAGTATGTCTTTGTCCTGGCGAAACTGGATTTCTAATGAGGGTGGAAAACATCTGTTTCTGGTAAGACTCGTTAAAAACTTCTGTGTCTCAAACGTGTGCGCATACAGCTATGTTCTTCTTTTTCTTTAACTATTTGTTATTTTGAATCCAGTATCTAAATTACTGGCTAAGTGAATAGTATTTGAAGGCAAAATTATATATCTGGTAGCAATGATGTTTTATTTATTTGTCCTTTGACATATTTATTTATTTATTAGATAATTAAGATGGAGCACTGTAAAAATGTAGCATTTTCAGGCATGATTTGGGTCATTTAGGGGTGTGCACAGTTACTGAAGTGTAAAAATAAAACAGAGAAAAGGAATATAAATAGAGCTTGGAGATACTACAGTAAAGACTCCACTAAACTTAAGCAATCATGAAGATTATCTCAGTACAAAACAGCAACTTGAGCCCATCCACATAAAAATACATTTCATAAATCATTGATATGGTTCCTTTGATGGAAATTGCTTAGAGTAACCACAACTAATTCATACATTGTTAGTCATACATATTGGTAGCTGTGATCAACAATTCAATATGGATTAGCAGTATTTTTATTCAGGGTCATTGATGAGCTGTCAGAACTGTTTACTGAAGGTTTGAGACAATGAATGCGCTTTCTCCCTACCCAATGCAAAATGCAGTTCTTTGCAGATGCACTTATCTTGGTAATTTTGTTCACTTTTTCTTCAGCAATAACCTGAGGAGGGAGAACAAGACTGGTATACAAAACTATTTAGATACACAGTAATAAGGCAAGATCAGTGTATGTAGCTAATGGAGGCTGCACCAGTGACGCACACATCCTGCACATGTGAAGCTATATATCAGGGGGTTAAAACAAAACATTTAGCATAATATAAATAGGATAGGATTTTATCAAAGATGTTTAATGTGATGAAGGAGCATTAATGTGCATGACCTGTACACCCCCTTGGTGCGCATGTATGTGTGTGTGTATGTATACACACACACACACACACACACATATATATACACATATATATATATATATATATATATATATATATATATATATATATGATTGTGAAAAAAAGTGCTTTACTGTACAGCAGGTACTGTACATAGTTTCTGATGTAGCCAGATCAGTTCATTGTAGCCACCAACATAGCGATAGTTAAGCTTTAAGAATAGAAGGAAGAAGTGATGTTTTATAGCATGACCAAGGGTTGAGGCAGTGTTTCATCGTATTTTTATTTGCTAACTAGATAAACTGAGTGCAAATTACTCTTTTCACGGGTTACCTGGAAACACTGTCAGGTTCACTCAAACTCACATAGTATACATATGAATACAGAGGGAATCAAATCCCTGAGCTGAAAGACGAAGCCATTAGCAGCTAACAGATTTAATCCTCTGTGTTCACCTGCCAGAAGAAAACAATTTCTGTATTACACAATCTCCAGCACCACATGCAAAAAACTTAAACTCTATACTCTAAACATTATCATGTCCATGTTTCCTGCACCTTGAAGTAGTGGTGGTGCAGTGGTAGCGTTATTGCCTCACAGCAAGAGGCTCTCCCATTCGATTCTCGGCTTGGGTTGGGAGTGCCTTCTGTGTGGAGTCTGCATGTCCTCCCCGCGGTTGAGTGGGCATTCGAAAGACATGTGTTGAATGGGCATGCCTTCATTGAAAGTTGGGTGTCGGGCTGGCAACTTGACACCATAAAAACCAACTGCCAAATCATTAGCGGACCGGAGTTCCGCTGTGGTGACCCTAACCGGGAAAATCCAAAAGAACAACAACAACCACCCTAAACATTATCATGTCCATGTTTCCTGCACCTTGAAGTAGTAATAAACATTATTGCAACAATTTTATTTGCTGAAATAGCACTTAAAGTGCATTTTTCATGAACTTAGCATTCTTGCTACAAACACATCACTTTAACATTACACATATTTATTAGTAGTTGCTAGTTTATGGTGAACCCCTTTTGTAATGTTGCCAAATAGTATGTGGGCAAATAGAGCACATACTGGGTGTTGAGTTACTTCTTAGTCTGTTAGAGAGAGGGCACAAGATAGGGAGAGATGAAGAATGACAGTTCCAGCGTTGAACCTTTTTGGACTTTATTGGGCACTTGTAAAGTGAAGCAGTCAGCACAGGTTTATGTGATTCTATTTTAGGGATAGCTGTTAACCTACTGAGCTGAAACATCAATCAATGATGTATTATTGTTTTTGAAGAAGTTATGCATTTTGTATTATAATGTGTAGCAGTTGCTTTATACAGTGTCAGTGGCACAACAGGTAGCTCATTTGCTTTTAGTGCTGGAAGACCAAAACGTTCTGGGTTCTATTCCTACTCCAGATCATTGGATTGCTGACACCGCAGTGCAGCATTAGGGGGGTGCTGCACTCCTGGGTGTGTCACCCTTTGGATGAGACATTAAATTCAGTTCCCATTTGGTTGAGTAGATGACAGGTCAGGTGGATGTAAAAGATCCCACAGCACCTACCAAAAAGCATAGGTGAAGTGTCTTGATGCCGCTGGCCAAATTGCATCAGTAGTAGAAATATCACCTTGGGCCTCTCCTGAAAAGTTTCCACTAGTGTAGTAGGACTAACAGAGTCAACAAAGGATAGATAAATGTGTGCTGCCACTGACGAGGAAGATTTACATATCCATTGTTTGATGGCTGCTAATCTGGAGATACAGGTAGGAACATAAGGATTCTGAAAGCATCTAACTGCAAACAAATAATAAAAGGAGGAGCTGAAGAATAATATTTAATGAGCTTACTCCCTCAGGTGCAGGGGCATTATTAATGTGGGTCTTGTATTATCAAAAAAGCCACAAAAGAAACATTTGTACACATAACTATATAAACACTGATCCATACTACCTCCTTTGTACTGGATTTTTTTTTTCTTTTTGAACAAAATCGTGTCATCTTACTTGGGGGTCATTGTATTTATCATGTGTATTTATCACGTGTGTTGGAAATATAAGTGAAAGTTTAAAGTATGGTCGATGAACTGTTGTATTGTACTTGCAGTAGATGTGAAGTCACAAGCAGATGATTATTTCATTTTATTTAAGATGTTTTCATTTTGAGTAGCAAGTTCCTCAGTGGGGTATTTTACTTGCGTCTCTGTAGTGTGGTTTGACTAAACAGTGTTAATAAAATTATACAGGGCCTGATTATATCACATTGGAAAGCAGAGGTCAAACCTGGAAAAGTCAGTTTTGAAAAAAAATGTCAGTCATATTTTTTTGTGACCAGCATAGTTGTTGACAAAATAGTTTTCTATCATCTACCATGGTCCAACATTAAGGGGTAAGAAGACAAATTGTGACTATTTAGCAATTTATCACATAGGATTAAGATAATCAGTTGATGATGAGATTCATCTTGTAATCCAAGGTTTGATTCCCTTGATTTCCACTAATATACAGTGTGATTTTGTACAGTACCTTCAGTTTATACCTAAAGTGAAGTCACCTGGATAACAAATAGAAATAAAATAAGCCATTGGATCACCCCTTGACATGATAAACAGCACTTTGATGATAAATTGTTTTATTGAGGTTTATCAATGCTCCAAGATGCAGTGACCAAGGCATCAATCTGTTGTAAATAAATTGTCTGAAACAACATCCACAGAGCTTAGAATGCTATGTGCAACACACTGTTTTTCACCTAAGAGCTCCACAACTTGCCCTTTTCCACTGAGATATTGCACTTCCAGAAATTGTCAGATAAAATGGAAGGTGACCCGTATATGGTGATTGCATGGGCCACAACTTCACACATAAACATATTTGTTTTTGCATTTGTGAAGTAGATTAATTTTCACAGAAGAGTACTTTTAAATGTTTATGTCATGTTAGACAAGACAGGTTCAGCTTCAGTATTCTGCCCTGCATCCTTCTAAAGCATGTATTATGCCCATTTTATATCAAGGAAGTGCAGAATTTTTAGATAAATGTGGCTCCTACATAGACAGAGTGAGAGTGTAATATGGCTGTCTGCCTATGTATGTGCTGTTCTAGGAATAGTTTACTCACCTTTAGGGATATCCAATCCATTGCTATATCTATATGTGACTACCCCTATATTTAATAGTGCTGTACTGATTGAGTCTTAAGGAGCTCTGAATGGTTTTAATGGCAATGCTGTAGTTCTTCAGCTTTATAGCAGCAGATGTGCTGCTGAATCGGCTAAGCCCTCATTTGGTTGGAAATCTAGGCAAAAAGATATGCCTATAAAATGTGAGTTAAACATTCTGTAAGCACATTGCTGAAGGGTCAGTGCTGTACCATGAGGGAATGCATACTTGAGAGTGCCTTTCATAAATATAGTCATTTCAAGATCAAACAAAATGCTATAGTTCACTGGGAAAGCTATTATCTATATATTTGCTTAACATATTTATGTTTATCTTTTTTATGTGCCTCATGGTTTAGTGCTGTTTGAGACAACTGAAGTGTGGTTAACATACCATCCAGGAATGACTGACTCTGTAGAAACAACTATTTATTTTATTTGTGTTTGCTAACTAGATAGATTTGGTGGTACAAGAAAGATTATTTGCAGCCATTGCATGGCCCAAAAAGGTACAAGTATGTATAATATTTAATTACAGAAATAACACTAAGAACTACAAAGTACATAACTAATACAAATAAATGTAGATTAAATGTATAGAATCATGTATACAAATAATGCAACTGGTGAGCAGTGATGTAAGTACATCCAAAAATTGTTTGCTGTATCATCATGGTGAAGTGTAGTGTTCAAGGAGATAGATACAGCAAATGTTACAGTATATAACAATTCAACTGTTCAAATGTTTTAATGTACAGAAATAAGTAAGTTTCCAGCCAGTGTGAAGCATTTGCATTTCTGTTCTATACACAGAAATAATTGTATCTATTTAAAATCTTTGATAAATCTGTCAAGGCTATAGAACAACTCATCTGTTAGTGATATTATGTCATATTCTGCAAATTACAGTCATCTCCTAAAGCCTACCTCTGGTTCCCTGCAACCTGTATATTGTATACTAAGGCTATTTATATGACAGCAACTAACAGTAATAATAATAATAATAATAATAATAATAATAATAATAATAATAATAATAATAATAATAATAATAATAATAATAATAATAATAGAGGTAAGGAAGATAGTACAGCCAGTAAACCTGTCTGTGAGGAGCAATGTCTGATTGGGTGTTTCTACATATATATTCTTTAGCATGACTACACATTTTGTACATCAGCATGCTAGTAGAACATGAATTAAGGTTTCGACCTTCACATGTACCTCTAGTCCGATTGCACTTATCTATATTTTACTGCACTGTAGATTAGTAATGTGTTTATATTTTCCATTTTTTAGATGTGAAACTTTTAGCAATGGAAAAGGATCTTTTCAGCATAGCAATCCAAGAAGCAGAGTCATTTATGTTACAGTGAAGATTTTACAGTCAAGAAAGTTTAACTTTGAAGGTATGAATTCAGAGTTAATAAGATAGGAGGGAGTCACAAGCAAAGCTTCACAGTTTTGTGGTATGATTTCCAACAAAGTTCCAATAATTAATAAGCTCTGAGCATGTTGCTATCACATAAATCTGAATGGAATCTTCCATAGTTTCTACAGCAAAGATGCTGCTGAGGTTCACCCATAATTGCATTTTTTTTTTCAGTTTGTTTGTTTATTCATTTGTTTTTGATTGGGTTCAGGCAGATGTGCAGCTCTCCAAGTCACATTAAGACACACTCCAGGTTGCCAATGAGTGTCCAGTTGGCAGTCCACCAAAGCCATCACCAGTCCCCCAAACTCCTGAGGGCTGACCCAGCAAGACATCCCTCATCGTGAGAAACTGCACCATTGGGCACCAGTGAGCCATACACTTCACTCATCACAGGTAACCTCCCTCACCCTGTTGAGAGGTGGGCCTGAAGAGCAATGGGAACCCAGTAGGTAGCAGCAAAGTAGGTACATTACATGATAGCCTTTGCTAGCCCACATCATGTTTGCAGCTGACATGGTATAAAACAGCAATGTAAATAGAGAGAAATAAAGTAAGGGCAAGTAATAAAGTAAAGAAAATGTCAGTGATAAAGAAGAGAAAAAAGCATAAGAAATTGTCACTAGGTTTAGCTACAATGGTTTGCAGTACAGGCCATTGAAGACAAAATGCAATTAGCTAAGAAGTGTGATAACGGGAGAGAGAGGCATGCTGACACGCATGTACTACTGGCTGTACTAGTCATCAGATACAACTCCGCTAATGAATCTTGTGAACTTCATTGAGAGTGTTACTCATGCTGTAGGATTTGCGCAAGATATCACACAGCAAACCATGACCTTGCCAAGACATTTGATATCATACTATGTGCAAATGTAATAAACAAGGTGAAGGAACTCCAAATTGATCTTATGTGTCCAGGTAGATAGAGTAAGAGGGTGCATTCTGTATGAAGGTGACCAGCAGAGTTCCACAGAGATCTGTGCTGGGTCCTTTACTGTTCATTATCTACTTCTCAGATCTTCATTTAGCAAACGAGGATTTCTGGTTTATAAAGTCTGTGGATGATTGCAAATGGGGAGTCTTTCCCAAGTCCCTCTCTGAAGTACAGGCTCTCCAACAGGGTGTTACACTTGTCAGTAGCTCGTGTACAAAAATGGGATCAAACAACACCAAGAAGTATAACACTGTAGCATTTAAGCACCCCTTAGCTTCAACTTGTAGTATAGATAACACACCACTCCAAAATGAAAAGGAAGTGAGAGACCTAGGCACTTGGGTGGGTAGCTCCCCTCACATTTGACTATCACATTGCAATGTTGATAAAGAAATCCTTTTACTTTGCACAGTTCATACCAAAAAAAGATTTTCTTCCAGATCTGGTTATTTAATGCTGTATTCTAATACTGTAAACTAAGCTGAACTGTTTGTACTGCATTTGTCAACCTTACTGTGCCTGTTAAATCATATTTTGTTGCTGTTTTCACTGTTGCTAAGTTTTTTTTTGCTATGTTCACTGTTTGCAAAGTAGTTTTTGCTTCTTTTCACTGTTTGCAAAGCATCTGCTCTGTTTTCCTGCCAAGCAGTGTTTTAAATAGCTGATTTCGTTTACTGTTTAAAACATTATTTAGTGTCTCCTTGCTACTTTTCTGCTGTTTAAATCATTTTTTAGTGTCTCACTGCTGTTTAAAACATTTTTTAGTATTTCCCAACTAAATTAGTGTAGCTAGTAGATGTAGCATAGTCCAAATACAGATTTGTTGCATTTGGGTCTCTTTGAAGTGGCTGCTGTATTCTGAGCACATTTTTCAAGCCATCTTTGATTGGAAAAGGACCCTTTTGCACCCCTGTGAGAGAAGTATGCTGATTGGAACCTGTCTCGTGAAGGTGAATGGTTTGGGGGTTGGAGTAAGCATCATCATTTGTTCTTTTGAGTTTTTTAATAGTTTTTTTTTAAGTTATTATCGTGTGGGGTTTAAGCCTTGTATTTGATCTGATTTCTACTTGTTTTCACATCACACAACACTGTGCACTGCCGTGTAGTTGTGTGGCATAGCTGGACAGATAATTTCGACAATTTTTCCCTTAGATACAGCTGTACTACATTAGTGTGGTCCTCATCTTTAGTACATCTCCAGTCTAAGAAGTATTGCTAGTGAGCTGTGACCTATTAAACCACCAGCCAAAAACCCCATCAGACATACCCATCTACAGAGCACCTCCTGGATCAGTCCTGAAATCACCCCCTTTGTGCTAAGTTTTTCAGACCTAGCTTTATATACAGTTGGACTGCCTTTGTTTCTCCTGCCATCCTTGTTGACTTGGATCCCCTAAGGCAGTGTAACAAGTGCACCATGCACACTGACATCCCTCTACTAATACATCTCTCACACTCTGTGCTAGAGTGAATTATCTACACCAACAATCTTGAATCCCTGCTCTCTTGCACTCAAAACAGTAACACTGAAGAGGTTGTCAACTCACCCACCACTAATCATGCACATAGTACCACTACTCATATACACAGGATGCATTCAATACATAAAACAACATAAGCCGGGATTCTCTCAGAAAACTTAACAAAATACCAGAGACCTCCAAAACAAAAGACTGCTACAACTAACACAGTTCCCTCAGCACCCAAGACACATAGCAACACCAGTGTCTCACCTACTAAGCCATTAAGACATAACACTCAAAAAACACATTTTCTTCTCATTAGAGACTCCATAGTGAGACACATGGATGTCCCTTTCACCAGGTTAGATAAGGAGAAAATCAAGGTCTGCTGCCTGTCCAGTGCCAGGATTCATCAGATCACACATATGTACTCGGGTCTCTCGGCAACATGTACCATTATAACGCTGTCATAGCTCATGTTGGAGTGAATGACCTGATATGTATGTCAATGGACTATTTGAAGAGAGACATGATTGAGCTCTCCAAGTATGTGTCCCAGGCAGGTATGTCCCTAGCCTTGTGGAGTACATTACCCTCACCTAGAATGATGCCACAGTATGAACACAAAATGATCGATTTCAATAGTTGGCTTAGTTTTTGGTGTCATTCTAAGGAGATCCAGTTTCTGTGTGCCTGGGATGACATGGTTGACAAGCTTTGCTGCTTTGCCAGAAATGGTTTGCACCTGGCACCACTATCCTTTCATTTGCTGGAAAAGGTGCTTGCTTTCCCCATAGTTCCTTTTTTAGGCAAGGTCTCGGAAACAAAATTGCCGATGTGAATATTGCCAACCAAAACAAAATAAGGGTTATGCTGCTAAACACTAGGAGCTTAAACCAAAAACTGCACACCCCAGAAGCGCTTCTATCACTGGAGGATATAGATGTCTGTGTAGTTACAGAAACCTGGTTCAAGGCCTCAGACAGTACCCCTGCCTTGCATGGCTACAATGCCTTTGACACCTTCAGAGTTAGGCTGGACAACTCCATGCAGTTACTCCAAGTTCAGATTACTGTGGTTAAGACCACTCATTCAAGTCATAGCTAGTTAAAAGATCCCCCTCCATGGTTCATGATGTGCATGAGGCCTACTTGACCAAACAGGAGTCAATCCAAATACTGCCAAACACTCTGGTCATGAGGGATTTCAATTATCCCGCCATCAACTGGGAAACCTACTCTAGCCCTACCTCACTCTTTTAAAAGTTCCTTGACTTAGTTAACTCAAATGCTTTGGAGCAAATTGTTCAAACCCCAACAAGAGGAAAAAACATACTAGATCTGGTCCTCACTAACATGGCAAACAGATGCACTACTGCAACTGTTGGACCCTCATTAGTTAAATCTGACCACAAATCAATTGACTTTGAACTGGCACTAACACCAGAACTCAGAAAGGGTGAAGTCAGACTAAAAAAATTCACCAAAACATGCATTCCAAGCCCCACCCTCCCTCCCAGTTGGAAGTGGTAATTACAAAAAAGCTTACACTAAAGGCCTGCACAATCACTTGTATAAGTGCATAGTCTCAGTTGCTCCAGAGAGAATCAAAGCCAGAGCCCCAAGTAAAGAAAAAGCCACTTTGGTGGGCATCCAGCATCAACAAATGTAAAAGCAAATGCAAAACGTTGTTGTCTAAGAAAACTAAGGCGAAGCCCCAACAATGGAAAAGCACCCTCCATAGCCTCAACAGGCAAATAAGACAACATATCAAATCCTCTAATGGTAACTTTGAGAAAAACTTAGCAATCACAGCCAAGGGTAACCATAAATCCTTTTACAGCTGTGTATGTAGCTTAAAAGGTATCCTGCAGAGATAGTGAACCTGCTAGTGGACAGATTTGGTGAAAATTTCACTCCCTTATCCCCTTCAAACTTATTGCAAACCTTGCCGCAATCTCCCCACCCTACATATCTGCAGAGCAGGTCATTAAAGCCTTGTCTAAGGCAAAAAACACAGCCTCTATGAGACAAGATGGCATCCCACGCTGTCTTCTAAACAAACTAAAACATGAACGAGCATCTCCGTTAAGTACCCGATTCAGTCACAGCCTAACCACTGGCTTTGTTCCTGGAGAAAGGAGAACAGCAGCAGTTATTCTCCTCCACAAAGGTGGCTTAGCAACAGTCCCAGCAAATTATAGACCCATAAGTCTGACCATCCTCATCTGTAAAGCCATGGAACGTATTTTCATGGACCTCATAAAGACATAGGTGGCCACCAAACCCTGTATCTGACCATTCAGCTTCATCAAGGGCAGATTCTGCCTGTTAAACCTGATGGATTTCTTTGAAAATGTGATCAGGGCCATTGATGAGGGCAAACCTGTGCACACAGCATGCCTCAACTTGGCAAAGGTCTTTTATACAATCCCACACTTGGGCATTGTCGTTAAACTTGGCAAACTGAATGTACACCCCTTTGTTGTAAGATGGGTTGCCAACTGGTTCACAAACCAGTCACACACTTATCAAAGTGGGTGACTCCACATCAACGACTAGACCTGTCACCAGCGGGGTGCCACAAGGGTCAGTGCTGGGACTCCTACTCTTTGGTATATATTTCTCAGACATTCAGGCCAAAGCTAAGGGGATGTGGCTGACCAAGTTTGTGGATGGCTGAAAACTGGGTGCAATTATTGAATCCCCAAATGTTGTCAGTATACGTCTGGAGGGTCTTATGCAGACCAACGACTGGTATCTTAGTCATGGTCCAAAATTGAATGCAAATAAATCCATGATCATTCCCTTCGGTAAAAACAATGTCTCTTCATGCTGTCAAATTAACAACAATACCATATGTACCTATGAAGTGGTAAGAGATCTGGGATCACAAGTAGAGAGCAACCTTAACTTTGACCACCATGTGTCTCCTGTAGTAAGGAAGGATTTCTCCATAGCACACTTGATTAGCTAAGGCATCGCCTCTAGAGCAAAAGAGGTTATAACCTCTCTATACTCTTCACTAATCAGGCCTATAATTGAGTATAACACCCGTTTTGGCATGTACAGTACAAAGCACCTGCAGCAATTGGAGAGAGCTCAGAGGTTTCTAACTAAGAAGATAAATGGACTCCAGCACATACCTTACATAGACTGACTAAAGTCCCTGTCACTGTATTCAGTATTGCATAGACTTCTTAGGGGAGACTTATGACTGGCTTACAGAGCAATCTCTGACCCAAACCTAATGAATTTGCTGTACATCCGTAAATCAAATGGGACTTGAGTTACTCATTCCAGGGACCATAATATGGCCTGTGACTTGAATAGAACGTGCTGGAGGGACAGCTTTGTCTCTCAGCTACTGCCATGTCTTTGGAATAGGCTGCCATTTCATGTGAAGCAGAGCACCTATGTGTCACTGTTCAAAAGGAGCCTGGACGAGTGGATGGGGCACCATATATTCTTACCAGAGATAGTACCCACAATGCTCCTGGACTTTGGCAGTCATTAATAAATAGACTCATGGGTACTGACTAGAGTATCTATGGTATTACATTCGGATGAAACGGCTAGGTTTGAAATGACCTCATGGTCGATAGCCTAGTAACCTCCTTTGATCCTATGATCAAAAGAAGATCTCACTTCTTTGTTCTCTGTACTAATTAGACCCATTATTGAATACAACACCCTGTTTTGGATGTACCTTACTAAGCATATCCAGCAGTTGGAAAGATCATAGAGGTTTGTAGCTAAAAGATCATGGGCTTAAAAGATCTGTGCTACCAAGAAATACTGGAGCTTTTATGTCTATTTTTCTTATTTCACAGAATAGAGTGTCATATAGATTATTTAGGATGATCTTTGCCTTACTTTTAGGGCTAAAATGAAAAAAAAAAAGGCTCACGTAGTGAACAGTCACCAACAACCCTCAATGCACTGTAGACTGTTTAGTTCTTCAGTGAAGTAAACAAAAATGCAGATTCCAGGTGTCACATAAAAATGAAGAATGGAGACTTTATAAATCCCAAACATAAAAGGATGCCAACTATACAAAAATGGTCAAGGACTTTCGTCTAGTCAGCACTGGACTTTTTCAGAACCGTTTGACTTGCATAGAAAACCTCTTTGTTTAAAAATCATGCAGTCATATGACAATTCAGTTAGTACAATATTTAAAATTTTAAAGCGACAGTGTTAAATTTAAGCAAATAAAACATGATCTACCAGAAGAAACAATACAGAATATATCGACCAACCTAAAAATACTGCAAAATTGTACAGGAGGAGGAGAAGGAGAGGGAAGGAGTCCCCCACTTTTTGAAGGTGTAGTTTAAAGTACTCTTGTTGAGAAGTTTAATCTGGTTACTAGTAGTCAGTGTTTGTCTGTAGAACACAGAATTATATTAGTGGAGTAGCAGGTGCTTATGAAATTTAAAGATGGACAACATTATGGTCTGTTAATGAGTTTATGTGTAGTTTAACTATGAGAAAGATAAGAAATGGGGCAGCTCTGTCCAGCTCAACTATTTCAGGGCTAGCAGTGGTGTGTCGTATGAGTTAAACTAATTGTGAATCTAGCAACTTTGTTATAGTTGACCCATCTGTTTAGGTAATGTTTGGTTAAGGACTTCCCTCAAGGTCACACACATGAGGGCTGAGGAAATCAAACCCAGTAACACAGCACTTACAGTTCATAACCTTAACCTTTTCACCAGCTGCCACCAACAGACTATAGAGGAGTAATATAAAGGTGTACTGGAATAAGTTGGGTTGAGGAGATGTCTTTTCTGGTATTATCAGTTATTAATAGCTTGATCCTGTACTGGGAGATGAGTTTTTGTTGTGTTTTTTTAAACTGCCTGTTTTATGTGAAGGTGAAATTTGTGTTTTCATCTGTAGCAGTACCTTGAAGTTTGGTGAGGTTATATTGAAAAGTTCTTTTATACAGCTAATTGTTTTGGGATAAATAAAATTAGTTTATACTGTTTAGGGCGTAGGAGTAACTGAAAATGAGTCAGCCACAATACTATGCAGGAAAAGGAATATTGTGTTACTACTTGTAAATTTTCCAGGGTTTGGATAGAACAGATCAAGGTGGAGTCATCTGCATTCTGGACAATGGAAGCATGTTTATTTGCTTTATGGATGTCATTTGTAAATATATTAAAAGTAGAGGGCCAAAGATGGACCCTTGGGGAAAGGTCAGCAGATATGTTAAACAGGAAATGTAAGAGACTGTTTAAAAATGTTGCAAATGTTATATGACTATTTTGCTTTTGCAGCTAAATGTAACTGCAGCTTTTGTTTTCTTTTTGGGGAGGGGTAACCGAAAGCAAAACATCCTGCATGTAACCAAGATGAACAGGAAGGAACTAGTCACTCAAAGCATTACACAATGGACTTTTCCAAAAAGTATATTATATGTGGTTTGAGTTTGATGTACAAGCTAGAAGGCTGTCCTTTCAGGCCAATAGGTAGAACTCTTTTGATCTGATACAGTAAAGAGGTTGATTTGCTGGGAAGGTTTCTGCTAAATGTATATCTTCCAGTTCTGACCTTTTCTGAAATACCCCTACAGGGGTAAATGGCTTGACACTTTTACTTTTGAATACTTACCTCACATAAACTATTATTGGGCAACAGATCTGTATAGCAACTGGATTAGATATAGCAGTGAGTTTGTTTTATCTGGACTTCGTGTTGTATTTTGTCATTTTTACACAGTAACATAGAGGTCCCAGTAATTCTTCTACCCAGACTGAGATGGATAAATTATTTTTTCTTCTTTTGCAATCCAGCTAGCTAAGAGTTATTGTGTGTATCTGTGTGTGTGTGTGTGTGTGTGTGTGTGTGTGTGTGTGTGTGTGTGTGTGTGTGTGTGTGTGTGTGTGTGTGTGTGTGTGTGTGTGTGTGTGTGTGTGTCAGTGTGGTGCGTTTTGGGATTAATTAATTTACTGTCAGAATTTATGATTTCCCATCCAATGATCAAGGTTTTGCTTGAAAAGGGTCAGAGACAGGGTTACCAGATGTTCCCATTTGAGCAGGATTGTCCTGGGATCAGCAGCCCGATCCAGAGTCCCACACTGCTGGTTTAAATCCCGGCGAAACAGCCTCCATTTTTTTTTGATTGGCCCGTATACCGGCATACGGGCCAATCAAAAATCGCTAAACACAGAGCTACTTGTGTTTAATGCGGAACATCGGGCAGTTCAGTATTAAACACAAGTAGCTCCATTTTGCGATTTTTTTAATTGGCTCATATACCGGCATACAGGCCAATCAAAAATCACTAAACACAGAGCTACTTGTGTTTAATGCAAAACTGCCTGATGTTTCGCATTAAACACAAGTAAGCTCCGTGTTTAAAGACAGACCTTTTTTTTTTTTTTTGGTCTTCACTTAGCGTGAAAGACCTTTTTTTTTTTTTTCTGTCCCTACCTGGCCAGTCAAAAATCTGGCAACCCCGGTCAGAGATCACCTCTGCTTCATGTGGATGGAGATCCTTTGAGACATTTTGGTCTCTCCAGCTCGCTTTGTTTATGTTGCAGGCAAAATTCAGGTGCTTAGATCTTATGTTCCTGGTGCTGTTTGTTTTGTGGATATACAAAAAGCCAAGAATATACTCAGTCAGGCACACTGGTCACCAAGAAAGTCCAGAAATCCACCAGACTGCAGAAGTAATATACATTTGAATGACTGTTCATGATCCAGAAGCAAGGAATTTGATCCATGAATCGGATGTTTTGGGGGCTGATTTTGATTTCAATGACTGGTTAACATGGGTGTTTCTTTATCCACTACACAAACCCCCCCCAACAGGAATGACTTACATATCAAGGTAATGTGTATTCTTTAAAAGAAAAAACTGATTAAATATAAGTCGTTGACTTTGGACAACTGGTTTTTGGAGCAGTGCTTGGAGAGAAAGTATGTCCCTAAGGGCTTAAGACTTAAAATTCCCCTAATAATGTGGTTGAAGGGGCAGCTGTCTTTAATGACTTAGTGGAAAATTTTAATGACTGCGGTCTTGCTGTTTTACGCAGTATTGTTAAAAACAATCTTTTGGTCATGGACACTTTGTATAAGGAAATTGTAGAACTTAATTCCAGGTTGGAAGCAGATGTATTGTTCAAGATTCCAGGGTAAAATATTGTAATATGTTTAAAGATGTGGATAAGATGACAGAAAAAAAACAAAAAGAGGAAAATAAATAAGTTGCAGAGGGATAAGATTACCAAAGTGGGAAGACTTACTCAGCTTTTCTACCTACATGTCCTAATTTTGAGTATAAGTGTCAGGACAGTTTAACAGGAGAAATGGGTGTACTGTACAATGAACAAGAGAACCATAGTGGTGATTCTTTTGAACAAGAACAACAGAGAATAGTCCCTTTAAGCCAACGCCTGGTTAGGAGGTCACCAAGGTTACAAAACCAAACCCCACAAACTACACATGCCTATGCCCAGGCAGTCAGACAGACTTACAACCGGAATCAGGGGAGACAGAGGGGCATGAGTTATTGAATGAGGGTCATGGGGGCAATATTGTTATTAATGGCTCTGTGTATTCCCATGATAATTTTTACATTTTTAACTATAGTGGGATCAAACCCTCCATTACACACTTTGATTTCTTTCAAAAAGGATTCACTTTTGTACCCAGTAGACCAGGGTCAGTGGCTAAAATGGTGTTAGACACCAAGCTTTTTGTTAGGAATCTTAATTTGAAAGTCCTTTTTGGGGGCAGCAATGTCTGTCAACCTGACAGAAGTTTAAGAAGAAGGAGTACTTTTCACCCACCCACACATCCTGTTCTTGCTAACTTTGAGACATTAGTGGAAAGAGATATTCGTAAAACATTTAATGTTCAGAACAAAAAACGTTCTTTTTGTAGGAACCTTTCCAAGGAAGAGAGTGAGTTGCTTTCAGATATTAGTAGGGATGGTACGATCAGGATTATGAAGCCTGATAAGGGGGTGGGGTAGTGCTCATGGAGGAATGGATTTACACAGGGAAAATGTTAGAAATCCTACATGGGGAT
The DNA here is from genome assembly GCF_019279795.1 of Protopterus annectens. Taxonomy (NCBI): domain Eukaryota; kingdom Metazoa; phylum Chordata; order Ceratodontiformes; family Protopteridae; genus Protopterus; species Protopterus annectens. The sequence continues at coordinate 213,615,399 of NC_056735.1, forward strand.
GGTAAATAGCAGGAGGTCTCCAGAAGTGAGATTAACCTGGCTTATAGGAACCTGGATTTGATCCTGGAGGACAATTTACTTCAGGGGGTTATCGACAGACAGTTATATGAGTTTTTGTGGGTTCCTAAGCCTGTGATTCCTGGTATTTTTGGGATTCCTAAAACCCATAAGGACATCCAAAACCCCCCTCTGAGACCCATTGTCTCTTCTGCCGGTTCTAAGACACAGCCTTTGGCTTTATATGTTGACAACAAGTTGAAACCTTTCTATGGGTTGTTTCACCATATTTTTTATTGACTCATGGGATTTTTTTAACAAGTTCAAGGAAGTGGATTTTAATTGCGATTACACTTTCCTTATGATAGACATCAAGGATTTATTCAGTGTGATACCCCAGGACTAGCCTGGTTCGAGGAGATTATTGTGGGTTTTGATTTCATCCCCTCCCTGGAATTCCGGTTAGTGCTTGAGAATATAAAATTGGTGCTCAGTAATAACTTTTTGTTTTTTCAAGGAGCATACCACAAGCAGACTGAGGGGGTTGCTATGGGGGCCTCGTGTGCCTCCATTTTTGCCAATATAGTTCTTCTGTATTGGGAACAGCAGTTTCTATTCACCTCACCCTTTTATGAACACAATGTTATTTCAGTTACCTGGATGATATTTTTATCGTGTGGAGGGGACAAAAGGCAATTATTGCCCCCTTTTTGGATTTTATTAACCACACTACCAATTTTTTGGAATTTACATCCATTGTGACAGAGGATGATGTTCATTTTTTTGGATGTGCAGATTAGGAAAGATCTTAGACACAATAGGTATGTCTCCTCTGTTTACCGTAAAAAATATTTCTCCAATTCTTATCTTCACTTTAAGAGTGAATATCCATATTCACAGAAAAGGAACATTGTCAAGGGCCAAATGGTCAGGGCAGCACGCATGACTACACTCAAAGTTGAATTGATTTCTGAACTAGAGTATATAGGCAAGGTTTTTGTCAAGTGTGGGTACCCTGAACACTTGGTTGTCTCTGACTAATAAGGTTTTACAAGAATGGGGAACTAGATACATGCCCATTTTGTCCATTGATAATATTGGGTGGGGCATTTTCAGACAGTATTATGTCATCCAATATACAAATGGAAGCAAAGGCTACTAATGTTCCCCCCAGTAAAGACATCTATTTTGTGATGGACTTCCATTGGGACACCTATCTTATGAAAACTATCATACAGACTTATTGGGACATTTTTGCTAGTATGCCCAACAGCCTTGATGTTTTTTCTGGGAAACTGAAATATAGTTTGAGAAGGGAATGGAATTTCAAAAATATTTTTGAGAGTTGTAAATCTGATTCTACCGTAGATTAAGGAAAGGGGCACACAAATGTGGAAGGTGCCCCCAGTGCCCTTATGTAGCCAATGTCTATATACTACATGTTGGGGGTCCAGTTGGATTACTAAAGGGCAAGGGTTACTTTAATTGTCACTCTAAAGGGATAGTATACCTGGCCTACTGCTCCTCATGTTTTGCATTTTACGTTGGCAAAACCAACCTTAAGATGGAGAATTTATGAGCACCTGTATGAGGTATCCAGGAGAAAGGAAACTAATGCCTTATTCAAAACAGACTTTGGTGTGTGTGAATTATTCCTTTAAATTTTGAGTGTTGGAGCAGGTTAGGCCCTTTGAAAGAGGGAGAGATTGGGAAAGCAGTTTAGGGTATTGTGAGTTACTGTGGCAACTAAAGTCTGATGCCTGTTCAGCCCCTGGCTTAAATAAACAATACCCTATTTTACCATCTCTGAAGAAAAGGACTTTAAACTAAAACAGAATTATGCAGTGTCTCATATATATCTCCATGTTCAATTGCCTTGTATGTTTTACATACATATTTTTATTACTTGACCACATTCTATTTTTCTGTTTTTGTTATTTTTATTTTTGTTATTTTATCTTTGATTTTTGGCATAATTCCTGTTATTTATTTTTAGAATCACCTGACTGCTTTTATCAATCACTTGACTGGGTTTTGACCAATGGAAAATTGTCATTCTTAACTACTTTGACTATTTAAGGACTGATTAATTAGTGCTGTGTTATTCTGAAAAAGTTCCCTTGTGGAATGAAAGCACTAAATCTGTTGGTTTGTTGGATTATTAAAGGACTCATTTTATATTACTTCTGCAGTCTGGTGGATTTTTGGACTTTCTTGGTGAACAGTGTGACTAACTGAGTGTGATTTGTGATTCTTCACTCAGTTATTTTCCACCCTTTTGTTTCCTGGATATACAAAAGGTCCATCATAGTTGGGTCTATGAATGCCTTGTATGTCAGAGAAAGATCACCTGTCAGTAACCTGTAGGAGACCTCAAGGTGATTTGTGTAGAATAGGGTATTCATGCCATAGATTCTCCCTGGAGGGGATCATTTTGAGGACTTTTGAACTGTTCAAAGTGCCTGGTTAGTTAGGTACATGCCAAAGAGGGCACTATGACTTCCTTGAACATGGATGCCAAACCCTTGCTTATGAGTTGGGCGACATAAAATGATTTTCTTACTGTCTTGGCTACATGTTGGTCAAAGACCAAATTACTATTTATGTATGTTCCCAAATCCTTAACTACTGGGTTAACTCTTAAGGGTGTTTTATCAATGGAATAATTAGCTTGGGTGGATGACTTCTAAAGCGCACTATAATGCATTTCTTTGCATTGAGTTTTAATCAGTGGCTCTGGCACCAGTCATTTGTTTGTGCCAGATTCTCTTGTAGGATATTTATGCCATGGGGAGAATCTATGATAGCTCCCGATTTACAGTCATTTATAAACTTGGTGAACCAGAGGTCTTTGACATTGTCCTTGACTTCTGAGAAATAGATGTCAAAGTGGAGCAAGCCCAGCACAAAACTTTGAGGGACATCCACTGGTGACTGGCCTATTTGTGGAGCTGGTCTCACCAGTCCTAACTTCCTGGGTCCTGTCTGGGAGCTAGTTGGCAATCCAGTATGTTATATATGGGTTTATGCCTAATTCTGTAATTTTGATAACAGTCCCCTTGTGGGGTATTGAATCAAATGCCTTAGCCAGGTCATGGAAGGCAGCATACACTGTTACCCTCATCCATTGCCTTGGTAACCTTCTCAAAAATTCCACAAGGTTCAGTAGGCATGACCTTCCTTTGACAATGTGAAACTGGGATGGATCCAGTATATGAAGGTCTCCTATATCTTTGCTGATCATTTCCATGGTAAATCTTTCCATGGATTTGCGTATAAGACTAGTCAGATTAATGGACCTGTAGTTTCTGGGATCTGTTGATGGTCTGCCCTTATGTAGGGGGATCACTGTTGCAGTCCTTCATTCTTGTGACATGTAGCTTGTTTTGAGACTGTGATTAAATAATAACTCCAATGACCCTGAAAGGTCATATTTTAGATGATTCAGGAAGCATTCTGGGATATTGGAGTCCACTGAGACTGTGTTCTTGGCCTTAGTGAGCACAGCCAGGACATGCTCTGTGTTTATAGTTGGAGAGGTTATGTTTGAAACCATTTTTTTTGGGTGGGGGGCAAAGTCTTAGTGGGTAATAAAGCTGGAACTAAATTTGTCAGCAAGCAAATTCACTATATTGCCAATCTCAATGAATATGGCACCAATAACCACCAGTTCAGCAGCACACTGCTGTGTGTTGCTTTTCTAGTTTCCTTTAACGCAGATGAAGAAGGCCTTGTTGTTGTCTTTTGCTTGGGAGACTATCCTGACCTCAAAATTGGATTTATTAGACTTAATTAGCCCTGTTGTGTATGCCTGTTTAATTTGATGAGATATTTCTTATCTTTATGAGAGTTGCACGTTCTGATTTTATTCATGATTATTTTTCCTTTTTGTTGTAGTAATTTCATATGCCATAAGGATGGTTTGTTTTTGGAGTTGGTTTTGGGCTTCCTACTGGTAAGCACCCCCTATGCAGACATTGGCATGGTTGTGCAGAGTTTCTGTGACTAATTCTACATAGGCTGCTGTGTTCTGTGGATTTGAAGGGGCATTCACTTTTGTCAAGCTAGCACTTAATAAAAGGCAGTTTGCCTTGGAATAGTTCATAACTGTTACTGGGTTTACTGAGTTGACAGCTTTATTATTAGACCTGACCAGGGAGGATGTGACATTGGGGGAAGGGTGCAGTGTTCTTCCATACTTTTGAGTACTAGGTCCAATATTTTGGAATCTCTGGTGGATGTATGCAGTAACTGATCAAGTGTGTTTGTATTTGCACAGTCCAGGAATCTCTATGTCAGCAGATTTAAGACCATGTAGAATTCCCAGTCTATAGAAGGTAATTAAAGTCTCCTATGAGTAAGATATTCGGTCGGATGGTAAATGTCTGCAGAAGGTCTAAGTATGTGCTATGAGTTATGTGGGATATAGAGAGTGACTGGAGCTTGCTAGGATATTGGACAGGATTTTATCTATAGTGACCATGTTAAGAAATTCCAGTGTATCCTCCTGTTTAACCAGCCTAGAGGTATGCTTGTTATTGATGTATATCAAAACACCTTCACCTTGTGTCCCTGTCTGTGTGTCTACTGTCCAAAAGTGTGGTAAGTACCGAAAACTTGCCCTTCTGGGGTTCTTTCTGTGGCTTTAGGCACCAAAAACTTGCCCTGCTGGAATTCTTTCTGTGGCTTTAAACCATTTCTTGGAAACTGCACAGGTATTTATAATATCCAGAGTGAGGAGTGCTTGGAGGGAGTGCAGTTTTTTGTTTATCTTCCTGGCATTGAGCAGAAACAATTGGAGGTTCAGTTGAGTTGATTTTGCAATGTCGGTAGGTTTGTCAATTTGGTATTACCTAAAAAAGGCTGTGTGGGGAAGGGTAAAGTTTTAGCTAGTATTTAAAAGCCTAAAGGGACAGATGCAGACCATCCTTGGTAAAACAACATGATCTGTTAACCTTGTCGTCCCATGCTGACAAATATCGAATCTCCTTAGAATGATATCAGAAACAGCCAATTGTTAAAATCAACTATATTTTGTTCATATTGCGGCAACATCCTTGGTGAAGGTAATATGCTACTCAATGCTAGGCTGATACCATCCTGACACTTGCAGTCACAGAGATCTATAATGGCTCTCTTTGTATAGCCCAGACAGATACATCTCAGGTCATTTACACCTACATGGACTATTGTGGAAGCATATTGTCCGTGTGTGCATAAATTTGACAGATCTTGGCTCCAAGTTTATAACTGACCATTATTTTCTCCTTTCTCAGCCTGGTTAGAAGGGCATCAGTATGTCTTACAATGGAGTCCCCATTGACTAGAGTATTGGGAAATGTGTTTGCTTGCTGTCACTCATCTTGTTTTGCTATTGAAGGCGAAAATGCGGGGTAGTTTATTTATATGTTTTATTACACAGAAACAAATCAGGATGGATAGCAGCAGTACAAAATATAAACAAACTGATTAACTGACAGACTACACAGACATACATGCTTACACCTCAACAGCCTACTACAAAATGACAGTCAGGCTTGCACCTGCTCAGTATTTATACACTTGTGCAAGCCCCCTAGAACCCTTCTTAAAGGTATACATACATATTGATCTACATCCTCCCTCTTTAATGAATTGCCCACAGTATAATGACATTTGAAAAGAAACATGCAATTGTATAGACAATAAGACATAAACACAATGTTCATGTCTAAGTTGCCTTGTATCTGAAACATGGTCTGGAAATGTGATCTGTTCTATGATATAGCAATTAGGACTGGGTTTAGCAACAGGGGTAGTCACAGGTGAACAACTTGCTTCAGGAGTTTTGGAATTTTTCTCAGGAACAGGGATATATACTGGAATGTCCTCTGGAACTGGAATTTCAGATAACTCACTCTGAGATATACAGTCTTTCTCGCAGGTATGATACTGCAGTACAGGCCCAGACACCGGGATCAAATGTTTCCGATTCCACCAAATTCTGCTCCTTGCATTTCCACAATGTATGATCTCAGCTCTGGACATGTACTTTTCATGACACCAGTCCGATCAAAACCTTTGGACATCTGCATCCTCACTATCTCCCCTTCTTGTAATGGACTTGAGCAGTTTATTGGTCTTGTCATAATAGGACTTCTGAGATAAGCGCTTCTTTAACAGATTAGCTTTCACTGATCTGTTCTTGAAACATGGACCCAATAATGTACTACTAATTGGTAGTGTGGTTCTAGTTTGTCTCAGGAGAAGTCTTGGTGCAGGTGAACCAAGATGTTTATCATGAGGAGCATTTCTGAGATTCAAGAGATTCAAGAAAACAGCACTATTGTCTCATTTTTGACTTCTCTAGTAATTGTGTCGCACCTTGAACTGTATGTACTGCCGAACTATTTGACTGCAGGTACTCAGGGCTACTTGTAACATGAGTAAAGTCCCACTCATCAGCAAATCTTTGGAACTGCTGGCTTGTAAACTGTGAACCATTGTCAGAAATAATTTTGTGCGGACTTGACCACTGTAGTCCAGGAATCTAATTTAGCTGAAGTGGTTCTTTCTGTTGATGTGGCTTAATACTATTATATACAGAACAAGATGAGAGTACTCTCAATGTCTCTTGACATAGAAGGCCAAAATACTAATCTTCCCATCCTTCTTTTAGTAGAATCATTTCCTGGGTGGCCACGATGCAAGATGATAATATAGTCTTTTTGCAAGTATTTTGGAACAATCACTTTTGGACCATTCATGATGATACCATTTTATCTCATCTCTGTAAGGAAAATATGGTTGCAGGTCTACTAATAAGCAAGACTGCTTTGATGGCCATCCTTGACTGATAAAGCGGTTGAGTGTCTGCAGTCAGAGCAAATACCACTACACCACATGACCTGAATTACTGGATCTGAGGCTGTATGACTTCTAAGCAAATCAAGACGTGGAAGAAAAATGTCTCACTTCCATGACTTCAGAATCAAGTTTCTCATTTTCATGCTATTCAGTGGTATTTCTGGGTGATCTGGACAATGTATCAGCAAGATAAAGAAGTTTGCCTTTTGTGTAGACAAGATTGGAATTATATTTTTTGCAATTTCAACATCATGCATTGCAAATTGGCAGGGGTTGTATGCATAGGCTTTCTCAAAATAGTGACTAGAAGTTGGTGATATTTTTCAATCTGGATAGGTTTACCATAAATATAATCATGGAACTTCGAACATGCAAACACAATTGCCAATAGTTCTTTCTCCGTCTGCACATACTGCATTTCGGTTTGGGTTAGCGTTTTGGATGCATAGGCTACTGGTCTACCTTCTTGAAGAATGACTGCACCAAGACCAAACTTCGAAGCATGACAAGAAAGAGTAACTGGTTTGTGAACATCATAGTAGCTGAGAGTTGGTGGACTGGCAATTATCTGTTTCAGAACATCAAATGCTCTATGGTGTTGCTCTGACCATGACCAGGATACATCTTTACATGCCAGCTGTCTAAGTGTTGCTGAAAGTTGTCTCAAGTCTGGAATGAACTTGCCTTGTTAGTTAACCATGCCAAGAAAACGTTGTAGGGCTTGAACATTGTCTGGAGCTGACCTCTCAAGAACTGCTGTTTATTTGGAAGGATATGGTTGTAGGCCTGACCTGGTAAATAAATGACCAACAAATGTAAATTTTTGTAGCCTGAATTTGCACTTCTGAGGATTCAGCTTAAGATTCACTTCACGTGCTCTTTCCAGAATTTTCTTGAGGCTTCTGTCATGCTCGGCTTCACCATTACATCCTACTATATATCATCTACTATAATAGCACACAGATGACCAGAAAAAAAATTGCTCCATTGTGCCTCGGAAGTCTTCAGTGGCAGAATTTATCCCAAATGGCATTCTCAAAAATCTGTACCTGTCAAAAGGAATGAAAATTTCTTGTCAAGCAAAATTTGCTAAAACTAACTCTTTGCATCTAAGACAGAAAAAAACAGTGGCATTTAGCATAAGAGCAGCAACTTATTTGACTGTATGCATTGGATGATGAGGTCTTTTCAGTGCTCTGTTCAAATTTCATGAATCAATACATATTCTAATATCATCTGAACTTTTCTTATGAGGCACAGTCATGGAAAGATACCCATTCAGTCGATTTGTCAACTGTACAAATTACACCTTGCTGCTTCTGCATAGGCACTGAAACTTTCCAGGCTGGTCTGAAATCTGGACTGACTTCAGGATCTAACTTCATGGAGTACACAGCTGGGAATTTGCCAAGTTTGTCTTCAAAAAGATCAGCATAGATAGAAAAATAGTCTGGTTGAAATTAGAACAGTGGTCTTTTAAGCTTACATGGTGCACTTTTTTATTAAATGAAAGTAGTCTCATTTTCAAACTGTCTCTGAGGCCTAATAATAACCATACCTGTCTTTTGACTATGTAAAATGTAAGTCATAGCTGTTCCCAGCAGAGTAACATGAAAGCACTACTGAACCTTTGCTTTGAATTTCTTTACCACCATAAGCAACAAGCTTTGTACACTGCCAAATCAAGCTTTTCACCAGCACATACTCTAAAAAATGTTTCTGCTGACATAGCATTGCACTTTGAACCTGTGTCAGCTTTCAGCTCTGAGAAAAACCCATTTATCTGAACAGTACAAAATACTTCATTCTTTGCCCATAAATCTATTCTATTGACTGTTTCATTAAGCACTGACACACCATCAACATAAAAGTAGGGTCAGAGCTTTCTAATTGATCAACTTGTCTCTCTGAATGTTCTCTCTTAATAAAAGAATGCCCGTTGTTTGATTTACAAAACCTTTTGAAATTATTCCACTTTTTACATCTGTGGCATTGCTGACCAAAAGCTAAGCACTTTTCTCTTTTGGATTCATGATTTGCTTAACAATTACGACAGTTGGCAATTAAACCTGGGTAGAGGCACATTCTTTAAGTTTGGTGTCTCAATCTTGTGCTTCACTGAGACTATGTCCACTCTGGAATATGCTAGAAAAGTACATTTTCCCAGTTACTGTTACAGGCCTTACAGTTGCTGCCATGTGCTTGGGCCTGTTTCTTTTAACCATGTGCTGCATACTATCAACATGAGTACTAAAAGATACTGGAAGCATGCATTTCTCATTTGTAAGCATATTTGTGTGCCTTTCTGTGAGCTCATATATCTGACAAATCTCAGTGGCCTTGTTCAAAGTTAAACCACTGTCACAAAACAAAATCTTTCTCACAGCATCATCTTTAATACCACACACAAGTCTGTCTTTTATCAACTCATCCCTGAAATCACCAAATCTACACATTTTAACTTTATTTCTCAAGTCAGTTGTATATGCTGCAAAAGTTTCACCAGGCATTTGATCGCGTGTAAAATAAGTGGCTTTCCATTGTAATGTTCATTTGGGGGTTACATATTTTTTAAATTTATGTTTTAAGCACTCGGGGTCTTCCCCTGACTCAGCTGGTACCACTATATGGCAGTTTTCCCCCTCCCATGCAAATACAGTAGGTGCATACACAAATGAATGCTCTCTTTCTTTGGCTTCTGAACCAGGTAAATTAAGCAGAATAAATGCCTTTGCATGGTCATCTTTATCAGAAAATGCAGCTTGTATGAAAATATTGTATTCTTGCTCAAAACACTCTCCAGTTCTCTGCAATATTATTATCAAATACAAGTGGACATGGGTTTTGAAGTCCCCCAACCATGCCAACAAAGTATGTCCAAACACACTGGAAATATGGCCCTTGTAATTATGTATGAACATGCACACATAGCCAGTACTTGTAATAACATTCAAATGCACAATAAACTCCTAGAAATACTGCACGTCCTGAAACATACTTTGAAATAGCTGTATTTTGCGAAATAACTGTACTATACTATAATACTCCATAAACATGCGAGCACTCTGTATATTTCGGATATCTTGAGTAGCTTTAATTAATGGGAAAAAGTAGCTCATAGCAAAAGAATGTGGTGTTTCTCTTATTTTATTAATTTTATGTGATTCAGACTTGAAACCATTTCTGTAGTTATTCGAATATTTTTTATCAATATGTCACAGTTTTGGACATTTCGTTTAACTAAAAATTCATTTTGAGCATTCTGAGGGCTTCGTTTTATATTTTGTGAATGAGAAATCATTTAAGTAAGCTTTGATACCTGAAATACGTTTCTGACCTGTTTTTGCAAATTATATGTGCAGTGGGGACGATCCATTCCTCAATATTCCTCCACCTTTAACTGAGTGCTTTCTTGGTCCTGAGTCTGGATCCCATTCTGACACTAAGTAACTCATCTTGTTTTATTATTGAAGACGAACAGGTGAGGTAGTTTGTTTATATGCTTTATTACACAGAAACACATCAGGACGGATATCTGCAGTTCAAAATATAAAACTGATTAACTGACAGACTACACAGATATACATGCTTACTACACATATACACATGCTTACATCTCAACAGCTTACTACAAAATGGCAGTCAGGCTTGCACCTGCTCAGTATTTATACACTTGCTCCTAGGAAACTTCTTAAAGGTATACATACTTATTGATCTACACTTGCCTTATGGGTTTTGAAATAATAGAGTTGAACATAAAATTATTCTGATTTAACTAAGAGGCATCAATTCTGAAATAAATAAAATAATTTATTTACAGATAATTAAAAACCTCTAAATCCAGCTATGAAGGCAGAATTGTGGCAGACACCAAAATCAGCCGCAAAACTTTCTTTAGTTATATCAAGAATCTCCACGACAATACCCAGGTTTGCTCTGAGTTACTGCACAATGGTACCTCATATACTGAGCCAACAGATATTGTCAACATACTGGCCGACAGATTCAGTGCCAATGTTACCCCCCCCCCCAAAGGACCAATCACAATACTGGAGGAATGCCAGGCACCCAGCATTACTGCAGTACAGGCTAAAGCTGCATTGTCCAAGGCCAAGAATACAGCTTTCCATGGGACCCGACAGTATCCCTGGATATGTTCTAAATACACTACAAAGTGAACTGACACCACATCTATGTCTCCCTGTTCAGTCACAGCCTCATGTCAGGCTTTGTCCCTGCCAAATGGCGCACTGCTACAGTCATCCCTCTCCATAAAGGGGGAGCGACTACAGACCCTGGGAATTATCGCCACATTAGCCTGATGAGTCTGATATGTAAGGCTATGGAGCACATCATAATGGACCTAATTAAGAAGGATATAGGGAATCTCCAAACTCTAGATCCCATGCAATTTGGTTTTGTGAAAGGTAGAGCATGCCTGCTCAACCTGGTTGACTTCTTTGAGTCAATCACCAGAGCTGTGGGTGAGGTTAAGGCAGTTCATACAGCCTGCCTCAATCTGGCCAAGGCCTTTGATACCATTCCCCACTCAGGAGTTATTGATAAACTCACCAAACTAGGCATCAGCTCGTATATCACTAGGTGGGTTGCAACTTGGCTCGCAGATAGAAAGTAGTGGACTTCAAGTCAGACTGCCGACCAGTCATGAGTAGAGTCCCACAGGGATCATTCCTGGGTCCTCTCCTGTTTGGCATCTACTTCACAGAAGTCCAGGCCAACACAGAGGGACTTTGGCTGACCAAGTTCACAGGCGACTGCAATCTGGGAGCCATTAGTAACTCCCCAAATGATATAGACATCCTACAGAAAGGCATCACTGAGACCAATGACTGGTGTCAAAACCATGGTCTTTAGCTTAATGCCAAAAAATGCGTCGTCATCCCCTTTGGGAAAAACTCATTTCCCACTAATTACCACATTGATGGAAGCCCACTGAACACTGAAGGTGTTATAAGAGATCTGGGGACACAGGTTGACAGCAACCTCTCCTTCGACCACCACATTGTCACTGTGGTCAGAAAGTCCTTCTATGTGGCACATCTCATTAACAAAGGTTTTGCATCCAGGAAGAAAGAGGTCATCATCTCTCACTACTCTTCCCTCATAAGGACAATCATAGAGTATAATGCCCCATTTAGCATGCACCTCACTAAGCACATGCAACAGCTGGAAAGGCCACAGAAGTACCTCATGAAGAGGACCCTAGGCCTTAAACGCATGTCCTACACAGACAGACTCAAAAAACTCCAGCTATTCTCTGTCTCATATTGTCTACTAAGAGGCGATCTCTGCTTGACTTACAAAGCCATGTCTGACCCAGCTCTGTTAGAAATGCTACATCTAAAGAAATCCCAATCCCTCAACACCACACGCTACAGAGACCTCAACCTTATTATCACAATCAATAGAACATGCTGGAGGGACAGATTCATAACCCAGAGATTGCCCATGCTCTGGAATAGATTTCCCATACATGTCAAGCAGAGCACCTCACTAGCACTCTTCAAGAGTAATCTTGATGAATGGATGGGAAATAGAAAGTTCACCCCGGGGATCACTGCAGTGGCTGTACTTGATAGAGGCACTAGGAACTAACGTCAGGTAGCATGATGCCAGGGCACTTCTATGGCTAGACTTGTAAAGACTCCATGCCATTAGCCTAGTACACATTTATGAACCTATGAACATTAATAAAGCTAATATAATCCAGCATAACTATATTTGTATTTATTTAATATTTGTTTACCGGGAAAGTCCAACGTGGAACAAGCCAATTTTCAGTGGAGGCCCGGGGAGAAACGCGCCAGATGCATGTCTTTGTAACTTGGGTGGAAACTGGAATTCCCAGAGGAAATCCACATGAATGCAGGGAAGACATGCAGACTCCACACAGAAGGCACCTCAGTCAATAATCAAACCAGAGAACCATTTGCTGTGAGGTGACGTTTACCACTGCATCACTGCACCATCCAACAACATTAATTTCCCCTTTCAAACAATAACATTTAACTTGAGAACTGTTACAGGCAGAGGTGTGTGTTTTCCCTTTGTAAGCACACTGCATTAACCCACCATACTACAGGCCTTTACCCGTACCACAAATTCACAAACATAGTCTTGCAGAATGAGCTTTCTGGAATGTTTAAAATGTAATGTAACTAGTAGAAAGCAATACATCTAAGAGTCAAATGCACCAGCAAGGGATATTCAAACAAGAACAGTGTCTATTTAGATAACAAAGGAAATGAGATGCCAAAAAGTGATCATAAATGTGAAATAAAAGAAGTGTTAAGTTATAAATCACTCAATTTCAGCAGTGCTTTAAAAAAGACTGAGCAGGAGTCCTAAATATCAATTAAATACTTGTGAGATAATCATAGGCTAGTGAAAGTGGATAACGTATACATACTAAATCTAGAGTACTTGATAATAGTTTTCAATCTTACTCACAAATACTGGCTAATCTGCAATGTATGTACTGTACCTGTGTACTATGTATGTATTCTACCTATGTTCCAAATGTCAGCTGTACACCACAAATCTATTAATTACCTTTATTTTTAAATTAATATTTTTTTGTTTGTTCTGTCCACTGTAACTGTTGATGTGCCGCATACCACTGTAAAAACACGTCTCTTGTAATTTGTGTGTATATTGATCATGTCTAAATAACTAAATGTGTCTGTAATTTTTCTTTGTGGAGCTTTTCTCCCCGGGCCTCTGCTGAAAAAGGGCCTTTTCGGTTCAGTCAGACACCCCCAGTTAACAAATGTAAAATAAATAAAATAAATAGGCTTCTATACTTGCACAGTATGCGGGAAAAACTTTTGTCATTTTAAGGCATTTAATGATCCTGTACAAACCACGAAGTCCACAAGATCCAACAAGCAGAAAAACCACAAATAACAGCCAATGTTCAAAACAATTTAATAAAATCCGAAAGCAGCAACACTCTCTCTAGCACCTCGGCTACAAGCCTTTGACAGAGTACTGTCAAACGTTGGCTGTTTTTCGTGGTTTTCTCCATTTAATTATCCTGACTTTAATAGATTAATGTAAAATTACTGAAAATTGAATTAACACAGCAAAAGAGGATTGTACAAGTTACAAAGAATATCTAGTTTCTGAAAAAGATTAACTGTTTATATGATAATCACGTATGCTTTACTTTGATTTACAAATGACATTGTTTGTATTTATCAGGGGGCAAATCATTTTATTAATTGCCCAGAATATAAAGGCCCCCTATTGACCAACAAGTGTGAACCTGTGAGACTCTGAAAGTCTTGTGAACAGATGAATTTCTAGAAAAGCACTAATTAAAAAAATGGAAAAATAATGCATTACTTATACCCATTAAAACTGAGTAGTGGGGTATGTGAGAGCAAAGATGTCTCATAATATTATTAGGACTTCTTCTAAGACCAGGGTCAAGTCACTGAAAAGGATTTGTCATAACAGTGGACATTATACAATGACTTCTCATTACAATTCAAAAATGTACATGCTGATTGGACAGAACAACCATTGTAAATCGACCATACACCAATGTAAAAAAATCCTGCCGCTGAAGTACCATTGAGAAGCCAGACCTTTCTGTTGGCATATGCTATGGAAGACAAAGCTAACTACAAAAAAAATCTGGTATGTTCTGTAAATCTGAAGAAACAGAAATGTACCTGATTTTCCTTGTATTTCTGTGCCATCCCTCCTTAAACCCAGCAGACTCTCATACATCTCAGCTGTCCGGATGTTTGAAGAATGTCCAGATTTTTATCTCATAGTTTTCTTTTTTTCCTCATAAAAAATGTAATTTTCTGGTAAGCCACTGGGGATTGAAGTCATTAAATAATGACAGACATTTGAGATTTGCACTTCACATCCTTCAGAAAATGCACGCTAACACAAAATCTCTTGCCCCAGTAGCTTTCTAAGTGTATAAAGGCAATAAAATCTGTCCCTGTTTTTGGAACCTTGTCTTCCCCTTATGTTGGACTTTGACCAAGTTTCATACATTAAGGCTGGCACTCACACTAACACACGCTCACATGCACATACACACACACACACACACACACACACACACACACACACACACACACACACACACACACACACACACACACAGAAAAAAACAGCAACAGAGATTCTGTTTTCTCCATTGCTTGTTTTGAACACAACTGATGTACATCTCATACGCATGTGAAGTACATTCGAAAACATGGAAGAACACAAAACAATGTGGAGGAACACTACAGCACCATTATAGAAAGACCTTATCTAAGAAAGGTAACCGATTTCTTTCTTAAATAATGTCATTCTATAATGGCAATAACCCACTCCTGAGTGTGGGAAATGCTTCACCCTTGTGATCAAACCACACCAGCTGTGAATAAATCCAGCATAACCCACACCCAGATGTGGGTTGTTGTTTAACCATTCCTTTCTCTTACAGTTTATATTACTTTTTCTTAGATTTTTACATTTCTACATTTATCTTATGGATACTCCATGAAAAAAAGTTGAACCAATATACCCCTAAAATACTGATGTGTTGAAAAAGAGTGTGAAAAAAGCATTTGGAGAAAAATCTCAGTACAAAACAGCTGTTACATTAAATGCATATGTAAATCAGTTAACTAGGAATATTCTAAGGGAGAGCCATATTCTGAAATATATTGTGTCAATGTCCTAATGTCAAAACTGGATAATGCATTCATTCTTTCTTTCATTCTCGAATACAAACATTATCCTATTCAAGGCCATGGCAGAGCCATAGCCTTTATTACTCCTTACCTGTATCCATCAAGTCTGCACCCTCCCTCCCATTTAAAACCACAGTGAAAGGCTTCCTAGCTAAAATCTGTCTCTGTTCTTGTTCAAATCCAGGATAAACTATATCCCTAAATGTGAACAGGTATCTTTTCATTCCTTATTCCTCTTTACTCTCCCTTCCTCACTTACTTCCTTACTGCTATCTAATTCTCCTCCCTGATTTTCTCTGTAAATATTCCATAAGCATGTTTTCCCTCACTTCATATTGCAATTTCAATTTGTTAGACTAACTTGCATTTAACTTCTGTACAAACTGTCTAAATTTACTCTAAGTATCAAATGATTGTCATATACCTTGTATCGATTTTTAACCAATGTTTTTATATTATGTCTAATTTGTTATATCTATTTAAACTGCAGATGTTTTTTGTTTTATTTTTGAAGATAGTACAACTATTGATGTCCTTACATTCACCGCTGCAGTAGTCATTACTTATGGGATTCCCTGCTGTGAAGCCCATCCTCTGGCCAGTTTATCAAAGCTTAACATTGCTTTAAGGTATGCTGAATGTCACCTATACATTCCTTGTGTACCATAGGGCATAAAGGTGATGTTCAGGCTTACCGTACTCTGAACTTCTTTTCTGCCAGTCCAAATGCTGTTTTTAACCATCTGTCTGTTTGCCTCCATCTGTTTTTTGCAGTTTTTCTGTTTGTTGGAATTCTGGTGATTATTCCCGTTTGCTGAAGTCCTCACCATTGTAGATAATTACCCAGCTGGGGTTTTTATTCTTTTCTTGATTTTTTTGTGCTGTTTGGGGGGGTTAATGTCATCCAGAAAGGGTAAATGCCAGGGTAGAGACCAATTCTAGACCTCTCTCATCTAAACACTTTTCTGAAGGTTATTTCATTTCGGATGTTGTCCGTTTAGACCCTTTTCCCTCTCTTTCTCACTCAGGCTTTTCTGGTGTATCTGGATCTGAAGGACGCTTATCTCCATATTCCCACCCATCCTCTTTTCATGAGGTGTTTGCTTTTCTCTGTTGCCTCCTGGCATTTTCAGTTCTGTGCTTTCCCCTTTGGCTTTCTGCTGCCCCAAGGGTGTTCACCAAATGCTTCGCTCCTCTGATTGCTTTTTGCAGGCTTCAAGGGATCCAAATATTTCCTTACTTGGATGACCTGCTGATTCAGGCATCCTCTCCAGAGCTCCTTTTGAAAAATCCTTGTTTTACCATTTTTCTTCTTCAGAGCCTCGGCTTCATGATAAACTTCAGAAAGTCTTCCCTGACTCCTTCTCAGGATCATGTCTTTCTTTTCTTTGTTGCAGGATTCAGACAGTGCCAGTGCTGGCATCCCTGCCTCCTCCAAAAGCCTTAACTCTCAGTTCTTGTTTTCAGACTCTTCTTCCCCTGGCCTCCATTATAGACAGGGAGTTTCTGAGAGCTCTGGTGTTCATGGCTTCCACCATTCTTATGCTCCCTCTAGCCAAACTCCACATGAGGAAGTTCCAGTGGTTTCTGAACTCGGTGTGGCTTCAACATGTGCATCCTCTAGACTTTTCAGTTCCTCTTCTCCCTTGTCTCAAGAAGGAACTTCTATTGTAGATTCATCAGTTGTCTCTGAATCCAGGGCTCCCTTTTCATCCTTCTCTTCCCTCTCAGGATCCATTCACAGACCTTTCAGATGTGGGATGGGGTGCAACATTTGGCTCCCTTTAGGTTCAGAGATTGTGGTCGCCTCGTCAGCAGAAGAAGCACATCAACATCAAAGAGATGAAAGTTCTTTTGCTGGCTCTTCAGGCCTTTCATCCTCTTTTTCTCTCTGGAGCCTGTCAAGATATTCACAGACAATAATACAGTTATGTCATATATCAACAAACAGGGGGAACAAGATCTTACCTACTTTGCCGGCTGGCACCTCTGGTATGGGATCTTGGCTGTCAAGTATCAAGTGACTCTTCAGGGAGTTTATATCTCTTCAGATCAGAACATTGTGGCAGACACTCTGAGCAGGTTCACTCAATCCCATAAGTGGGGTACTCCACAAATAGATATCTGCCTCCCCTCTGAACAGACAGCTTCCTTTTCCACTGTTTTGTGCCAGTCCCAGGTCTGTGGTATGGAAATGGAATTCCTCTTATTTTCTTGGAAGTACATGATTCTTTATGCATCCTCCCCTTCATCTCATTCTGAGAGTTCTATTCAAGATTCAACATGATGCTCCCAAAATCTTGTTGGTGATTCCCTTTTGGTTGCAACAACACTGGTTCCCTCTACTTCTGCATGTAGCCAAGGCCAATCATCATCTCTCATCCATCCCCACCCATCAGTGCTTCAACTGACACTGTGGATGATAGGGTTTTGATCGCTCATAAGCACCTTTTTTCTGAGGATGTGCTGCGGCTTCTGCAGGAGACCAGGAAACCTACTACTAGGAAATCCTATTTGGCTAAATGGAAGAGGTTTTCTATTTGGTAGCTTTCTCTAGACCTGAAATCACTTACTGTGGATGTTCCTTTGGTTCTCTGTTATTTGTGTGAGTTGCTCAATACTGGTTTGGTCTGTTCTTCTATTAAGGCCCACTTATCAGCTGTTTCTGCTTGTCTGCCTTTAATTCCCCCATTAGCTTCTAGAATTGAGGCTAAGCAATTTTTTAATATTAGACCTCCCAGGAAGCCTGTTCCTCCTCCCTGGGATCTTAATTTTGATATGGAGAAAATGACTCAGGCTCCCTTTGATCTTGCTGTTTCAGCTTCCTTACAGCATTGTTCTTGGAAGACAGCTGTTTTGTTAGCTCTTACTTCTGCCAGATGGGTATCTGATTTGCAAGCCCTTTTGGCTTGTCTATTTAAGGAAACTGCTCCATATGCTTCATGAGGAAACCCAGGTATAGACTAATCCTTCTTTTATGCCCAAGGTTGTTAATGAGTTGTCACTTAATCGGTCTATTAATTTGCCTACTTTTTCCCTTCTACACAGTCTGACAGAGAGAGGGTACTGCATACCTTAGATGTGCATAGACAGCTCAGATTTTAGTTCGATAAGACTAAAGCTATCAGATAATCTGATTAGTTTGTTTCCTTTCATCCTAAGTCTTTAGGTTTGGCTTTTTCCAAGCAAACTATTTTCACTTGATTTCAAAGGCTATTTATTTTTATTACACTTTTCATGGCGAGAGCCTTCCTACTAGAGCTGTGGCTTCTGCTAGTGCTTTTTTCAAGGGCTCACATGCTAATTCCATTCTTGAAGCAACTACCTGGAGTTCTGTGCATACTTTTTCCAAACATTACAAGTTGGATGGCATCTCCAGTGCTAGAGTTGGTTTTGCTGATACCATTCTTCATGGCTTCTTAGAGGGCGCTACTGATGCTTCCTCCTCCCAAGTTTCTTCTTGAGCTTTAGCACTCTCCCATAAGTAATGAATACTGCAGTGGTGAATGTAAGGACATAGTACAGTTACCATAATGGTAGATGTCATTGCCTTCACCACCTCAGTTTTCACTCCCTCCACCACCCCTAGTCTTTTTTCCTTCCTGGATGTACAGGTTCTCTTTGGTTCTCCTTGGACTGCTGTTCCTACTGGGGCAATCAGTTCTGAGGATGGTACACCTGAATGTCACCTTTATGCACTACGCTACATAGGGAGTGTATAGATTCATAGGCATTTACTAGTCTACTGACCACAAGGGTCTTTTTAAGCCTAGCCACGCATCCCAAATCTCTGACAAGTTCTGATACCATTGACAAGTGTAAGTATGGGCCTGGGAGATGAACCATTTACCTGTATCCATTAGAGACATTGGTGCTAATCCATGGATGGATTTCTGGTTTTCCATCCAATTGGCCAAGTTGCACTTGACTTGGGTTAGGGAGGAATTCTGCTACACAGGGATGGGGAACCTGTTCCATAGATGAGGTAGTTTCTGGGATACATGCGTATCTCTCCAGCAGGTTCTATTTAAACCACAGGCAAGGTTCAAGTCTTTAAAACGGGTAATTCTGGTCCTGTTTTTTTGTGGGTATGCAAGAAGTCCATCATAGTGGGGTCTGAAAATTCCCTGCTTGCCAGGCATAGATCTCCCCTCAAAAGCCTGTAGTAGACAGAATACAGGGATAGGGCCTTGAGGCTGCCTGCATAGGACATTTTACTTGTGCCCTGTATTCTTTTAGTGAGGAACCTCTGTGGATGTTCCAGTTGTTGGCTATGCCTGGTTAGGTTCATACCAAAGGGGGCATTGTACTCAATGATAGGTCTGATGAATGCCGAATATAGTGGAGCAATGACTTCCTTGGACTTAGATGCCAAACCCTTGTTTATAAGTTGCGCAACATAGAACATTTTTCTCACCACTGTAGACATGTGATGATCAAAGGCTAGATCACTATCTATGTGTGTTGCTAAGTCCCTGACTACTGGGTCAACTCTAAAGGATGTGTTATCAATGTGATAGTTACCGGGGATGGATGACTTCACAAAGGATACTATTATGCATTTCTTGGCATTTAGTTTTAGTCCATGGCTCTGACACCAATTGTTTGTCTGTGTCAGCCCCTCCTGGAGGACATTTGTGTCAGTTTGAGATTCAGTGACAGCCATTTGCAATCATCTGCAAATTTAGTAAGCCAGAGATCACTAACATTGGCCTTGACTTTTGAGAAGTAAATGCCAAAAAAGAGTAGTCCAAGGACTGATCCCCTGAGGGACTGCACTTGTGACTGGCCTCTTTGTGGAGGTGGACTCCCCAATTCTAACTTCCTGGGTCCTGTCTGTGAGCGAGTTGGGTATCCACCAGGTAACATATGGGTTCGTACCTAACCTCTTTAGTTTGTCAACAATGCCCGAGTAGGATATTGTATCAAATGCCTTGGCCAGATTAAGATAGGCAGGGTGAACAATTTTGCCCTCATCCATTGCTTTGTTGACCTTCTCAAAGAAGTCCATCAGGCTGAGTAGGTAGGCATGATCTGCCATTGACGGAACCAAATTGGATTCAGTCCAGTGTTTGGAAGTTTACTATATCTCTATTGATCATCTCCATCATAATTCTTTCCATGGCTTTACATATAAGACTAGTGAGACTTATGGGTCTGTAGTTTCCAGGGTCTGTAGATGACCCACCATTGTGCAGAGGGATGCTGTTACCTTTCTCCATTCATGAGGCATGAAGCCTGTTTGGAGGCTACAGTTTAATTGTAATTCCAGAGGCCCTGATAGGTCATATTTCATGCTATTTAGAAGACATCCTGGGATATTGTCTGGGCCCATTGATGCAGCATTCTTGGTCTTGTTAAACACCTGTTCCCTAGTGACAGTAGAGGGAGTTATATTTGATGATATTTCCTGAGGGAAGGATGAGGGCGAGAAAGGGGTAAAGTTGGAGCTGAATATATCAGCCAGGAAGTTTGCTATATCTTCTGGCTTAGTATAGGTGGCTCTATTTACAATGGGCTCTGCAAACAATTGTGTATTGCCTTTGAGGTTGCAGACATAGATAAAGAATGCTTTGTGGTTGTCCTTGGAGTGGGAGGCCAAACCTACCTCAAATTTGGCTTTGGTAGACTTTATTTGTCCTCTCTTTAGTTTGATGAAGGTGCTTTTATCCTGCTGGGTGCTGCACCTCCTAATTTTTGCCATGATTTTCTTCCTTCTGTTATACAGCCTATTGATTTTGTGTGTGGCTTGTTTTATGAGTTAGTTCTGTACTTCTTCTTGGTGGGTACAGCTGCCTATGTGCAGCTATTAACATGTTTGTACAGGGTTTCTGTAAATGGTTCTGCATAGACAGCAGTGTTCTCAGGGATTATCAGGGCTTTACATTTTGCCAGGTTCTCACTTAATAGCAGTAGTTTAGCCTTAGAATAGTTCCTGAATATTCCAGGTTTAGCTGGGGGTCCAGCTTTTATTTTTACTTTAAAAGAAACCATTTTATGGTCTGACGTTTCCAGGGAAGGCATTACAGTAGGGGGTGTGCAGCACTCTCCCAAATTAGTGAGGACCAGATTCAGTATGATTGACCCGTGGTTAGTGTATTGACTATCTGGTCCTGGGAGTTTGTGTTTACGAAATCCAGGAATCTCTGTGCATGTACATTTGGTGTTGCGTAAGATTCCCAGTTAATAGGGGTGTAATTAACGTCACCCATGAATATGGTATTGGACTGGATGGTTAGTGTTTCTAATAAGATTAAATACATGGTATGAGTTTCCTCAGTCATACAGGGGGAGATATGGCTTGCAAGGAAGTGGTATTGGATTTTGCCTATGGTGATTTGAACATGGAGCAGCTCAAGTGCATTGTCCTGTTTGACCAGTCTTGAAGTATATTTATTTTTGATGTAAATAGAGACACCTCCAGCTTTAGTCCCGGCCTGTGAAGTAGCTGAACTAAATATGTGGAAGGCATTATAACCTTGCACTGTTGGTGTGCTCTCTGAGCTATAAACCATGTCTCAGTGTCCGCACAGATGTCAGCATTCTGTAGGGTAAAAAGAACATCTAGTGAATGGAGTTTTTTTGTTTAGACACCTAGCACTGAGCAGCAATACATTTAGATTTTTTTGGTTTTGATTTGCTGTGTTGGAAGTACTTTTACTTTGGCATTGCCTAAAAAAGGCACTATGGGGAAGACATTGCTTTAGCCTATATTCGAAAACCTAGGTGGGAGAGGTGCAGACCATCCCTGGCAAAGCAGTGTGGTCTGTTAACCCTCTCCTTCCATGCTGAGAAATATTGTACCCCCTGACATTTATCATACAGTAAAGCAATGGTAGGCTTTGGTAAATTGGTCGGATGATGGGCTTCACTGCAGGGAATCCCATAAGTAATGAATACTGTAGTGGTAAAGGCAAGGACATCTAATGTTATGGCAAGATTTTACACAAATGTACTCTCTTAAAATGTTTTGTAATAATTTGGAGGTTTTCTCCCTGGGCCTCCCCTGAAAATGGGTTTCTACCTAGTCAAACTTTCTCAGTAATCAAATGTCAATAAATAAATAATGTGCATAAAGCAGAGAACTACTGTTAAACAGTGAAGTCCTTTATTATTCAGGTGTTCATAAGAAAGGGGCCGCTGTTCCTCTATCTTTGTTGAGGAATTGCCTTGGACCCTTATTTGTATGATTCTATGGCAGATGATGAAAAACATTTTCACTGAAAATAGTGTTGATTCCAAAAAAAAGCATTTTAAATTTTTGAAAAATGTTTTTTCTTCCACTTTAAGCAGATGTCATACAAACCCTTTGCATGATTCTTTTCCCTGCTTTACCTCCTGGTATAATACACCAAATTCTTAAGTCACTAAACCCCAAAGTGAGGGCAGGCACCATCCACAATGACTATTTTTGCTGAAAGTATGTTTCAGCCAAGTGTTACTTATCAAGCAGTTATAGTCACACTGCAGCTCAGATGCCTGCTTATTCTGCCATTTTTTTTCCCTTGCCAATTCACATTGGGTGGCTGAGTGAGTTTGCTACACTCAAAATGCTTGTGCAGCTGCGGATGGGTCAGGAAATACTTTTAAGTATTTAAAGTTTTTAATTCTTAGCTAAGATGGATATTTTACAGTAGACAAAACGTTATATTTAGGTAGTCCCCAAAAAAGTTACAAACTTCTTTCTCTCTTGATGGACTTGAACTAAGCAGTTATTTGAATGGTAGGTACAACTTCTGTGAACAATAAAGCTGTTATGATTGTCACAGCTGTATCTGTTCGCATATAACTTCATGATTATTACAGGTGATATTTTTCTACATTCCTATAGAAATTTATTCTCTGATGATAATCAGCAGTAAAGCTAAATGATGCTTATCACTGCAAATGAAAAAAAGGCACGAAGTTATATGTACCATCTGGCTCAGCAAAAACACAAATAGGATATAGTTGACAAAATCTACAAGCTTCTGATCTAAAAATGCAGGCCATGTATTTTCATTTTGTTTCTTTCCTTCTACTCATTTTCCTGGACTGATGCTACAGAAAGAAGCGATTTTATAATGTCACATGGGTCTATGTCAGATGATCAACTTTTCGAAAACTTGAAAAAAAAAATCAGAGACCATATGCTCTAATTTCCAAAAACTCGAACATCAAAAAAAAAAAAACTTTTTTGTGCCTCTACACCCCCTGCAAATTGTATATATACATTGAGGAAAAGGTTAAATTTCCTGATCCTCGTTGTAAACTCATTCAACTGATAGGGACCCTATCTTATGTGTGACTTTTCCCCCTGAAAGATGCACTTCTGTATTGTTGAGCAAATCTTAATGGCTAGATTACTAAAACTAGACTTGCGTATCTGTAAACTAAAAAAAAAAAAAAATTATGATATTGCACTGAATAGTTTATGTAATCCATTATTTCTCAACTGAGCCTTAAATTAGAAGCAACTAAATTACAAGAGCTGAAAGATAGGTAGAAGGAAATATCATACTTGTGTTTGCCTTAGCATGCCCTAATAGCAAGCATTAATATCTATAGACATATATATATATAATATGCTAATAATATAAAACAATATCTATACACAGACCAGACATGCTAATAATATCAAGCATTAATATTGATACACAGACCAGACCTGCTAATAATATCAAACATTAATATCTGTACACAGACCAGACCTGCTAATAGCAAACATTAATATCTATATACAGACCAGACATGCTAATAATAGCAAACATTAATGTCTATACACAGACCTGACCTGCTAATAATATCAAGCATTAATATCTATACACAGACCAGACCTGCTAATATCAAGCATTAATATCTATACAAAGACCAGACCTGCTAATAGCAAACATTAATATCTATATACAGACCAGACCTGTTAATAATAGCAAACATTAATTTCTATACACAGACCAGACCTGCTAATAATAGCAAACATTAATATCTATACACAGACCAGACTTGCTAATAATATCAAGCATTAATATCTACACACAGACCAGACCTGGTAATAATATCAAGCATTAATATCTATACACAGACCAGACCTGGTAATAATATCAAGCATTAATGTCTATACACAGACCAGACCTGCTAATAATAGCAAGCATTAATATTTATACACAGACCAGACCTGATAATAGCAAGCATTAATATCTGTACACAGACCAGACCTGCTAATAATAGCAAACAATATTTATACACAGACCTGACCTGCTAATAATATCAAGCACTATAGTCTACACACAGACCATACCTGCTATTAACAGCAAACATTACTATCTATAGACAGACCAGACCTGCTAATATCAAGCATTAGTATCCATACAGAGAGCAGACTGGCTAATAATATCAAGCATTAATATCTATAAACAGACCAGACCTGCTAATAATATCAAGCATTAATATCCATACACAGAACAGACCTGCTAATAATATCAAGCATTAATATCTATACACAGAGCAGACCTGCTCTACTGTCTGGGAATGGTACAAACATGAGTAGAGGTAATAGAGCTTGATAGTATATATTTCAGATTACTTTTCAAGTGCACATAGGCTCTCAACCAAAAGCCCTTGGACCTCAGTTATATATTATATTCTTACTATGAACAGTAGTTTGTTGTTCAGTTACTACTTTACTTAGTTATTTTCTTACAGTAATATTGCTTGTATTCATACTAGTAACATTTGTATTATTTCTTAATTGAGAATGCATTCACCCATAGAGTTAACCACATAGGGGGGAAACTCTACAGGAGCTCATGTTAGTACATTTGTGGCTATACAGGATATGGAATAGGTTCATGGGTTGGTTCATTAGGGATGTTTTCCACTGATGATGCTGTGATACTAGCATCTCTTTCACTCAGTATGGCTGAATGGCTTTAACCATTCCAAGATATCATCTATTGTTGGTATGTGAACATGTTCATTCATGAACCTATGGAAAGGCCATTGTTAAAGGTCTCAGCTGTTATCCCCCTCACATATGAAATAGAATGGTCATCTTCTAAGGATGATTTTTTTCATTTATCCTTCTTCAGTCTCTAGGATATTCATGCATACCTCTTGAAGATAAAATCATAGCAGTTGCTTCCACAGGGCTGGTAGGAATTTTCATCATTACCAATGAATCATCTTTTTCAGCAGGGGATTCTTTCTGATTCAGTTGCACAGAAATTGGCCAGATGCTATCCACCTGTTGCACTTTTATTAAATGCTTTGTCTGTCTTTCGGTGTCTTATATTAACAATGTACCCTTGGGGTTCAGTCCTTCAAGTCATCTGTCCAATTTGTCATTTTCCAGTTTTATAGTTTCTGATCCACATTTTCTGACCATACATACATCTGCGGTGGTGTTGTTGCCTCACAGCAAGAGGTTCTCCTGTTCGATTCTCAACTGGAGTGCGGGGAGTGCCTTCAGTGTGGAGTCTGCATGTCCTCTCCACGATTGGGTGGGCATTCGAAAGACATGCGTAAATGGGCATGCCTTAGTTGAGGATTGAACATCGAGCTGGCACCTCAGTGTTCGTCAAAATCTACTGCCAATCATTAGCGGACCGGAGTTCCGCTGTGGCGACCCCTAACCGGGAAAAGCCGAAAGACAACAACATCCTCTCAACCATACCGAAGTTCTAATTTTTTACCAGTTTTGAGGTCCAAATAATAGGGTGCTACAATTCCCGAGTGGCACCCCTTAATTTCTGATTTTCCTGACTTTATTTTTTTTTCTCCACCTTTTTACCTGATGTCATCACGTGTGCAATGATGTCAGCTCCATGAACAGCCTGTCGGAATTGGGCTTGAGGGTAACATGCAAGCATTTCCAGCTAAGGATGTTTTCTTCTGCTAGAAAATTTATGAAGGTGGTTAGGTGGGAATGAAGCTGCAACTGCAAGGGAATGATGGTACAGTGGTGCAGTGGTAGACTTGTTGCCTCACAGCAAGAGGTTCTCTGGTTCAGTTCTCGGTTGGGGTGCCTTCTGTACGGAATCTGCATGTCCTCCCTGCATTCGTGTGGATTTTTTCCGGGTGCTCTGGTTTCCTCCCACATTACAAAGACATGTGTCTGGAGCATTTCTCCCCGGGACTCCGCTGAAAATTGGCTTAATTCCAAGCCGGACTTTCCCGGTTAACAAATGTTAAGTAAATAAAATAAATAAATTTGGATATACAGCCATTTTGTTTTTATTCCTTAACTTTGAACAACTTCTATTGGAAATAGACTGTGATGCCAGAGTACGGATGGCCAGAGAATACCGTTTATGTTGTTAACGGCATTAGAAGGAGCTTTGCACTGAGATAGAGGTCTTGTTCATGAATCATAATTAATGTCAGCACCTCTTAGAAAGCTCAGCTTCAACTTAAGGCAGATTTTAATCGGGGTTGGATGCCCTAAAAGGTGAGGAATACCTGGTGAGAGAGGGACAGAAGCATAATGTAGCAATTTCGCTAAATGCACTTTATCATTGTTTTAGATCTACATGTGAGACACACATTTTGCTGGCGGTGTCAGGTTGTGACAAGTGTATCAAATGCAAAGCTTGTTATATGTTTATATGCACACACATAAATATACTTCCGCAATCCGAGTTCCCTGAGTTTGTTTTTTTGTTGCGTTATGTGGCAAAATTTATTGTGTAGCTGTGACTAGTGATTTTCAGAAACATGTTTTGCTAAATGCTATTCATTTTGTATGGAATATTTTGTCTTAAAGAAAGCAAAATGTAGGACATATTAGTACTTACCTTTTTATGTACAAGTACAGTTCAGATGTCTGGAATACAGGCTTTAACATTTCAGCTTACTTATTCTTGTGTATGGAAGTACTGATTTAGTTTGTATGTTGGTCAGGTACATTTTAAGGGATGAAATGATGGTCTTTCACTCCTTGTATGTGTAGGTTGTAGGATACATCCCATCCATGCATCACTAGTCACGGAACTCTGAACTCATAAATGCTTTATAAGTAGCAATGCTTGATCTGACACACATTTACATTGGCTCCGTCTAAGTTGTTATGACTTGTTCAAGTTTATGTAAGGTCGTAGGTGTAATGTGTATGGAACACAATGATTTTAAAAATTAGAGGCATTATTTAATGTTTCTCGAACCATATTAAACTTATGGCATACTGTACTGGGGCTGCAGAAAAAAAAGTCAGACTGACCGTTTATTGGGTAGTACAATTGTAGCTGCCAACTGTACCTGATATTGGCTCAACATTTTGCTGTGTCCCTTGTAATCCCTCCTAAAACTGATGATTTTTGTGAAAAAACGATGATGGAGTACACATAATAAATAATTACTATAAATGGAGTTATAGTTCATTCACTTTCTCTTACTGTTAAGCTTCTGTAGTTAACAGCACTGTTATTTTAAGAAAACTGTCTATGATGTATGGATTTGCTCGTGAACTCTCCAATGTCCCTGATTTTGACTCAAATTTTAGCTGTGTTCCTCTTTATCCTTCCTAAAACTGGTGACTTTTGGTGAAAAGGTGGTGAATTTTATATTGGAGGCATGCAAATGAATAATTAAGAAGCAGCAGCGTCTTGGGCATTTGAAATGAGAGTGCTTTATTTTGTGAATTATTGCCAGTCATTTTTCTAATCTTTTTGAGATCTTTCATTATTAGAAAGTTATACTTTACGAATACAATGACTGCAGTGTATCGTTGCATCTGATTTAACAAATCTAATGGGGACATTTTATTGTTCTATGGGGTAATTACCCTGTCTTCTAAAACATTGATTGCTGTGTTTATAACAATGCTAGAATGATCCAGCTGTAATAATACTTTCTCTGGTTTAATCAGCACTTAGAAACCAGCAGTGATTAAGGTGTTGACAATTAAGGGCATAAGATAGAGAGCTGTGTCACGTTGTCGTTATGTAATCTAAGCAGCAGCCTGGGGGTCTTCTTGATGCTTTTGTTTCAAAAACCCACTCACTCTTTGACAGTTTTGCTGTCATGTTTTACAAAAGGATGCCTGTTGTAGTGCATTTCTCACCAGAGTACCTCTGAGTAACTTACATTATTAATTTTGATTCTCCTATCCTAAAAGCAGCAATGTTGGAAACATGCTTTAGATGAAAAGTAGCTGTGATGTGTTGACTTCGGCTTTTAGGTTTACATAGTTATTACTGTTTATTTCTACAGAATAGCAAAACAATCCAAATTATTATGTTTAATGGACTTGATGTACTGTAGATGCTTGTTTGCACATAAGGCCCTCCCTTGTTATGTGAAATAATATCTCTAAAGGTAATTTCCTGGAATAACATGAAAAATGATTATTTCAAAAGTATAAATTGATGTAAAGCAAGTGCAGCTAAAAGCCTGTTTTGTCCTGTTTTACTATATTCAAGGACTGTTTAATGAAGTATGTCTCCTGAGTAAACCTCGTCAGTATTTACACCAAAGGCATGATTCTGGAGTATGTTAATCCACAGGCTGACAGGCTAAATGTTAAATTTAAAGACTGTTATATATACCATGGAGAAGTTTATTAAAGTTTCAGAATGCATTGCATCACCATTCTGTTAATATGTGGACAGAAACTACCAAATTAAACAATGGACATTATGTTGCCACAAGTTGATAGTACTGATGTAGAAAATGTGTATTTTATCCTGCAACATGTAGATTCTTGTATGACTAGAAAACCCTTGTATTAAACATTATTTAGAATGCTTGTTTTTGAGCTGGCCAAATTATGGTTTCTTAAATTGGGTTTGGTGGCGTGGCACTCACCAGCCTCTACCCAGTGTATTAGTTACAGTGTTTGCCAACTAATCAGAATCAACATTATCTAGCATAGTAAACTCTCAACACAGCCTTGCCTTATACCTATTGCAGTATAATAGATTCCATCCCCCATCCTAACCAGGAGGCTTTAATTATGGATCTTCTTTGAATATATCTAGCTGTATTGCATAAAATGCATCCTGAGGAACTAGAGAACTCATATTCATGTTCTGTGTATACTTTGTTGCATCCATTTACTACAGGGTCTGGGTCTCTGGGGCCATATTTTGGTTGTCTGTTCTTCAGTTTGCATTTGAAAGTTGATATCCCATGATTCAGTTGGAGTGGGTGGGGTTACATAATTATGTATGCAAATTTTTCATGGAGCTTTGTCCAGAACTTTGATGTTTCCAGGTTGAGAGATATGTTTCTGACCTACTGTAAAATTTCACAATTAACTTTCATTCATATGCCGATACACATTCAGTGAGTTTATTTCCATCTATGCTTACTTTAATTTCCTTCTGCAGTACAGTTTTCAGTTCAAGAACAACATTTCAGAAGTAGCCTTTGTGCTTTATGTATTCATTATGATAAGCAAAAAAAAAAAATAACTATCTTGTGTTGCCAACTTAACTACAGAGGATCATCTACAGTACAGTTTTAATCAACCTTTTCTCAGATGCTTCATGTATTCAGTTTATGATTTGGTGAATAACTCTAGTCAGATTTATAGCACCATTTTCATAGGTTCATAGGTTGGCACTACTAGGCTATCAGCCCTATGGCCTATACAAGCCTAGCCATAACAATTCCCTGGCTATTTCTTTCCGCACTATTTACTTCCCTGGACCCCTGTCTAGCAGGGCGACTGACGTGATCCCTGGGGTGAATTTCCTTTCTCCCATCCAATCGTCAAGTTTCCTTTTAAAGAGGGCCAAAGAGGCACTCTGCTTGACATGTATGGGCAATCTATTCCAGAGTCTCGGGAGTCTCTGGGTCAGGAACCTATCCCTCCGGCATGTTTTGTTTATTGTGATGACAAGGTTTAGATCCCTGGAGTGTGTGGCTCTGAGGGATTGGGATTTCTTTAAGTGTAGCATGTCCAACAGCTCTGGGTTTGACATGGCCTTGTATGTTAAGCAGAGATCACCTCTGAGTAGACGATATACGACAGAGTATAGCTGGAGTTTTTTAAGACGGTCAGCATAGGGCATCTGCTTTAGGCCTGTGATTCTTTTAGTGAGGTATTTCATGGCCTTTCCAGTTGTTGCAGATGTCTTGAGAGGTACATACCAAATGGGACACTGTATTCTATAATGGGTCTAATGAGGGATGAGTACAGTGGGACAGTGACCTCTTTTTTTCTGGATGAAAAGCCCTTAGTGATGAGGTGTGCCACATAGAAGGATTTCCTGACTGTTGTGGCAATGTGGTTATCGAAGGTGACACCACTGTCCACCTGTGTCCCTAAGTCTCTTATCACACTTTCGGTGTTTAGTGTACTGCCACCTATGTGGTAATTCACAGATGCATGTTTTTTCCCAAAGGGGATAACTATACATTTCTTGGCATTGAGCTTGAGCCCATGGCTCTGGCACCAAGCATTTGTTTCTGTAAGGCCCTTTTGTAGAGTATCCACATCATTTGGGGATTCAGTAATGGCTCCCAGTTTGCAGTCATCTGCAAACTTTGTTAGCCAGAGTCCTTTAGTGTTGGCCTGTACTTCAGAGATGTAGATGCCAAACAAGAGCGGTCCCAGGATTGAACCCTGAGGTACTCCACTTGTCTGGAGCTGGATTTGGAGTCAGCTACTTTTACAGTGTGAGTTCTATCAGTAAGCCAGTTAGCAACCCATTGGGTGACATAGGAATTAATGCCCAGCTTAGTAAGTTTATCTATGATTCCAGAGTGGGGGATGGTGTCAAAGGCCTTGGCAAGGTCTAGATAGGCTGTGTGGACCACCTTACCCTTGTCCATGGCTCTGGAGACTGATTCTAAGAAGTCAATCAGGTTCAGGAGACAAGATCGGCCCTTCACGAACCCAAGCTGAGTGGAGTCCAGTGTTTGAAGGTTGCCAATATCTTTGTTTATAAGTTCCATGATAATACGCTCCATGGCTTTGCAGATAAGGCTTGTCAGACTGATGGGATGGTAGTTTCCAGGATCCGAGGTGGATCCCCCCTTGTGGAGTGGGATAACTTTTATAAATGTTTTAAATTTGTCTGTTTTGATCTCTGGGCACTTACCATTAATAATCTACCCCTGCCCCCACACATAGGTTGCATAGTGGGTTGGTCTGACACCTTCTGGGGCATTGCGGCTCTCTTTAAGCTCTGCTTCATTCTTTTCCATGTTTCTTATCCTTTTTGTCTGGTTTGACCCAACCAGGCCATGGTTACTTGTCTTGTACTGGTGAATCATTTTATGGAGGAAAGAGGACATATTAGCAATCATGGCTGCTCACAGAGGATACGGTGACTTTGGTTTATAGTTCTGTGGTTCTCAGTCATGAATGATGTAGCTCAAAAAGAGGCAGATGCAATGAGGCCATGTGAAAAATGCTAAAAACCTCAGTGAGCGAGTTCCTCAAAGGCTCACACCCCTTTGAACTGATGCCTTGATGGCCTCTGTCTACCCTTGGGAATCTACCATTGGGGAACACCTGTAGCACATATACTATATCCTTGCCCCTTGAGTAGAGCTGAGCAGACCTTGTCATTCCTTTTATACCTGTACCAGATCCTGTGGGTGTCTGAGCCACTAACTGAACTCAAGTTGTCAAAGTCTTAGTGAAGGTTTCGCCTGTCCACACTAACAGAGATGACAACCAATGATGGTTAGTTCAGGCATGTCATCTAATAATTCTTGCAAATAATTCTCATCATTCAGATGTTATCTTTTTGGACTCTACTGACTTCATGCAAATCATATCAGGTTGATTCAATGGATTAACACAAATATTCTGGAAGGGCCAACAATGTTAACAGAATATGTCTCCACAGTGCAGAAGCCCCTTCACAATTTTTGTACTTCATGTAAATGTCAGATAACCACATAAACATTTAGGCAGATGCTTAATTTTACTTATCCCTGGGTATCCCTATGTTTGACATTCAGCACTCTCATACATATGTTGTTCAGAAGTACTACAATGGCATCATGTAGAATTCCCTGACATAATTGCAGATTGTGTTGTCTCTTAGAATAACAACATATGCTATGGGCTCCTCTGAGTGATGCCTTCAATGGTGTATGTGCTGTAGGTGTTTCCCAGTGGCAGATTCACTAGTGTAGACCACAAACCGTCAAATCACCATATGCGGCAAATTGTCATCCTTATAGCATCACTTTACAAGTAATTCATTCAGCTACAACTGCAGTGGGTTGCTGTAAGTTTCCCCTTTTCATAGTGCCATTCATTTTGGTCATCTGTACTGCCCATATCTAATGTACAACTACATCCACAGCTGGTGGTCCCTCACATTCTCCATAGGGAAGACATGACAGTTTCTTCTCAGTGTCATGTTATTTTTTTCCTGGTATTCAATGCCATGAGTGCTGACATTGGAATAGGGACCTGTGCTGTAAGCTGTCTGAAACTTCACACGTAGCCCTTATTTAGGGTTAAGAAAAGTTACCAGAAGCAAGCAATTGTCATCATTCTTTGCATCATCAGAGGAATATTCTAGTAGTAATTGGTGTACAACAGGCATAGACACAACTATGGAATTCATTTTGTTATATTGTAATAATCCATTATGAATATTAATTTTCAGGAAATCCTTAGAAGCCTGTTAGATCTCCATTTGTGCACCTGCATATGTTGTGGAACATTTTGAACTTGCTCTCCATCCTCAGCAGTGCTATGAACTGCTCACATTTTTGGCAAGGGATAATACTTTATTATTGGGTTTATAATCTCCACACAAGTTAAAATCCTCTGGCATACCTTTTTTAGTTGTGGCATTATAGGTGAAAATCATTCAGTGCTCTACCTTCCATGATATCCTTGCATTTTCTAGCACATTAACTTCACTTTCTGCTTCTGGTAGCATTAGGAGTTTAAAGTGTTAGGTGTTGCTCTTGTTTTAATGAATTCAAACTTGCATTTAGTTTTAATTATGTTTTTACCCTTAGGTCTTTTAGTTTTCCTTCATTTTTGTAAGCACTAGTTCAGCCTTATCCAGTAGCCAGGACAGCTTTTTATGTGCATTGAGCTTGTTACTGTTCCTAATTTCCTTGTGCAGATTCTTAATGGAATGCCAGTTCAGCCCGAGTCCATTTATTTAATCTTTACTGCACTGAAAATGAACACATGTAAAAGCAAGAAATATTCTTTGGCTACACTTTAGACCTCTGGTCCTGTGCTCGTGCACAGTCACAATTTACACTGACCATTTTATGGAATCTCATCACTCCTCAATACACTGCACTACCATCCTCTTTTTATACAAATTAATATTATTAAATATAGTACAGGGCAAAAGGGCATGATTTTTTAAAGTCCATTGGCCTTGTTTACAAACCCTATGTATCACAGTGTAAGGTTTTGCATGCCATATAACAGCACACAAAGACATTTCTAATTCATAAACAATATTAAGCAAAAGGGCATGATCATCCACATCTCTGCGTGTTAGTGTGTTAAATTGTATACTAGCCACATACTCCCTAAGCAAACAAACCCACTCCCCCCTTCCTAGTAATGAATGACTCACAAAGGCAGTACCACTGCAGTCCCAGCCTGTCCCAGTGGTATTAAGGTATGAAACAAGCACTTAGGACTGCACAATGGCACCATACTTGGCAGCACAGGGTTCCACCTGCCTGCAGGCTGCTACTCAGCACTACAAAATGTTTATATCCACAACTCCCCCACATTTTTGTTGTATGGAAGGAAATTCCTTGCAGCCAATGTAGTCCCTATGTAGCTGGCTGAGCTAGTACCACACACTATCATGTCCTGCCCCCATACTATAATACCGGTGACTTTATAGCAGTGGGAGGTTGCACAATGCCAGCTCCTCCCAGTACCATAATGCACTGCCAATATATTTAATGACTGTGTTTGGCTTTCTTCACGAATCACAGTAATTCATTACAGCAGCATACAGCATTACTGTATAAGACAGTGACCTGTAGCGCAGCATGACTTAGTAATGCTGTGTTACATTATCAAGCTGTACGTTCCTGAGCACAAGAGTGCCTGATAAACCAATTCATATTGAGTACTCAGGTGTGACATTTAAGACACCAAGAATGGGACTGTGTGCTCCCAGCAACGGCCATTTTTCTTACTCATTGACCACCGTACTTAACAATGGTGTACGGAACGTAGGTTATAAGATGCATTTACACAGGTTGTAATATGCATTTACATATTTGTGCCTTGTGCCCTTGAATACTAGGATAAGTGCTGATGGTAGACAAATGCCGTTTGACTCTCCATAAAAAATGTTAAATATTGAGGAAGTTTCTTAATCCTCTATGAATGGCTTAATTTTAATACAGACTCAAGTGTCTCTAACTGTTTCAATTTACCACTGGACAATGCAGTCGTTTATGGTTTTGCATACTGTCCACCACTCCGCAGACTCTCATAAATACAGTCTCTGTGCTTTGTGACTCTGCTCCCTTTTCAGGATAATGACTGTTGACATTTTTTGTTCTCAGCTGATCATATTGCCACTCTCAGTTCTGTCAGTACAATACAAAACAGGACCCACCTGTTAGCTATCATAACTTGGATTCACATTGTATGTACCCCTCTGGTATTTCAAAAGGGATATTACATTAAATGGCACTACCTTTTCATGCTTATCAACTTAAATCTCCTGTAAGTACCGTTTTAGTCTCACAGCTACACTTAAATGCACTTTACTCAGAGCAATCATTGTTCAGACAAGTCTACACAGAAATGATTCTGCAGGTCACTGACCCCACAGCAGAAAAAATGAAATTTTATTTTCAAGTGCAGTATGCTGCTTTTGCTAATTTCTTCTTTTCCTCCCTAAACATTTGAACATGCCTTTCCGGTAATCCATTGATAACATCATGGTTTGGTGCACTTCTAGAGTGCATAGCTCCATTCTCTTAAACAAAATAATGAAACTCTTCTGACATGAACTGAGTGCCATTCGTGACAAAGTGTTTTGGTAATTCATCAGTAGAAAATTATCTTCTGGGTTCATTTATGGATACATTGATGTTTATATCAGCATTTTTATAGTGGCATTTTTCTTCTATCTGGTATGGTAAATGTCTGCTACACATTTACTCAATTTCACAGGCAAGGTTAGGTCATTTCACAAAAGTGCATCATAAAGCTTTCATTTTAAAAATACCCAGATGTCCAACTTGCAGTTATTGAAGTGCTGTTTTCTCAGCTTCCATGTTGTAATGACTATGTGAGAATTTTGTATTTATTTGATTTGGCTGCATAATGAGTAGACTTAGTAATGGAGCTGTTGCAAAAGTAACAATGTTTTCCTGATAGATATGATTTCATTGCAATTTTAAAAAGTATATAAAAAATTATTAAAATAAGAAGTAGGTTGTTGCTTGTCCGGTCAAGATAAAACAGACAAGCAATTGTGGGTTCAGTTCAAGCAGCTTTAATTACACAAAAACACATCAGAAATGAGGCTTTGTAACTTAAATAAACTTATAAACAGACTGACTACCACACTCATACATATTAACACTCTGGCTGTTCTGTCAAATGGCACTACTGCCTGCACATGCTCAGTATTTATATGCACGTGCTACATCTGGAAATCCTTCTTAAAGGTACATACACATGTTCTGTTCTAAATCCTCCCTCTTTGAGAAATAGATCATATACAAATGACAATATTCAGTGACATGCAATTTACAGAAATCATCTTTTGACATGCAGTTATACAGAACTACTTATTTAGGTTCATAGGTTAGTACTAAGCTAACTGCCCTTGCAAGCCATTTTAAGACCTAGCCAATTATCCCTTGTGAGAATCAAACCCTGCACCTTGTGTTTGTAAGGCAAACACCTTAACCATTAGGCCACTCTCCCCCCATTTGACACGAGATCATACAAAATTAGACATGTAAAACAATCATGTCCAGGTTGCTGTGTATTTTACACTAGGTCTAGAAATATGCCTGATTGTGTAACATAAAAGTCAGAATTGGATCTAGCAACAGGGACTGCCTTCAAGGACTTTTCAACTTTGAGGATAACTGGGACATAATCAGGAATGGGAATGGATAATGAGACATGTTCTTCGGTATGAACTTTGCCAGGGTTGCTCTGAGATCTAGAATCAGTATCACAGGTACAATGCTGCAGTATTATTTCTGATGCAGAAAGAAGATGTCTGCGGTATCTCATGTATTCTATACCCTCAGATTCCTCTAAGTAGGATCTCTGCTCGGCACATATACCTTTCCCTTGACCAATTCGATCAAAGCCTTTTGCTGTTTACATCCTCATTGTCTCTTCTTTTAACAGATGAAAAAAATCTGCTCATTTTATTATAGCTGGACATCTGAGAAGAATGCTTCTTAAAAAGTTGGGCTTTGATTGCTCTGTTGTTTTTAGCATTAGGCACCAACAAACTAGAACTAATAGGCAAGGTTGTTCTGGTTTGCCTAGATAGAAGTCTCTGAGCAGGAGAGCAAGTGGGTTGTCACGGGGTATATTTCTGAGATTAAGTAAATTCAAGAAGATAATCAGTATTGTCGCACTTTGACCACTCTAATAATTGCTTTGCACTCTGTACTGCATGTTCAGCAATGTTGTTTGACTGTGGGTATTCAGGACTACTAGCAACATGGATAAAGTCCCACTCTTTTGCAAATCTCTAAAACTGACTGGTAAACTGAGAACTGTTGTCAGAAATGACTTTGTGTGGACTACCATGGACCGAGAAATGATATTTCATCTTAGTAATAACAGCACTGGATGTTAGGATAGGTAGCAGATCAATCTCAAACCGGTTCAAATAAGAGTCTACCAACACTAAGTAATGACTGTTCCACTCAAATATGTCAGTTGCTACTGCTGACCAAGGTAGTTCAGGAATTTGGCTCAGCTGAAGTGGCAATTTTTGTAAATGCGGTTTAGTACTGTTGCATACTGAACAAGAAGAAAGCACTTTATCAGTGTCTTTTGATAGAGGAGAAGGCCAATACTAGCCCTCTTGCTCTTCTTTTGGTAGAATTGGAACCTGGATGGCCATGATGCAAAATCTGAATGTATTCACGTTGTAAGAAAGAAGAACAATAACTTTTGGACCTTTCAAAATGATACCATCTTCCATCAGCATCTCATCTCTGTATAGAAAATAAGGTTGTACTTCTGGCGGTAAACAGCATTGCTTTAATGGCCATCCTACATTGATGAAGTAGTTGAGCATTTGCAAAATTGTATCTGTCTTTGTATGGTCTCTTTACTCCTCAACTCTCATGGTAGAAAAATTATCCACATCCATGATATCAAAGTCAGAATTCTCTGCATCAAGCTGCTCTGTGGTATTTCTGGGTGATCTGGATAAGGTATCAACCAGATAAAGAAGTTTGCCTTTGTATAGGCTATTTTGAAATTATACTTTTGCAATTTGAGCATCATTCTTTGTAGTCTTGCTGGAGCACAATGCATAGGCTTCTTTAAAATAATGACTACAGGTTGATTGTCAGTTTTTATTTGGATAGCTTGGCCATAAATATAATCGTGGAACTTCGAACATTTATTTTTATTTATTATTATTTTACATTTGTTGACCGGGCTAGTCTAACTGGATATGTGTCCATTTTCAGTAGAGGCCTGGGGAGAAAAGCTCCAGGTGTAATACATAGTAAAAAATATAAAAAATCAGTCTACATAAAAATTAAGACAGTCAAATCCATAAACAGTTAAAGATGAATTCACAAAAATTAGTATACATAAAAAGTTAAGACAGGTAAATCCTTAAACACATAAAAATAAATTGCCAAATTGAAAAAAAATCTTTTTTTTTTTTGTGATGGCCATAAGAACCATACTTTAGGGTAGCTTGAGAAAATAGAGAGGATAACTTGAGAAAGAGGTGGGGTAAATAAAGGAGAGGTGTGAGAGATATAATGGGATGAGTAGAGGAATAGATCATTTTCATGGTGAAAGAAAAAAAAATTACTATCATGAGGGGGACAGTAGCATAAAGCATTGTATTTTGTGAAGCCACATGTGAACACAATTGCCAAAAGTGTCTTCTCAATTTGTTTGGGTAAGAATTCTAGATGCATAGGCAACAGGTCTGCCCTCTTGAAGAATAACTGGACCGAAACCGAACTTTGAAGCATCACAGGAAAGAACTACTGGTTTATGGACATCATAGTATCTCAGTGTTGGTGGGCTGGCACTTTGCTGTTTGAGGTTATCAAATGTTCACTGCTGTTGCTCTAACTATGACCAGGCAACATTTTTGCATGCCAGCTCTCTTAAAGGTGCTGATAACTCACTAAAGTCATGGATAAATTTGCTCAGATAGTTAACCATACCAAGAATACGCTGTAGGGCTTGGACATTATCTGGAGCTGACATCTCAAGAATGGTTGCTTGTTTAGAAGGGTCTGGTCATAAGCCTGTACTGGTAAATAAATGACCTACATAAGTAACTTCTGGTAGTCTGAATTTACACTTTGGAAGATTGAGCTTTAAATTCAACTCACACATTCTGGCCAGAATTTCCTGAGGTTTCTATCATGCTCTCCATCACCATTGCTTCCAACCAGTAAATTATTAACTGTTAATAAACACGGGTAGCCTGAAAAAATTTGCTCCATTGCACACACAAAAACTTCACTGGCAGAATTTATTGCAAAAGGCATCCTGAGGAATCTGTATCTACCAAATGGGGTATTAAATGTAGTCAGTAGTCAGTAATGAAGATTTGCAGTCAAGCATTATTTGCCAAAATGATCTTTGCATCTAAGACAGAAAAAACAGTGGTATTTGATATAAGGGCATCAATCTCCTCGGCTGTACGCATAGGATGATGAGCTTTTTTTAATGCCTTGTTCGAGTCTCCTGGGTCAATGCATATTCTGATTTCATCTGAATTTTTCTTATGAGCAGCTACCATGGAAGACAGCCACTCAGTTGGTTCTGTGACTAGAGAATTCACACCTTGCAGCACCATTTTGTCTAATTAGACCTTGACTTTGTCATGCATAGCTATTGGAACTCTCTCTGCTGGTTTGACCACTGGACGGAACTCTGGGTCTACTTTCATGGGGTGCACAACTGGAAGCTTGCCTAACTGTCATCAAAAACATCAGCATACACTGATTGATCGAGTCTCCTGGGTCAGTGCATATTCTGATTTCATCTGAATTTTTCTTATGAGTAGCTACCATGGAAGACAGCCACTCAGTTGGTTCTGTGACTGGAGAATTCATACATTGCAGCACCATTTTGTCTAATTAGACCCTGACTTTGTCATGCATAGCTATTGGAACTCTCTCTGCTGGTTTGACCACTGGACGGAACTCTGGGTCTACTTTCATGGGGTGCACAACTGGAAGCTTGCCTAACTTGTCGTCAAAAACATCAGCATACACTGAGAAAATAGCGCCACTGAAGCTGGAACAAGGACATGTGCTTACATGATGGACTTCTTTGGTAAAAGAAAGCAGTTTCATTCTCAAACTGTTTCTGAGACCTAATAATAACTGCACAGGTCTTCTGACTATGTAAAATTACAAGCTGTAACTGATCCCAGCCAAATAGCATGAAAACACTACTGAGCCTTCAATTTGAATCTCTTCACCTCCATAAGCAGCAAGCTTCACACAGTTGGTCAAATTAAGTTGCTCACCAACCCTCACTTTAGCAAATATTTCTGCTGACATTACATTACACTTTGAACCAGTGTCAACTTTGAGCTCTGTGGGCTTGCCATGGATCAGGATAGTGCAAAATACTTTGTTGTTTGCCAACAAATCTACTGCATTAACCTTTTCACCAACCACTGATACACCATCTACAAAGAAAGTGGGGTTGCAGCTTTCTGCACGATCAACTTGCTTTTCTGAGTGACCTTTCTTAATAACTGAATGAGACTTGCTTGATTTACAAAACTTCTGAAAGTGATTCCATTTTTTAACCTTGTGGCATTGCTGAACAAATGCTAAGCATTTCTCTTTTCTAGACTCATGATTGGTACCACAGTTATGAGAGTTAACAATAAGACTTGACTCGGGTTTTGCTGATTCACCCTTATACTGCACTGAGCTTGTCCTTTTTACTGAGCTAATCTTGAAACTTGCTAGAAAGCTACGACTCCTCCCAGGAAAACCCATAGGGGTTGCAGCTGATATGTGCTTAGGCCTGTTTCTGCTTAACAAGCACTGCATGCTGTCTACAATTGCTCTAGTAGTTGCTGAAACCATGATCTTATCACTTACAAGCATACTTTTGTGCCTTTCTCTGAGCTCATGGATTTCACAAATCTCTATGGATTTGCTCAGCGTTACATCATTGTCACAAGTATGCCTCTGCCATATCAACACACAGTAGTGAAGGTGCTTGAAATTATGTATGAACATACAAACATAAATACATATGCCAGAACTTTATGCCAGTACTTCTAATTATG
This sequence comes from Protopterus annectens, assembly GCF_019279795.1. Classification (NCBI taxonomy): domain Eukaryota; kingdom Metazoa; phylum Chordata; order Ceratodontiformes; family Protopteridae; genus Protopterus; species Protopterus annectens. The sequence continues at coordinate 213,656,359 of NC_056735.1, forward strand.
GCTAATAGCACAACAAACCCTTTGAAATAACTGCACTTTGCAAAATAAATCTCTGTATCACAAGAACACACTGAAATCACTGTATTTTGTGAAGCCAGTCCTTATCACTGTAAGGAATACTTCAAAATTACTGTATTTTGCAAATAAACTGTACACAACAGAAAAAGCTCCAAGTAAGAAGTACTTCAAGATGAATGCACTTTGCAAATAGTGTACATAGCACAAGAACCTTTCAAAATGGCTGTACTTTTATGAAATAACTCTGTACAGTGTAACAAGACACTTTGAAATGGCGAAACTATGCGAATAAATGTACACAGCACAAGAAACTTTTTGAAATCGCTGTGCTTTGACTGCACTTTGCAATGTAATTGTGCTTTGCACCCAGCAAACTCTTTGAAATAATTGTATTGTAATAAAGTACACACTCTGCAAACACTTTGCACACTCTGAGATACTTCGAAAAACTCTAGTTATGCTTTGAATGGCTTTGGTCAATGGGAAGTAGTAGTTTGTGCTCAAAAACAGTCTTTTACTAAAAGCATGCAGTCACCTTGCTCTTTAAGCTTAATTTGCCCTTTTATTTTACTCATTATGCCCTTTCAATCTCATATCATGCTCATTATACTTTTCTTGTGCCCGTTTTACTTTAAACATGCTCGTTAAGCAAATCAAAGATAATTCTGAGCCCCATATGAATATCTCTGCTAGTTTTATTGTTTTGAACATTTCCTTTAATTAATAATATGTTTGTGCCTTTCATTTGATTAATAATACATTTTGTGCCACTTGTTTGATTAATAATGCATTTTATGCTTTATAAATGCTCCGTTTCATTTTCTTTGCCAAATAAATAATTTCTGCAAGTTTTTGTTACCTTAAGTTCATTTCAGGCCTTTATTGTCTGAGCTCTGTTTCACTCAGATAGCTTAATTTGCCTTCACCTTTGACTCTGCACCTCACGGCTTGAAGAAGTTGCTCTGTCAATCCCTGTTCTGACACCATGTCACTTGTCCTATCAGGATAAAACAGATAAGTGGTTCAGGGTTCAGTTCAAGCAGTTTTATTATACACAAACACATCAGGAATGAGGCTTTATAACTTAAACTTAAATAAACTTATAAACAGACTGACTACCACAGTTATACATGTTAACACTCTGGCTGTTCTCTCAAAATGGCACTGCTGCCTGCACATGGTCACTGTTGCACGTGCTTACATCTGGAAATGCTTCTTAAAGGTACACACACACACACACTCTGTTCTACATGGGTTTAGTAACATGGGTTTAGTAATAGGACATTATAAGTGTAGAACCATTTTGCTGACAGGTATGTTTTCAGGATGGTTTTAAATAGTAAATGAGATATTTTTGATATTTCCTAGGAGAGAGTTCCACAGTTCTACAATGCGTACAGAGTGTAGTCAGTCAGTATTATAAGTTTTAGATTTTTGAGTAAACACTAAGTGTAAGTTTAATGAGTGCAGTCCTTTATAGGGTGTATGTATCAGTTTAGTAACTGACTGGTGGTTAGCATCTGTCCATGCTGTAGAGGATGTTGTGGGCAGTCTTTATGTGATTGCTAATGGATTAGGTAGCTCCAGCCAGTTAAAGAACTAAATTGCAAGGCAGTGATATTTTTGGTTAATGTGGCAATTTACAAACCTTGCTGTTTATCAATTGTTGCAGTATGGCTAGCTGAGAGGACTGTAAGTTTGCCAAAGTTAATGAAACATACAGTAGACTAGGATGGAGGTAGGATTCAGTTATGGTCTTATATGCATGGTCTAAGATAAAAAGTTTTGACGTTATAAAGAGGTCTTTGTTTACAATTATTTATTTATTTATTTATTTTTATGTGGACGGCAGTCAATCTTATCATATAACATGTTCCTAGTGAGAATCATATCTGTTAACTGAAAAAAAGAAATTGTATTCAGTTATAGAAACCCAGAGACTCTAATCAGTATCTCATTGCATCAAGGCCTTTTACCATATCACTATATAAGGATGTATCATACAAAGTGCATGGACACCAGTTTTATTCCACCCATCTTTTCTGAAATGAGAGGAAAAAATATTGTTGCATGTTCGATACATGCTTGGACATTTGTAAGAAGACACATTACTAAAAATTCAGAAAAGGATGATGTCAAATTGCCTTACTTGAAATGATCTGATGCCCAGAAGGGTTATCTAAAGATTTATGCACCTCAGGAAAAAACAGAAATGAGAATGGCAGAATGTAAGTATAGATAATTTCTCTTTCAACCCTTTTGAAATGAAATTATACTCGTGAAACCAATCTGTACCAACTTCATCAATTCTCATTTTCAAAACAAGTGGTGGTACAACAGAGGAGCTTTAAATAGTAAGTGGGATTAAGGAACTTATGAGGAGATGTCCTTTTCAAAGACTTACCAATCTATACCACCCTCGCATCTTTATTAATACTAACAAATAACCACATGAGGTTAGTTAAAGCTGCTGTCTCCTTTTCAAGTTTTCATCAAAATGGCAAAAAATGGACACTCCATTGTTGTACTGGCCCTTCTGAATAGGTGACTCAAACCTGTTAACAAATAGCAAGAGGGCTAAAATTTAGAAGCCTGAAATTTGTAATCTAGTGCATCCATGTGCAAAACTTTCATTGTAGCAGCTTGTCATGAAATATTTTGAAATTAATTTTTTTGCAAAAATTGTAAGATCCTGTATAGTATGAAATTCAGAAGAAAAAACATAAATTAAGCCTTTGTAATTTTTTTTTTAATTTTTTACATTTTTGCACATTTCTGTCAGTTGTCAGTCTAAGAAATGTTGATAAATTATTAATTTTCAAACTGCAGTTTACTTTTGAGCATTTATTATTTGTGTAAAAACGCATTTTATGATTTCTCTTAACTATAAAGGGTTGGAGTTTGTGCATTTGATCTCTTGAACTTTGCCTTCTGGATAAAACCATGCTAGTTGGGAACAATCCTTTCAAAGACACTAGTAAAAACAGTGCTTGGACTCATAGAAGGGTTCCCAGTAAGAGTGGGTGTGTAGCAGCATTCATTTCTGAGTCCACTGCTGTTCATAATAGTCATAGAGTTGTTAAAGTTCACAGATAAATAACAAAGAGTTTTGCCTTTTAGTCTTAAGTCAAAAATAACACTTTAGGATGTGCAAAGTAGTGATTTATTTCATAAACAGCGCTGGGATACTGCCTACCAAGATTTGAAAAATACTCTCAAAGAACAAAGGAAAACTTCATATTTTATACTTTTTTATCAAGTTCATGCATACAGAATTTTGAAGTAAATTAGTTTTTAACAAATAAAAAAATTTTCAAATATTTTATGTCCTCTTGATCCTTGTTTAGAGCTTCACATGAACACTTGATAATATGCCTTTTTAAAACAGAGACCATCTGGTCTAAGAATTTATCTTTTAACCTTGTAACACTTGATACCAATACATACTATCTCAAAGACATTTTTGCAGTGATTCATCCCCCAACCTGAGAAGGCCAGAGTGTTCTCTATAAACATTCTGAAACCAGTGTCTTTAAACATAGTGTAAGATCACAACATCCCTTAACTCCTTTAACACTTACTTTGCCTTTAATTATCTGTCATTAGACTATAATTTGCTAATAAAGAAAATGCAGTTGAAAAGCACTTGAAATGTAACACTACAACTTATGTGAAACTATATTTTGCATAATCATACACATTTTACCTTTTGGTTTTAACATAAACATGTTATAAACATTTTATTTGACTAATTTGTGAAGAAACTACAAGTTAATATGCATTTTTTAAGAATAATCATGAAACATAATATTTTCCATAACAGCTTTTCCCCATTTGACAATGTTAGTGTCAGACAACACAACACAACACAACACACACACACACACACACACACACACACACACACACACACACACACACACACACACACACACACACACACATACACACACACACACACACAATATATATTTTTTTAACTTGATAAAATGCACATTAGCATGATAGCATTTATCATCTACAGTGAATGAATTTTTATTTACCTTAAGTTCATTATTAGATACTTTTATAAGTGGCATTGTGTGTGCAGATAAAGTTAAACATTTTATAATTGCAGCCTTTAGAACAGACAATATTGTTGTCGCCTCACAGTATGACACTGACCGGTTCGACTCTCAGCTAGAGCGTCTTCTGGTGGAGACATGCATGAATGGGCGTACCTTCGTTGAAGGTTGTGTGTTAGGGCTGGCAACTAGGCATGTAAAAATCAACTGCCAATCATTAGCGGACTGGAGTTCCGCTGTGGCGACCCCTAACCGGGAAAAGCCGAAAGACACAACAACCAATTATTGTAATGGCACCTTGTAATATACTAGTTTTAGGTTACCAAATCAACTGCCCAACCATCCAAAAAGTGTCCATTGCTTAGATGTGCTGTTCAGGTCCTTGGCCCATTGCTCCATGAAACTGGCCAACTTTTTTTTATTTATTGTGATAGTCACTAATATAAGAACAACAATGACTTTTTATGAGGGCACATGACTCCCCTTTTGGCAGCTGGCATTATATTAAGTGCCAGCTGATTTTATAATACCACAGTTCGAACTTTAGTCATTTTTTTTTGATTTGCCATTTTGATGTGGCGTGAAGTATGTTTGCTCCTTTTGAAGAATTTGAGCAAGCATGGTGATTTTGAGCTTTGTCCTTTGCACTCCATACTCAGGAGTAAAGATTGAAAATACTTGTTTTGCCCAATGAAGTGCCCATTTATTTTTTTAGTCTGCTTGCTGGAGGGTTTTCGACATGTTGAATAGCAGGAATAATATAGCCCATAAAACAGCATTTAGACCAGTTTGTAGGCAACCAGGGGTAGGCAGGATCACCTCAAATGCAATAATTTTTTTCAAGTCTATGCCACACTCCCAGTTATAGATTTTTAAGCGTAAAGAGTTTAACATACTTTTATGTCTAGTGTCATTGCATTTGCTGTTTTTTAATGGTACAGTGTCATTTCTGACATTGCATGTGTCTCCATGATTAGTGGTTGCAAGCTGAAGACAGACAACCTTTGAAAAGTGAGTCACATTACACCAAGTTAGATTAGTGTCACTAAGATTTTTTTTAAATGTTACCTGTGATGCAGGGATTGGAATTATGGGAATCTCCACCTTAGAATGATGAGATATATGCAAACGCACTTAACAGTTTGTCACATTTAAGTCCACAGTATGTTGTCAAAAAATCAACAGGAAACTATTTCTTCTTGGCCAGTTTATAAAAGGAAATTTAGGTATAAATTTAAATACAAGTTTTTTTTTTAACAACTGTTAAAGAATTTGCTTTCTGATGTGGGTAAGCTTTTGCTCATGCAGAAAATGTACAAACCGCTGCCAATATAAATTGTAAATTATGGACCTTTAGCATTTGCACAAAGTCCAGCTGCACATTAACAAAAGGTCCCTAAGGTGGTAGTAAGCATGCAGCTTTAACATTTGAGTTTTGCTAACATTATATGTCAGCCATACTGTACAATTATTAACATGCTGAAGTATCAAAGAGGAGGTTCATATCAGCTTCGGCTAATTTGATTAAATAAAGCTGTCTTACCTGCAAGAGCTGGTAAATTATATGCCCTTATCAGGTAAGGTAGCAAGGAGGCGAGAACCACCAGTCGACCATCCGGATGTTGCCATAATCCATTGGTGGATTTACTGCATCCATCTTTAAGCCGCCTCTGAACTTTTTCTTGTAATGCTTTAGCTTGGAAAGCTTATACTTTCTTAAAATTAAACACATCATCACTGTTAAGAGTCTTTCAGTAAAAACATCACTTGAAAATTTGCACAAAGTCCTTTTAAGCCTCCTTAGCAGCTTGATTTTTCAATTTTTTTTTCTTTGAAACTGTATCTAAACCCTTTTGATGGGCACAGCATTTAACAATTGCTAATTTTTTAGGTAACAAAAGAGCATTGGCACAGAAAGAATTTTTAATTTGAGTTTCTGCTGAAAAAAAAATCCTCTTTGCTTTTAAAGATGCCCAAAATTATGTACAATGCCAAAGGCATACCTGGTATTAATAAATGCATTAACAGTCTTATATTTGGTTACTCACAAGCTTTTTTAGCTAACTGGGCAGACGTTATGCCATCTAGTTCTTGTTGAAGAAAAACATCATTATTGGTGCAGACAGATATTTTTGCAACCAGATTTTCATTTTGATGGCTTTTACAGGACTGATCCACAAATAGGTCCAGTTAAGCATTGGGCATAGGAGTGTCCTTTAAGTCATTTTTAGGAGAAAGCAAATTGTTACACAATCATGCTTGTTACCATTTTTTTAGCAGTGGGCAACAGAGATGCGGGATTTAGAACAGGGCAGTATATGAAATAAATAGATGGATCAGAAAGAAGTGTAAGTTCATATTTAGTTAGACGTGCAGTCGAGATGGGTTGAGTTTTTTATTTTAAGTAAGTGAGATGATACAGCATGAGGGACAGCTATTGTAAGATCATGCCTGAGCACCAGTGACTGAGCAAGATCGACTAGAATGGCGTCAGCAGCCACCACCCTTAAACATGATGTAAATCCCTTTGCAACAGAATTAAGTGCTCTGTTATGGTAAGGTAATGGACAGTAGTTGTCCCAATGCTTCTGTGCAAGCACTCCCTGAGCACATCTATTTTTTTTTTTTTATGAGAAAATAAAATGTATTTATTTATTTGATTTATTCATTGACATTTGATGACCTGTAAAGTCTGAGTGGGTTAGAGACCCATTTTCAGTGGACGCCTGGGAGAAAAGCTCCAGAAATTAACAAAGTACATCATCTTTTTTTTTTTTTTTTTAAGAAAGAGCAGTGACACAATATTAAAATAGAACATGTATGGTGCAGCCATATATTAGTACAAACTTACGTACAATAAATTCAAGGTTTCAGTGGTTTGCATATAAGAGATAAGTCACATTTGCAAATGTATTGTAGTGATAAAGGTCAATCCAGTCAGACTTGTTAAAATTAGCATATAGCCAATAGAGTTTTATGATATGTAAGTGATAGAGTAGATGTTTAGCAAGGAGTTTAATGATTGGGAGAAGTAGATGAATATAGATCTAGTAGAAGAGGCAGGGGGTTAGCAAAGAGAGAGGAGATGACAGAGAGGAATTAGTGTGAGAAAGTTAGATGAGGATGCATTATGGTGAGAGGTAATGTAGGGATGGGTGAAAGAATTAAAGCTAGATATAAGGGAGGAAAATTTTTGAAGAGGGAAATGTAGGAAGAAAGGGGTGTTATGAAAGCAGTGATAAATTTAAAAAGGTAGGAGTTAGTAGACTATATGAAATATACTTAGGTCAGGTGGTTGTTGCATGGGAGTAGGTGCAGTTTTGGGAGTTGAGGTTGTTGTCTTTAAGTTTGAAGGTCCTGAGGGACACAATGGCACTAATTTTTGATGATAGGGTATTCCATAGTTTAGCAATGGCATATGAATAAAGGCATTGTCTGGCTCTTTTGGTAGGTTTATGCACTTGTAGAAGTAGTTTGTTAGTGGAGCAGAGATTTCTAGGTGGAGTATATAGGGCTCTAAGATAGTTTTCAAGGCTGGGCAGCTGTCAGGTTTATATATTATTTTATGAGCTAGAGAGAGTTGTGCTAAGTTTAGATGAGGGAATTGTAGCCAATTTAGTTTCTTTTTTGGCTAAATAGTGGAGGGTACAAATTGGTAGACCAGTTGCGAATTTGACAATTTTGTAATAACATGATTGTAGTTTGTTCTTTAAGGTTGTGTGAAGATTTGTAAGAATAGGGGCTCCATAAAGAAGGGAAAGGAGTAGAAAGGGTAGTGTAATTTTGGTGGAAGCATCCATACAGTGTTTATGCCTGCAAACTTTATAAAGTTTGATGTATTCTCGACTGAATTAAGTATGTGTTGTTTGAAGGTAAGTTTTGTGTCTATTGCGATGCCTAGAAGTTTTGCATGAGCAACAAAATGAAAGCCTTTCTATAATCTGGTAACCCTAAAGCTGGAGTAGTAACTAAAGCTTGCTTTAAGTTTTGAAATTAATTTTCCTCTTTACTATCCCGGGGTGGGGTGGGGGTTCTGGTGTATTTTTTTTTTTTATGTTTTGTCAAAGGTATAGCAATGTTTGCATATTTAGAAATTCATTCTCTGCAATATTTTGTCATACCTAAGAAAGATCTAAGCTGACAGTGACTAGTTGGACATGGGGCTTTAGCTATTGCCTCAATACAAGATTGTAACATCTGCCTTCTACCCTAAGATATCAGATGACCAAGATAAACCTACCTGAGATGACCATTGCTGTAATTGTTTTTCTTGACATCCTGTGTTCTTTTTTTGCAAGAATAGTTAAAGATGTAGGATATTCTGCTGACATTGCTGGAAAGAACCAGATGCTATTAGTAAATCATCTACATATTGCACTAACACAGACTCACCTGGAAATGTCACAGCTTTCAAATCTTTTCTTAGAATTTGAGAAAATAATGAAGGAGATTTAGTGTATTCTTGTAGCAACTGTGTCATGTATACTGCTCTCCCTTATAAAAAAAAACAATCAGATAGGTATAGAAAAGAAGAACACAGATCAGTTACAGAAAAATATTTTGCTGCAGGTGGTATGCAACTCAGTATTGTTGCTGGGTTTGGAACCACAGGAAAAGCTGGTAATACTGCATTGTTTACAGCCCTCAAATTTTGCACAAACCTATAAGTATCCTTTCCTGGCTTTTTCATGGGGAGAATAGGAGTATTACAAGGGCTTTTAGTTGGCACTATTATTGTTTGTTGTATCAATGATTGAATTAAAGGTTTGATTTCCCATTTGTGGATACTGAAGAACTCTAGGAGAGGTTTTGATGGATTCAATTTTATTTTTACTGGTTCTGCAGATTTTATTATAGCTATTTCATTAACATCTTTAGCCCAAAAGTCAGCAGGTATCTGTTGCAGCAGTTTTTTAGCTGTCTGTATGCCTGTAAAAGGTTGTTTTTCAGCTTTTGCTAAGACTGCTAATATTTCTCCCTCTGATTCTGTTGGAACATCCAGATACACTATTGCTGGTGTACAGTAAATAGTACAACCCAGTTAGCGTAACGGGACTCTCCCTCTGCCTGTGCAGTAGTACTCAAAAGAAAAGAATGCCTTTCTTTAATCGGTCCTAAAGAAATGGGTATAGGTTCTGAGACAGGATACGTAAAAGTAGCACTTGTTACTCCAACTGCCTTTACTTTGTTTTCATACTGGTTTCTGACTATCTGAGGAAACTTTTAATGCAGACCTAGTGACTCTAGTGTCCACCAGGAAAGGAACATAGGGTCATTTTGATTTATTAGCAGCACATGCTACACTCCTAACCTTCCTCCTCTTTTCCTGTCTTCGGGCATGCCTTCCCCTTCCTCTTCTCCTTCGGCCAACAGTAGCCAAATTTCCGCCAGCACCCTGTTGGCTAACAGTACTGGTGGCGGTCGTTGTTAACCCAGGCCTCGACCGATCTGATATGGAAATATGAAATGTTGTCCGCATAAGTCATTTGGCAGAGGTTTTACGCTGGATGTCCTTCCTGACGCAACTGTCCCCATTTATATGGGATTGGGACCAGCACAACGAAATGCACTGGCTTGTGCATCCCCAGTGGGGTAGTGTTGTGGAATAATATATGGCAGATAACCGTAATTTCCCAGCCAGTAGAATGATGACCAGTCCTTGTACCGAGGGGACCTCTAACTGAAACTAGGAGCAACTGTGACAACCACAGCTCTGGAGAGAGTGTCTCTGCGTGAATGTAGATAGCATCCATGGAGTTTAATGTAAAATACATAAGTCATCTTTAACTGTAGATATAGTGAATGACTCGCAGGTGAGGTCCTTATCTTAAATGTATTCTTCATTTTTTGTATCTGACAAACCAGGCCTTCCATGTAATCTATCTGCTCTTTTAATTTGGATTACTGTCGCCATTTATTTCAGTGGGATGCAGTCATTCTATAAGTTTATTATTAAATAGGGATTTATATAGGTCACTGTTTGTTTTCTTTTCTTAACCACATAAGTGATCTTGCCCTCGAAGCCCTTTTAGTCATGACTAGAGCTATTTAGGCAAATACAGTATATAAAGCAAATTTAAGAATGTAGACGTTATTGCATTCTTATATTTGCAACAAACAGTGGAGTACAGACATCACTGATCCACAGTGGCCATTGTAAAATACAGCTGTTTTAAGTGGTATGCATGCATAGTGCATTAACATTAGCAATAAAGCAGTGACCACATTGGGAATGTTAGCAATGTCTACAAAGTGTAATGCAGAAAGAGATGTAGGTAACAGTGGCAATTCCCATAGTTTGTAGTAGTGCACATTACACACGGACGGGTAAATATTCATACAGTCAAGGCATATTGAAGATGAGTGGTACATTATTCAGATGTTGAAACTGTTTCAGTAGCCTTAAGCCAGAGCTGAACAAGCTGCACCTAGAATGTGCCTTAGAATTACAAATGCTTATATGCAGCTGCATAAATTAAGTACAATTATGAATAAATACAGGAGTGTAATTCTCTGCAACACTTAAATGGATAGTGTAATATTGTGTCTTTCAGCTTTTTCCCGGTTAGGAGTCGGCATGGTGGAACTCCGGTCTGCTAATGATTGGCAGTTGATTTTTACGTGCCGAGTTGCCGGCCCTGACGCACAACCTTCAGCGAGGGTACACCCATTCACGCATGTCTCCACACAGAAGACGCTCTAGCTGATTGAAATTTAGGCATAATTATACTAAATTATGTGAAGTAAATTAAGCAAACTATGTACATTTTATATGTCTCACACCCTCTTAGCTCAAGAAACCTGGGTAATGCCTAGAGTAATGGGGGAACAAAGGCCCAAAACTAGGGACAGATCTTGGATGTGGCTCTTATGAACTCAGGAAATTGCTAGAATAACAAGATTTGTGTTTGCTTGCATTTTTCTGAAGGATGTAAAGTCTGAAACTGAAAAGTATGTCCTTATATTTAGTTTGGATTTAGTGACTTCAGTCCACAGTGATTTGCTAGAAAACCACATATTTTATTAGGAACAGAGTACAAATATGTGACAAAAATCTGGACAGTTGAGAGGTGTGAATATAGATGTGTACATTAGTGTACATTTGGAGAATTTCTAGTGAAGCCCATAGTAGGAGTTGTGTAATTATATCCTGTATAATTATATATACTGAAGACAGATTAATATAACTGACTGGCTGGCTTCCCCAAAGCAATTACATTTGTATTTTTCTAAGGTAACTTCACATATGTTTGTTTGTTGACACAAAGTAATCTAGCCTTTGATCATCATTTGTCTACATTGGTGAGGAAATCATTATATGTTGCGCAACTTATAAACAAGGATATGGCATCCAAGTTCAGGGAAGTCATTGTTCCACTGTATTTGGCATTCATCAGACCTAATATTGAGTACAGTACCCCCATTAGTATGTACCTAACCAGGCATATCCAACAATTGGAACATCCATAGAGGTTCCTCACTAAAAAAATGCAGGGCTTAAAGTAAAATGTCATATGCGGAACTCCTCAAGGCCCCATCCCTGTATTCTGCCTCTTACAGGTTTTTGAGGGGCGATCTGGCATATAGTGCACTGTCAGATCCCACTCTGATGGACCTCCTTCATATCCACAAAACAGCACCATAATTCCCCCATTGTAAAAACTTAAACCTTGCCTGTGATATAAATAGGACCTGCTGGAGAGAGAGGTATGTATCCCAGAGACTACCCTGTCTATGCAACAGGCTCCTCATCCATGTGAAGCAGAGTTCCACTCTAACCTAATTCAAATGCAACCTTGATAACTGGATAGGAAACCGGAAATTCATCCCTGGTTTGGCACCTGTGTCTCTAATACACAGAGGTAACCTGCAAATGGTTAATCTCCTAGGCACTTGCTTACACTCACCAAGGGTATCAGAACTTGTCAGAGGTTTGGGAAGCATGGCTAGGCTTAAAAAGGCCCTTGTGGACGTTAGCCTAGTAAACACCTATGAACTTACCTATGAACTATGAACTTAGGATCAACATTTATTTCTGTTTCATTATTTTGACATAGACAGTATGGTAATTTGCAGTACTTAGTAAGGACTCCAAGTTCTTTCCCTGCCAGTCTATAAGCACTTGCTTTATTTGATTTTGTACAGGGGTTTAAAGACTGTACAAAAGCAGGTGCAATAGCTAGCATATTTATTTGGATCTGGTATCCCTGATATTTCTTGAAAACACTGTTTTAAGATGACTCAAATAATCTGCAGGGGCAATAGGAAATGACACACATTTTCAACAGCTTGTATATAAACAATATTTTCTTGTATAAACGTTTAATGATGATGTGTTTTTGGTGTGGAGAGGAAGCATAGATGCACTTGAAAAGTTCAATAAGCACATCAACAGTTTACGTTCTTTTTTAAACTATACCATAGAATATAGTGACACCAGTATAAATTATATAGATGTGACAATACTGAAAGAAAATGGTAAACTTATCAGCAAGATATACAAAAAAGAAATACAAAATTATTATTTTTTAGATTATTCTAGTATGCATACCACTAGAATGAAGAACAATATAGTGAAGGGGCAGTTAATGAGAGCAAACAGGCTCACTAAAAAGGATGGGGACTTTTTTAAAGAAAGTGTGAGCATATGCAACAGATTCATCCACAAAGGTTATCCAGTGGAAATGGTAGAAAATAAATTGAAAGAAGTATGCAGTGGTAGGAAAAGTGAAGTCAGTGAGAAAGTGAACAACAAAAAGAGAATTATTGTGTGGCTATGCAAGCAGCCAACAGCATGGATTCACTAGAGATTACGAAAATAATCATAAAAAAATGGATTATTATTATCAGTTGTTCAGAAATAACTAAAGCAGTTGTCAACAATCCTGTATTTGTACAGAAAAGAAGCAAGAGTTTCAAGAATGTTTTTTTTCAGAGAAACATAAGCTTACCTGTGAATAGCAGTGTACAAAACAGGGATGTTCAAATGTCTCAGCTGCAATTTTTGCAATTACTTGTACACTGAAATAGAAGAAATAAGGGTGAACAACACGCTGATTAAAATCATAGCTTGATTTATTTGCAAATCTCAGTTTGTTGTATATTTAGCTCTATGCATGCCCTGTCAGTTATGTTATGTTGGTAGAACAACCAGAAAGCTTTACAAGAGAATATATGAGCACCAGTATATGCAATATCAGCTGGCAATTACAAGAATGGTTTAAGCAAGCATTATATTTCATCTAAATGTAAAGTGGATGATTTTAAATTTATTGTATTAGATTATGTTGCAAGATATGATAATCAGTTTGATGATGAGGAAGTATTTGGGTGGAAAGAATATTTATGGCAAGTTAAACTTCATGCTTGTTATCCACCAGGATTAAACAACAGAGAAGATTTTGTTGCTTACAGTGGTACGGCGGTAGCGTTGTTACCTCATAGCAAGAGGTTCTCCCATTCGATTCTCGGCATGGCGTGGGAGTGTCTTCTGTGTGAGTCTGCATGTCCTCCCCGCGGTTGGGTAGCATTCGAAAGACATGCGTGTGTAAATGGGTGTGCCTTCGTTGAAGGTTGGGCGTCGAGCTGGCACCTTGGCATTTCGTAAAAATCTACTGCCAATTATTAGTGGACCGGAGTTCCGCTGTGGTGACTCCTTACCGAAAGCCAAAAGACAAACAACAACCTAAAACACAAAGGGTTAAAGCACAAAATAATTTTAATCATATGACTACGTATTATGTAAATGATTGGTGATGCTAAATGTTGCCAGTCTGAAGAAGTCTCAATGTTAAAGACAAAAGCATTAACTGGATACTTGTTATTTTACTGTTTTTATTTTGTGACTATTAAATAAGTTCTGGGTTTTCCAGCTGTTTTTGGTTTTTCAAGTTTTAGATATAACAGCTGTACCTTTAATTGAAATGCATCTCTTGATTTCAATTTCATCACTTTTGCTTTGTGATTTCTTCACTTCGTTTCATCCATTCACCGATTCATCTTCCAATAACTAACAATACCTACTTTATTTTGTTCAGCTGTTGTTTGTCAAGGAAGTTTGCCTTGCCATTCACAGAGGGAAAGCAGAGAAGTAACTAGGCAGGGTATCACACCATTGTGGGATACACATACAGTCACACGTATTATCCATACCTATAGCAGATTTGTAAAATTTCCGGCTGACCCACAGTATGTCATTAGGATATGGGAAATGGATCATTTAGCAAACTCCAAAGTGGCTACAGGGAGGACATGCAGATTGCACACAGAAGATACCCTCTACCACTCTGCCACCTTTTTTATTTGAAAGTCTTACTGCATGCCTCTTCAATTCAGTCATTTTTGCCCCAAAATCACACTGTCATTGATCACCTTCACCCGTAGCCTGCTATGATCATCAACATGAAGTTTCTTTATACCGATTACATTGTCCACCTTTTTTGACTAAATGTGGTACTTTCTGAGCATAGACAAGCAACTGACTTCATCATTGTTTGTTGGGTATTCTCCTAAATATGCAGTTGCAGTAAACACTAACAAATACACAAAGTGCAGTGCTGTTGGTTTGTGTGCCTTTGGCTCATGAAGTCTGCTGGTCAGCTGACTTGTCTAGTATATACTGATATAGATGTCTTGAACATGTTAACTTATGAACATGCTACAGCATAGACAGTGGTTGTCTTGGTGCAGAAAAAACATACATTCAGCATCAGGTGTGTAACATGACTTTTATATACCAAGAGAATAAAATAGAAAGGGTAAGATGTTATTTAAGGAGGTTTTATAAGTACTGATTCAGAATGTGGTACAGGTGTACTCTAACAGAAGAAATAGATGACCGATACCAGGGTATTTTTTTTCTTCAGGTTTTTTTTTTTATCACCTCTTCCTCAACCAGTTGACCAATTAATTCTCCATTACTGGTGTGAGGGTGAAATGGCAGACTATCATTTAGACTACCATTAGGTGTGGTTTGATGATTTCCTGTTTGCAGGCGATCCCCGTGCACAAGTACCTAACTACTAAGGAAGGGCATACTGTGGGCTGACAGCAGCGGATGTCCCTTCATTTTGAAAGGGCATTGCAGTAACACAGCTCTGCACCTCTAAAGCATGAATGGTTACTGCTCTGTGTTTTACCAGAGAAATTGCATCAATTGTGTGTTTCCACAAATGTGTGCAACCCATCACATGCCCTGAGAGAGGTAAGCAGAACACACTCCTTTAGTCCTTCTACTCCCTACCTGGCTACTTCAGTCCTCAGCTGACTAATCAAGTCTGGGTCACAGGGAACCATCCCTCCATTTCTTTGTATCACATGCCGGACTTCATGCCAGGTAATTTCAAAAGTTTGATTTGGCTTATCAGCATTTTCATAATAGATTATTCTTAATTTGTATGGCAGTTGAACCATACGTGGGGCTTGGCAATCATAAATGGACAAAAACTTTGAAATGTAATTGAAAATAAGCAATATAGTAAACACATGCTCTAGTGTGTCTGCATACACTGTTGTGCACTTGGAAAAGACCAGACACAAAGAAGAAATGACAACCAGCAGCCAAGTCTACAATTCCCAAAAGTACAAATTGTGGAGTGAAGTATGTATGAGAGGCTGAACTGTATGGAGATCCAACCATGGATGAACAAACGAAAACATTTAAAATAATCTCCAATGTGCCGTAACTGACTAAGGTTTACTTAGGAGGACAGCACTGAACAATATCAGCTACCTACAACACCATAAAACAACAACCTGCATTACAGTTTTAAAATACAAAACTGCATCCTCTGCTGCTCATACTACCAAAGCAATGCAGAGAGATGGCCATTTTCTACCGTTGCCAACAGACTGGCACATCAGAATTTCTGCTGAAGGGAGCCAGAGGAGCACGTGATCTCTTATTTAGCACAGTGTGCTGATTTCTCCTGCTCTAAATGCATGTTACATGAGGCAGAGTTATTTATGAATCTACTGCCATATATGCACAGCATGGAGTTTCCAGGTGTGCCTCTATTCCCCATGCAACCATGGCTGGTTGTAGTGGACTTACCATAACAATGGGCTTTCCTTCCAGCTATCAAACCATAAAGATAGGCCCACTCTCCTCATCCAAGGGTTTACATAAAGAATTCTTGCAGTTTAGATCATTGCATCAAATGCACCTTACAGCTGGGAACAAGCACTGCTGCTTTACACCCTCACAATATGCCGAATACCCCCAATAACATCTGACTACTTTCAGCTATTGTGTGCCAGCAAATATCCCTCAAAACAAACTTTGCACTGGTGAGGGTGTGAAGTTCACTCCTTGAAATATGGTATGCACCTATTTCACTAATAAAATTCAAACTTTAAAATATGTACTACAAAATAATAAAATAGTAGGTAGTCAGAGTTGAGTTAAAAATGGTACATTCTTTATTGAAACACACAAGCAAGTGATCTCGGTAGCTGTAGTGTCTTTGGTCTCAGTTGTCCTGTTGGTTCTGGATCTGGTGTTGATTCTGGTTTAGACGTTCATCTGCCATATCTTTCAGACCGGTCTGGTTCATTCTGTGATTCTGTGTCTGATTCTGGTAATACTGTCCATCGTTGGATTGTTCAACACAGGTATAAAAAATGTTGACTCTTAATAAACTAGAAAAAGAACTGAAATGCATGAAAGGGCTATTTTAGGAGCAAATTTACTTACAACAAAGTGTAGATAAAAAGATACTGCCTAGAGGACTGTCTTAACAAGAAGCCTGTGTGGAATAATATGGGTTAAACATTGACAACTGAATGGTTTGATAACTAATGCTAGCTACAACCTTATAATACTGCTCCTTAAAAATAACCAGGCTAAACAGGAGGCAACTAAAGCTGTAATCTCAGAGCTGGAGACTGCTGTATTAAATGAGAACTATGAAGATCGTAATGCAAGGTTTGTTTCTCTGAGAGTGAGGGTCAAAAGCTATAAACAATCCATTAAAGAACGTAAACTGAAGAAGATGAGAAGGGATCAAGATGATAAGGATGACCCTGAGAGATTTAATAAGACAAAAACCAAGAATAAAAACAGAGGATTTTTTTAAATACTATAGACATGGTAAGAAGAGGTTAAACAGAGGCTACAAAAATACTAATAGTAACCCCTAGCAGGTTTTTCAATAGGAAAATTGATTCAAAGAACTGGACAGAGGCATGACACGGATGGAACATGTTCACACACCACCACAATCTTCACAGATACCCTTGGCTACCAGCACACCTTGATGGTCCAACGAGGAGCGGGGTTACCTAGATCAGAGCCAGACCCAGAGTTACAGAATGGACAGCGGAGGAACACCTCTCTCACCACATCCATAAAGCTTAATTTAGGCCTTCCTCTTTTCCTCTTACCTATCAGCTTCATCATTAGCATCTTTTTCCCAATATACTGAGCATCCCTCCTCAGCACATGTCCAAACCAATGTAATCTCATCTCTCTGGCTTTGTCTCCAAACCATCCAACCTGGACTTACTCTCTAATATACTTATTCCTAATCCTGTTCACCCTCATCACACCCAGTGCAAATCTTAACATATTTAACTCTGCCACATCCAGCTCTGACTCCTGCCTTTTTGTCAGTGCCACTGTCTCCAACCCATATAACATAGCTGGTCTCAATACCCTCTTGTAGACCTTCCGCCTTCACTCTTACTGGTACTCATCTGTAACAAATCACTCCTGACACTCTTCTCCACCCACTCCATCCTGCCTGTACTCTCTTCTTCACCTCTCTTCCACACTCACCATTACTCTGAACTGTTGATCCCAAGTATTTAAACTCATCCACCTTCACCAACTCTACTCCCTGCATCCTCACCATTCCTCTATCCTCCCTCTCATTCACACATGTATATTCTGTCTTAGTCCTGCTGACCTTCATTCCTCTCCTCTCTATAGCATATCTCCACCTCTCCAGGGTCTCCTCAGCCTGCTCCCTACTCTCACTACAGATCACAATGTCATCTGCAAACATCATAGTCCACGGGGACTCCTGTTTGATCTCATCTGTCAACCTGTCCATCATCATTGCAAATAAGAAAGGGCACAGAGCTGATCCCTGATGTAATCCCACCTCCACCTTAAACGCATCTGCCACTCCCACCACAGACCTCACCACTGTCACACTACCCTTGTACATATCCTGTACCACTCTTACATACTTCTCTGCCACTCCCGACTTTCTCATACAATACCACCACTCCTCTCTGGACACCCTGTCATATGCTTTCTGTAAGTCCACAAAGACACAATACAACTCCTTCTGACCTTCCCTGTACTTCTCCATCAACACTCTCAGAGCACAAGCAGGTACTATCTGTATAAATTTTGGATTTGTGTGTCTGTTAACCAGGATAATCATAAGGCATTTTAACTACATCCAAAGTCTAAAAGGGAATGTGCTGAACTGGTTATAGATGGGATCACTCATAATACACCAGAAGATATAGCTAACCTGACAGATTCAGCTCAGACTTTACCCCATACCCTCACCTACCATATCGCAAAGCATACCTGACACCAGCCCTTTGCCTCAAATCTCTAAAGAACAGGTCATCTCTGCACTCACCAAGGCCAAAAACACTGCCTCAGTGAGACCAAATAATATCCCAGGTTGTTTACTAAACAATTTAAAACAAGTCCTAGAATACCCACGTGGTGTTCTCTGTAATCATAGCTTGAGAACTGGTTATGTTCCTGTTGAATGGAGAACAGCAACGGTAATTACCTGCACAAAAGGGGGCCATCACCTGACCCTGGGAACTACCAACCCATAAGTCTAACTAGCCTTATCTGCAAAGATACAGGTGATGCTGTAACATCCCAGTTTGGCTTTGTTAAGGGTAGATCATACTTATTAAACCTGGTAGACTTCTTTGAGAATGTCACCAAAGCCATGGAAACAGGTAAGATTGTGCATGCAGCCTATCTCGATCTTGCCAAGGCTTTTGATACAGTCCCCCTCTCTGGCATCATTGAGGAACTCTCCCAGCTGGGGAATAACCCTTGAATTACTAGATGGGTATCAAATTGGCTCACCAACGATCACACTGTGTCAAAATTGGTGACTCCACCAGTAGACCCGTCACCAGTGGAGTACCACAGGGGTTTGTGCTGGGCCCTTTACTGTTTGGCATGTATTTCTCAGAATTAAAGGCCAAAGTAGATGGCCTTTGGCTCACCAAGTTCACTGATGATTGCAATCTAGGAGCAGTCATTGAGTTCCCCAACAATGCCAACATATTACAAGAAGGGCTAACATGAGCAAATGATTGGTGCCAAAGCCATGGTCTAAAACTAAATGCAAAACATCTGCAATATTATTCCCATTGGCAAAACTGAATTCCCTACAAATTACAGTGTTGACATCACCTCCCTGTGTTCCATCCCAGTGGCATGAAAACTTGGGAACACAGGTTGATAGCAATTTGAACTTTGACCACCACGTTTCCACAGTGGTAAGGAACGCTTTCTACATAATGCACCTCATAATCAAGGGCATAGCATCCAGGTCAAGGGATATTATAACTCCACTGTACTTGACCCTCATCAGACCACAAATAGAGTATAATGCATCTTTTGCATGTACCTCACCAGACACCTACAGCAGCTGGAGAGACCTAAGAGGTTTTCTCACTAAGAAAATACAGGGACTCCAAACCATGATCTATATGGACAGGCTGAAAGCCCTGTCACATTACTCTGCACCTAATAGGCTGCTGAGAAGTGACTTGTACCTGGCCTATAGGGCAATTTCTGACCTTGTCCTAATGGAAATGCTGTACATTCGCAAGTCAAATGGCACAAAAGTCATTTGCACTAAGGATTTCAACCAGGCCTGTGACATTAACAGAACATGTTGGAGAGACTGCCACTTCTGTGGAATAGATTTCCTATTCATGTAAAACAGAGCTCCTCACTGACCCTATTCAAACATAACCTAGATAGCTGGATGGGAGACAGCAAATTCACCCATGTCCCTCATGGACAGGGGTAGCCGGTGATGATTACAGACCTTCTCTGTTCATAAATTTGTTTTGTGAACCACCCAAAAAGAACAAATGGGGATACTTGGGAATAACATGACTAGGCTTGTAAAGGCTGTAGAGCCGCTAGCCTAGTAACCTCCTATGATCCTATAGGTAAGTGAAGTTGTCCAGAGACCATTTTCAGCCATGGCATGATCCAGGAGGTAGTGACAACCATGGCATTACAAAATTCACTTTACATTAACTTTCAGTTACAATATATTCACATAAGAAATAATTTGTCTATATTTCATATCCTGTATTACAGGATCAAAAAAGAGTTGCGACATTTAGACTACATTCACGTTTAATTGCAGTTAAAAAATTGACCCCAGTAGTAATAGAAATAAGAGCATTTACACAGATAAATATTTATGATTTAGGTGAATACTGTTATACATTATCTGTGTACGTTGCTGAGAGAATTGACTGCATATTGAGTGTGAACTTCTGTTAGCTGTGTTGGAATTGTCCTGTATTCCTTTAACAGCTGCACTTGTATTGGTAAGGTGTTGCTTTAGTAGCTGTCTAAAGTGTACAAGCTTCTTGTCCCTATGCAATTTGTTTGGTAAGACATTCCATGCCACAGGGGCTATTCTGTGGACAGCTCTTTCTGTAGGTGCCAGAACCTATGCCGATCTGTATCATTGTTGGTTGTAATGTTATCTTAAATCATTGTTTGTATTTCTGAGTACTAGTGTTGTCTTCAAAGGAAGGCAACTGTTTTCATTTAGTAGCATATATATAAGTATATTTAATAAAAATGAACTCTGGCTTCCACTGCTAACCATTTGACTTTTTGTATTGCACTGTAGTAGTGCTTACTGTTATATGACATGAGTATATACCCAATTATAGAATATCAGGTCAGTTGTATTCTAAAATGTGCTCGCTGACTGGACAGCCCATGCAGCATGCTCATTGCAAATCAAGCATATCCCAATACAAACAAGTCCGGCCTAGGAAGTATTCCTCAGTGACATGACCATGTACTGGGATATGCTCTAATAGTACAGAAAATAAATAAATGAATAAAGCTATGCAATGGAAATATCCTGAAGACTACCTGCACACAGACATGTCAGGCACATCAAGAGACTGACTGCAAATCCAAAAAAAGTAAATAAATAAAAGTCACATTATGAGTGGAAAAAAATGCCTCTCCCCAACATAAAACAGTTACAAGGATATTTCAAGGGCGTATCAAAACTTCCTAATAAACCCAAGCCATTGTCTTGTAAAGTAATATGCCAAATGTCACGCAGTTAACAAGTGAAGGCTGAGGAAATCAAATGACAATCTACACAAAACAGCTCATTAACTCTTTGTATCTTTATCCATACAAACTGCTGACAAATCCCTTTATAAGAAACAGTGCTTCTGACGTATTGCATAATTGTTAGGTCATAACTCTGCGCAATATAATATTCAAACATTAAAAAAAAAAAAAAAAAAAAACAAGACACATTCAGAGGGACATAGCACAACAGAGATGTCCTCTTCTTTTTCTTGCAGTGCACTGATGTATTGTGCAAGTGCGGGGATATGCATGCCATATGCATACATAGTACAGAAGGACACTAAAGTCCCATTATACAATCGCATTATTCAAATAAGATAAGCAATATGTTTTTTTTAATTATATCATTATATAATATCAATAATCTGCTCCTGTGTGTGGATATCACAGGACTCACCCATGGTTGCCTGTGTTTAATCACTTGGGCTTTGCCCTCACGATCAAACCACGCCAGCTGTGGGTAAATCCTGTTCTACCCACATCCAACCATGGATTATTGCTAATGTATTTTATTGTCTGTTTTTGCAGTATTTTGTTGGGAATTTAGGTAAGAGGTGAGGCATACTCAGGGCAAGTAATAAGACTATATTTGGTATGGAGTAATTGTGAGATTCTGTAGGTTATCTTCAGCTGTCTTGGGACTTTGTCTACCTGCTGTTATACATGTAGTGTAAAGGTTACCCTGTTATTAAAATAATTCCAAGGTATCATTGCATTTCACTTGTAGGAATGGGTACACTGTCTGGATCTAGGATATTTAGTGACTCACTTTGAGACAAGATTTTTCTGTGTTCCAGATTTTTTTTTTTGTAAGTCCATCTATATTGCACAACTTATAAACAAAGGGATTATTTACTGCCTAGATCTAGGGATGTCATTGTCCCCCTTTACTCAGACCTTATTAGGCCATTTATTGAATATGATGCCTCTTTGGCATTTAGCTTTATGGCTGTGACACAAATCCAAATTTGAACAAAAAATCCCTTTAATTAAAACTGCCTGTTCGAAATGTAGTTTTATGGCATTTTATAAACACTACATCACTTATGTAACGAGTGCATTTGATGTGTAGAGTATCATAGAGTATACTGTTAATGAGAAGGAAAAAAAGAGGTCCCAGCAAAAACACTCCCCGTTTCTAATAGTATTTAATTAAGATACCCTTCAAAGATTCTGCCTTGAGGTAATCTCCTAATCACTTGATTAGAACCAGAACCAGAAACAGAACCAGTTCTGGTCATCTGCTGAATGCAAGAATGTGTGCAGGCTGTAGGAGGTACAGCATTCTACATTGCATAGGTGTTAATGAGTTTTAAAGTACTGTAGTTGGTACACAATCAGTGTTGCTTGTCTGTCAACATGTCATATTTTTGAATATACTCTAATATTTGCCTGTAGATAATCATTTCAAGAATTTTATGATAGGACAGGTTAACAACTGTAACTGCCTTGGGGAAGAAAATGTTTAAACAGTGGTTGAACCAGGGTGGTATATATTTTGCTATGAGTATGAGACTAAAGATACGTGTTAAGGTTAGGCTTGTAAAGACTCCAGGGCCATTAGCCTAGTACACACCTATGAACCGATGAATAAGAACACCATTACCCAGATGCAGTAGTTGGGATGTAATAGGTGGAATTCTGGGTTGTAACACCTGTTAATAATTATGACACTGTATGACTAAATAGCTACCACAGAGCTAATGTGCCTGGTATAATATTTGCCTTCATATCCATTTCGCTTCTTTCCAGTACTTTTCACCTGTACTGTAATTTGTAACTGCACTACTCTTTTCAACATGTCTTTATTATGTATCTGTATATAGTGTGAGCATTTCTGCCTTTGTGTTTTAATGTATGTTTGTCCAATTTCAAGAAACATTGTCCTCCTAGTCCTGTGTACAGTCAGGAGGGACTTTATTTTATGAGCTCTTGTATGGATTCTCATCTTCTGATATACCACTGGGTCTGCAGCATTGTAACTGCACAAATTCCTCTCTTAAAAAATGCTTAGTTTTAATAACCTACTAAACCTTCATACTGTCATTAAAAAATTCTTCTAAACTTGACAGTTTGGCTTTGTGAAGAGTATGCATCGTTATTTCTCTATGACTGATGATTTTCAATAGGGCAGAAAGAATTTGTGTTTTGAAAAGAAGTCAAGGGAACTGATCCCAAAGGAAACAAATGAGATAGACATTAATGTCATCTCCCCTATGTGCACACACCCTTCCACCCCACAGTCTCAAAATCAACATCTAAACAGAATTGGAATGCTTCATCAGGTTTCCAGCTGCTTCCAGAGCATTTGGCTTTAGTAAGCTAGTGAACTGTGAGAACTTCCCATAAGGACTTACGAGTATGTGAGAATTTCAGTATTCTGGCCTCATGTTATTCTTCTAAAAACAGATGATGTCATTTCTTGGCATGGTGTAGATCTCAATGTACTCACTGGATGTAGGGCTGATGATTAGCTGCATCACAGTTAGTTATGTCCCAGTGCTCCTTGCCCCATCCACTCCCCTCCCCTCTGTATTTTCTCAGCTAGGTACATTGTCTGTTGTACCAAGTAAGGGAGCAAACTATGGCCAGATGCCAATGGAAAATTAAATGACTG
The DNA here is from genome assembly GCF_019279795.1 of Protopterus annectens. Lineage (NCBI taxonomy): Eukaryota > Metazoa > Chordata > Ceratodontiformes > Protopteridae > Protopterus > Protopterus annectens. Next base: position 213,680,417 of record NC_056735.1, read on the forward strand.
ATTTTGAAATTTTTAATGATGATTGGGTCATATTCATTTAAGAATAACCTTCTTGTGTATGGTATTTTGTCAGATTTTCAATTAATGATTTATCTCTGGACATTTGTTATGCAATCTATAGCCTGTTTGTAGTTGTGCTGATTTTTTTTAAATATATGACATATTTTGTAGTCTGCTTAAAATAAAGATTTATGTAATGCCCAAGATGTGCCTGTCCTCAGTTGTATGCCCCCCCCCCCATTCTACAATCTGTTATTAAGTAGCTGGAATATTACCTAAGCAGTGGATATTTTAAACATTTGTCAGATATACAATAGGAACTAGTTTATTTTAATAGGTACCAATGCAAAAGCAACCACAGTCATTCTAATCTCTTACATTTGTTTGCATTTATTTTTCCCTCTGTTTTGGCAGCTTGAATTTCAATTTCAGATATAAAACTTTTGGTTCACAGGTTTATAGGTTCCTAGGTGTATATTAGGCTAATGTCCACTATGGCCTTTATAAACCTAGCCATGCAACCCTGATTTATCCCACGAGTTATTGTGACACAGAGGTTATTTTAAAGGGTTTATGTTAGCTAGCAAACAATTTAATGCTTGCCTCTGTTCATCAGAGATATAGGTGCAACACCTGGGGTGAATTTATGATTTGCCATCCACTGGTCCAGGTTATGCTTTAATAGGGTTAGGGAAGGGCTCTGCTTCACATGGATAGGAAGTCTATTCCAGAGAATGGGAATTCTCTGAGATACATACATGTTCCTTCAACATGACCTAGTTATGTTGTCATCAAAGTTTAGCTCTGATGCTGTTCGTTCTAAAGATAAGCAAATGATCCATCAGAGTAGGATCTAATGAAGCCTTATATTCCAGGCAAAGATCACCTCTCAAATGTCTGTAGAAAAGTAAGTATAGAGTTAAGACTTTGAAGTAATCTATATAGGACACTGTGTTTACTCCCTGTAATTTTTTTTTTTTTTTTTGTGACGAACCTCTGTAGCTATTCCAGATGTTGCATGTGCTTAGTCAGGTACATACAGCAGGGGGCGTTATACTCAGTGATGGGTCTGATGAGGGCCAAATACAGTGCCATGATGACATCCCTGGACCTAGATACCATGCCCTTACTTATAAGGTGAGCTATATAGAAAAACTTTCTTGCTACCTTAGAAGCATGTTGATCAAAAGCCAGGTTACTATCTGCATGCTTCCCAAAAACCCTGACTACTGGGTCTACTCCTGGCACTGAATTTTAATCTATGGCTTTGGCACCACTCATTTGTTTGCAGTAGACAGTTGTCAGTGGACATGAGACAATTGCTACATTGTCTCAAGTGACACATAACCACCAAAGTGGCTGCTAAGAAATTCCTAAGGTGAATGTCCATGATGCCAGATCCTTTATTAGGTGAGATACAAGGATGCGGCATATGAGGGTTTTAAAAGAGGGCAACTAAGTATGCTTTTGGGGCTCTGGACTAGACCACACAGTTTAATACTAAATTTAAGGTGCAGTGCTCCTTAACATGCATGCTAGTTGCTCTTTACTCCTTATCATGCACGCTAGTTGCTCTACGCTCCTTAACATGCACACTAGTTGTGCTACGCTCCTTAACATGCACACTAGTTGCGCTACGCTCCTTAACGTGCACACTAGTTGCTCTATGCTCTTTAACATGCACACTAGTTTCTCTACGCTCCTTAACATGCACACTAGTTGCGCTACGCTCCTTATCATGCACACTTGTTGCTCTTTGCTCCTTACCATGCACACTAGTTGCTCTACGCTCTTTAACATGCACACTAGTTGCTCTACGCTCCTTAACGTGCACACTAGTTGCGCTACGCTCCTTAATGTGCACACTAGTTGCACTATGCTCCTTAACATACAGAGTAGTTTCTCTCCAATCACCAAGTCACTGGGTACAGTTTCAGGGGGTGGTTCATTAGAAAAATGTTACCTTTTAGGTGTCTGCTACTATACAGGGCACTATTCAATACCTCTGTGTGATGAGCAGATAGACGCAAGACTGACCAGGCCACCTTTTACTGCCACTAGAAAAGCAGTCCCAAACCTTCTTAATGTAAAAGTGCACTACAGTTGTCCCAAAGTGAATTCCAACAGGACAATCAAACATATTGGCTAGAAACACACACTTATTTTAAAATGACTACAATGTAGGGAAACCAGCAGCAAGGTCAGTAAAAAGCAGGGCCCTTTACATTGAAAAAGGAAAGAAAAAATACAGTAAATACACTGAAAATATAGCAGCAGTACTCATATCTTTTAGAAGTGCAAAAAAAAAAATCAACATAAAGTACTTATCTTTGCCAGACTTGCACTAGATGCAATCTAATAAGTATGTTTTAGCTCTGTTGTGGTATAAGAAAAGCCAGTGTAGCACAATTAAAGATATCCCAACACTGGGAGTATTTGTACACATAGATTGACACTGCTACTGCACTTTGTGTGAATTACTAAGTTTATATATGCAGTGTTCAAATGTAATATTGTGATGTTCTGTTTAGTAAGAAGTCAGGTGCTTTGTTTTTTGTTATTTAACTGTGTACTTTGCATTAAATATTTTGAGTTTGGTGCCATTGCTAATATAAACGTTCTTTCCTATATAAAATAATTTGAGTACCAGTGTACTCCGCACAGTTATCAATGACCTGAAGTCAGCTGAGCAAAACCAGGTCCCCAGAATCACAACTGTTGGAACAAAGCAAATTTCTAAACTTAAAAAGCAAAACAAAACACGGTATAAAAACAATACACCTGAATATCCAAACAAACACAGAAGCATTCCTTAGACATAAGAACATAAGCATCTGATAATGAACTTTTGTAATGGGGCAAAACACTCCGGTGCAACCTGACAAATTGCCAAAATGTAACTAACTGCTAACTCAGATACAATGTAACATCAGAGTTCGATTAAGTAACTAGCAAGATGTTAGAGAACTGTGGCAGTTGACACAATGCTGCAGAACTGTTAGATTCCCTGCAAAATAGAAAATGCATTTAAAACTAAACGAATAATGAATGCATCATTGGTCAAAAAGACAGAGATCGATTATTTATTTATCAAGTTTTCTGTGTCTGAGTGGATCCCCTCAAATTTTCACTGGTATGAGTCCAGTTATTCTCACCATGGGTAACATGTAATTATCGACCATGGTATAAGTAAAGCCAATCTAACACAAAATGGAATCGGTTAATTCAAGCAACAAAAGGAAAATTGGCTAGGTTTAAAATGGTAGGGCAGCTTGCCTAGTACTTAACTGTATACCTAACCTATGTGTGCATGTATGTGTACATGTTAATTGGGTTAGCCTTAATGGGATCATACGCATCTTCAAATGTGAACCCAAGAGGGAAACGCCCTATCAGTTTTAGAACTAGTATCATTTGTTGCACATTTTAAGTCGTACAATTTCTCCAATTAGTTGTACTAGTTTTTAAATAAAGTTATTGGATAATCTGTCTTCTTATGTTTCTTTTGTAATGTGCTTTTTAGCTTGAATGAAAGTTTCAGTGTACGTATTTTTAATTTATAGGTTCATTGGCTCTTCCTATGCTTATAATCAAGGAGACCATGAAGAAGCTCATCCATATCACTCAGTGCTGCTGAGAGATTAGTAGTGCCTTTAATAAACGTATATTATCCTCACATATCTCGGATATAAATTTGTAATCACCTATCCTGTCATCCTGACCGGTTTTAGTGGTTGTCCTGGAAGTAATCTGCTTGAAGGACAGTTTATTTCAGAAATGAGAGAGAACTAGATTAAGGAATTTGTTGCATCAGCTGCTATTATTAATTTGATTGTATAGCGTTAGGTTTATAGAGTGGGTGCTTGTTTTACCACCAGTTATGCTTAGGTGAAGGAATACAAATAGTGCAGGATCATTTGTAGCATAGAAGGGTAAATGGAGATCACCCTTCAGGAGCCTTGAAGCTTAGTAGTGTGACAGGGCACTTACATCTATCAGAATAGTTACAGATAGCCAGACCTAGAGATCTTTTAAGTGAGGAAAATCCTGAAGATTCTTGAGTTAGCTTAGATGCTTAGTGGAAAATATGTCAAAGAGGGTGTTATATTCAAATGATGGGCTTAAGAAGGAGTAATAAGATGGAGCCATAAATTTTCTACAGAGGTCAACCTAGCAATTCTGATTCCAGCTGCTGTCCCCCGATCTGGCACTCCCCCTCAACTCTAAGTTGAGGAGCAGCAAAAAAAAAAAATGATTGGCTCAAGGTGTTGTGCAAAGCACTTTTAAATTCTAACAAGCTCTTGCTACATTTATAGCAAGAAGCTGCTACAGTTTATGCGAAACGAAGACTGAGCAGCATCTGCTTATTACACCCCCCTAGTACTTTGCTCCTAGGGCAGCTGTCTCCTTTGCCTCGCCTAGTGATGCTACTGATTTTCAGAATCTTTAAGATATATCACGACAAATAAGTTGTCCAGTGCAGAAGAATTTTCTAACCACAGGAGAGAAAATTCGTAAGAGGAGAATTTATTGACATACAGGTCCAAGTGTCTAATGACAGGGTCAAATGTAAAAAGAATGTGGCATTTATGCTGGATTTATTAAACAAATTTACACTGCATTTCTTGACATTGCGTGACCTCATGATTAACGGGTGTATATTAGAACATTGAAGTTTCAGAACTTCGAATGTTCTAATATCGACCCCTATTCAGCGAAAGCTGAAAACATCGAACATACAGAACAGCAAATTTTTTCCTAGGGAAAAATTTTGCTGTTCCAAAACACATACACACAACACAAGCACACCAAACAAACAGCAATCTACACACATACACCTAAAATCTTACATCTAACCCTACATTAAACTGTACATACACCACTATATACCCACTTACCTTAACCCAAACCCTAACCCTAAAGTCCGTCACTATCGCGCAAACACCTCACCCGTGGCCTAACCCTAACTCACCTACCCCACCCTAACCTTCACGTCCACACATTCGCACACTTACCTGACCTGCACCCTAACCCTAACTTACCTAACCCAGCCTAACCCTCACGTCCACACAATCGCACACTTACCTGAACCTGACCTGTAACCTTCCACCACAGTACTGAAAATAGCGAAGCGACAGGAACGGACAACCGAATTCTTTCCCTAGGAAAGAATTCAGTTTTCTGTCACTTCGCTATTTTCAGCTTTCACTGAATAGGGGTCGATAGTAGAACATTTGAAGTTCTGAAACTTCGATGTTCTAATATAGACCCTGATTAACATAACATGTAAGGTATTTGCTTGATCCAGCCTTTGCTGAATAATTTGGGTATTGGAATGGGATTTGATAACTGCATCCAGTTTGCAGTCATCAAGCAAATGTGTTTAGATGAGTAGAGCGATGGCATATCCCTGTAGGATACTGCTGATGCAATGTTCTGTGTAGTACAAAAACCCTTGACCTTAAAAGCGCGAGCGCTGTCAGACAACCTGTTAGCCATGCAGCAAACTACAGATGAGTTAATGTTGAGTTGGAAGAGTTTGTCAGAAAACCTAACATGGGAGTTAATGTCAAGGGCATTGTTTTATCCAGGTAGGCAGCAAGGACTCAATGTCCTTTATCTATGGCCTCAGTAAGCCTTTTAAAGCACTTTGTAAATAAATACAATGTCTGGTAGATTTCAACCAATTCATTAATGTACCCTGGAACTGGGAAGACTGCTGCCGCTATACTGCACTCAGATTTACACAATGCTGATGTCTGTGAGGGTAAGGAAGGGTTCATGTTCAAGCATTTTACTATCCAGGCTCCTGGCATTCAGCAGTGCTACATTGATATTATCTACACTGGAAGTTCCTATGCTGGGATGTTCATCAAGTGAAATTTGCCCAAAAAAGGGCACTATGAGGGTAGCAAAAGTTTTAGCAAGTATGCATAAACCAAAGACTGATAGGAACAGGCCATACCTGGAAGCAGTGTGGTTAGTTGACCATTTTTTGCTACACAAACACACATTGTATCCCCTAGAATGATCTGTTTACTAGCCAAGTACTGAAGCCAATTGTTTTATTTGTTTCTTACATTTTATCATAATTTCTGCTTAGAGTAATATACTGCCAGGATCTTTAAAGAAGGAAAGATTGGACAGCTCAACGTATCTGCCTGCGTCTCCCCCATTTGGGAATGTCTGTTGTAATTTATGAGCTGTGCTAGCCACTAATAAGGAATGATAACACTGTTCTGTTATTTTTAAACTGTACTTAAATTATGTAAGGTAAGATGTGAGTGGAGATTTGCCACACTTGATAAATGAAATACTGATCTCATTTACTGATTCTTATTTCAGCATGAACATATACTACTGCTGAAAGACCAATAACAGAGTATAAATCAGTCTCACTACACCTATGCTGTACTCATAATAACTACATGTACTTCTGTTTACTATTGTACTTTCTATACTTAAAAGATACAACCTGAAAGGAAGGGAGGGTGGCCTAATGGTTAAGGTGTTTGTCTTGCAAACACAAGGTGCAGGGTTTGAGCCTCACAAGAGACAATTGGCTAGGCTTAAAATGGCTCGCAAGGGCAGTTATCTTAGTACTAATCTATAAACCTATGAAACATTACCCCACACCTGCCAACATTTCTCCATCAAAATGAGTGACAACTATCTAAATATATGATCACTGTGGTCACACTGACTTAAACAAAAAGAATAAATGTATTTTCCTTTCTCTGAATCAGCACAACTTTGTAGGAATTCTATAACAATTTGGGGATGCAGGGACACATCCCCATATTTTGGGGGGGGTACTTTTATATTGTCTGTTTTTGCTTTTTTATTATGGCACTCAGCTGGAGGACGCAAGATAGTATGATCAGTAGATCAGACTTTGATAACAGCTCAGTATATAATCTTTGACTGCAGAATAATTTCACTTCTTCTGACTATATTATTTAAAGCATTGTAGGATAGTGTGTAAAACTGTGTTTTACTTAAAGTCCATAGATTTTCCAGAGCATAAACGAGAGATGTACATCATGAAGTGTAACGGTTGTGAGGTATGCATTACCCAAGCAACATAAAACAGGTAATTCAATGTGATGCAGAATCCATCCTATATAACCCTTCTACAGCCATGTAGCAGAGATGATCAGTCCTAGAGGTCCTAAGGCTTTGGTTAAGAATGGTGTGTTGGTGGTTCTTGTCATATGTTTTCTAAAGTGGTGATCACTGCACTGATGGAATAGCCCTTTCTCTGCACTTAAAGATCCTCAGAATTGATAGGGCTACAAAGGGGACATATTCTTGTAACACCATACAAAAGTATGTTCCTTATGGGGCTTTCGTGCAAATAGTAAAATTTATGTTATATGGATATAATCTTTTTGTGATTAGCTTTGCACACCATTTGCATGCATGTTGTTTACATTTTGGTGCAGTTGCCTTGCACAGTGTGCAACCAGTTGTTGTGCCTTTTTTGCAGCTGCTCCAGAGCACACAAAACCAAGTACAATCATTGCTGTATTAGTATCTAAGCTGCATGTTTAAAAAAAGGAACAGTCTTAGAAATCTAACAGTCCCATCAGTGGTAAAGGAGCAGAACACTCTCCATGTGATTCTTGAACTATTTCATACTGTGGGAGGTGAGGTTTGGTTGGGGGAGGGGTTGCTACTCTGCAGAGACCTTTCAGGGATCATTTTTCCTAATGGTGATGGCACATGCTGTCCAAAAAGGAAATCCCAGTGGAAAATGAACTGTTAAGAAGTTTAATGACAAAAGAAATGGATATTTGTGATCATCATAGAGTTACAGATGAAAAGTAGCTGAATAGTCAGATAGGGTGTACATCCAGACCCACATTATGAACTATAAAAAAAAAAAAAAAAACAGAAAAAAATTGTGCAAAGGAATTCCACATATCCAGAAGAACAGCATCAGGATTTTAATTAAAATAATCCACTTTAATGTGGTTTTACAAAATAATACAAATTATTAAGCTCTTTCATCCCTTTTGCTATAGGGACTTCATCAGAACTGAACAGAGACAACTGAAACCTCAGTATATACCATACCCCAAAGATGGCAGCACCTAATGCGGCAGCAGCCTCTTAGGCTTTCATTGTTTATATTGTGTTCTTGTGGAAGTTGTCAATATGTGTCCATTTTTATTGGAGTCGCTTGTGGTTGGGTGTGGAGTGGGAGCAGCCATGGTGTCATTGGATCATTCGGATCAGATTAGCTTGGGTGGATGGAATGGCTGGAGTGGTAGGTCAGTTAACAGCCCTACATGTGGAGAGGTGTGCTGAGTGGAGCAAATAGTGGAGACTCAAGTGACAAAGGGTTTCTGTGATGATAGCTGGTGTTGTGTGGAATCCAGATAACATTTTTGGCAGAGGAACTGGACAATTGCTGGTGTGGAGACAAGGTTGGTAGCAGAGTGGATGATGGATTGAGATCATGCAGGACAGTGAAGGCTGTGACCGTTGATCTGGACAAGGGTGGTCGGTGGACACTTGATTGTCTGCTGATTGTGTGCCGTTTGGGTTTTTGAGTTTTGGTTTTCTGTTGCTTTGATGCATGGAACTGGACTGAGATCTGCTGGTGTGATATGGAGCTTTGGTTGGCCTGGACTCTGTGTTGTGTGTTTATTGTTTATGAGCTTATGCTTTTTTTTTTGTTGTTGAAATGGTTCTGTGTTATGTGCATTTATGAGCTTGAAGAAATGTAATTTTGTTCAGCTGTGCACTGTGTGGTTGTATGGTCTGAATGACAATAAGTTTTACTTGACTTTTCCCTCAGACATATTAAGCTCTTTTAATTAATAAACTACCCTAAGATCTTCCTCATCTTCCTCTTATCCTCTATGCAAATGGAATTCCTCTCTTTCTCTTATCCTGTACTCAGATGACACGGTTGTCCACTGCTCAAGCTACTCCCATTCTGTTATGCAAAATATCTCGACTCTGATCTGATCCTTCTCCAAGCATGGTTCATTCAGTACAAGCTACTACTGAACTCATAAAAAAAAAACAAAAAAAAAAAACAATGTTGCTTGGCAATACTCTAGATGAGGCAGTAAGATACCTTTTCCTGGAGGGAAACCAACATTCTCTCCATGTCCAAGGCAGTGCAAGCACATATTTAGAAGGCAGAGACATCCTAGTGCAAAAAAATGCTACATCACATTATTTTGTTTTGTAACTGACAGTTTTGCACTTTCAGTATTCAGGCGTGCATTTTTGATGTTTTATGATCAGCACATTGAGACATGCATTTGTATTTTTTGTTTGTGTGTCACATGTACCCAGATGGATGTTATCTGCACATGAAATGCATGACATGTGGCATAATGTCAGTTTGTTTCAGTTTCTAGGGATGAGAGGGAGAGGAGATGTACATTTCTGTGACATTAGTGTTGCTCTTTATACTGTGCAATCATATGATGCTTGTATGAAGTTACACACAATTTTACCACTCACTCATTCCTGCTTTCTTCATCATGCATTTGTTTATTTATGTTTGTTACCTGGAAGTAGAAAAGACAGACCTGGATAGGAAGGAATACTGGTTGACTAACAGAGAAGCTAAGAAAGCAGTTGCAATAGCAAAGAATAGGGCATCGGAGGCAGTCTACCACTACTCTGGAAAGTGACTTAGTAGGTGACACAAAGAAACTATATCAGGTTGCAAAGTAAAGACAGAAAGATAAGGAAGATAGTCAGACACCCTTCATAAGGGATGCCAGCAGCAGCCTGCTCACCAGTCCGCAGGACACCAAAGACAGATGGAAGGAGTACTTCCTGCAGCTTCTAAATGAAGAAACCCCCAGAGAAGCTGCACTGCCCCAGACACAGTCCATGATGATGGAAGAAGGGGACCCCACCACAGAAGAAGTAAGAACAGCACTAAGGAAAATAAAGTCAGGGAAAGTAGCAGGCTCAGATGATGATAAAGACGTTGGGTAAGATAAGGGAGAAATGGCTCCTGAGGGTACTCGTAGCAGTGTGAAGAGAAAGGCGTATCCCAGGTGACTGGAGAATAAGCATACTCATGCCGACGTACACAAAAGGGACATCCACAACTGTGGGAGGTACAGAGGTATCAAACTCCTGTCACATTGCATGAAAGGTTCTGGAGATAGTGATTGATAAATGGATACACAGAGTAGAAGAAAGTAAGATGGGAGATGAGCAGTTCAGATTCAAGTTAGGATGCAACACAACTGCCCCAATGTTTGCAGTGAGACAGATATTGAAAAGAAACTAGAGATGAGGAAAGAGTCCAATTTGCCATTCCTAGACTTAGAAAAAGCATATGACAAAGTCTCAAGAAAGCTGATTTGGGCAGTCCTGCAGTGGTTCAAAGTCCCAGGAACATTGATAGAATTAGTGCAAGTTATGTACAAGGACCCAATGACTCAGTTATGAACAGTGTTTGGTTTCACAGAGGAGGTTTCCAGTGGGAGTGGATATGCATCAGGGTTCATGTCTGAGCCCACTGCAGTTTACACTGGTGATGGACTACATCAGCAAGGGGACAGATCAACAAAGTTGTTTTATCCTAGTGATGTGGCATTACAGACAGGCTGAGTAAGAATTTCAGCAAAGGATAAGGGAATGGAATGCAAAACCGAAGGCACATGGGATGAAACTGAGTACAGATAAGAGTGGTAATGGCAGCAAATTGGGGAAATCAGAAGAAGTTGAGAATAGAGATAGAAGGGAAGATAGTGGAACAGATTAACCACTTCAGGTATCTGCGAGAGGTGGATGAGAAGAAGGGGTGTCTGAATGAAGAGGTCAAAGCTAGAATCAGAGGGGCTGCAGCCAACTGGCATCGAGTGTCAGGGGTAGTGTATGACAGAAGAATGAATGAATGAATGAATGAAGAATGTCAAAAAAGCTGAACCCTAAGGTGTACAAAACAGAAGTGTGACAAGTACTACTGCATGGTACAGAAACCTGGGCGGTAAAGGCAGAGCAGATGAGGAAGCTAGTGTTGGTGAAAATGAAGTGCCTGAGACAGGTGGTAGGATGTATACTGTGGGACAGACAAAAAAATTATCACAAAAGAGCAGAAGCCAAAGTAGTTCCAAATGAAGAAAAACAACAGATTCCAGTGGTTTGGTCACATGTGCAGAAAAGCAAAAGACAATCTGGTGAAGAAGATTTGGTACAGACAGGAAGAAGAAGGCATGAGGAAATGAGAGTGTCCGGCAAAGAGGTGGTTGGACTGTTTGAGAGAAGATCTGAGACTGTCAGTCATGAGTGTCGAAGAAGGTAGGACTGTGCCATTGATTAGAGAGAGATGGCGACAGTTAACATGACACCCCAACCCCAAGTAGAAAATGGGAAAAAGATGTTTGATGATCATGATGACCTCATGTAGAATGCTAATCCTAAGGATGTATTTCAGGTTCATCTCAGGAAAATCTACATAACAAAGAAAAGAATCTGCTGCAAACACAGACACAAAATCCTGACTGCAATTGAACAATAAGGGAAATACACTTAAGTAGACATTATATAAAGATAAATTCAGTCACAAGCTTATAACAATATTAAATAGTTATACGATGATCTTGACACAGTAACATACTTTAATGCATAATGTTATAAAAACACATACATGAGGACTAATAGTTCTATTCTCAGACTTATGGGTCTCATGGTGTTAGCTTTAGGCCTAAGTTTTGGTTTTGAAGGTACAAAGAGGTGGAGTATAGAGTATGAAAAAGGAAATCAATACAGATGATAAAGGAATGGAGGGAAGAAAAAGTAATGATGAAGACTTTAGTGTATGATTAAAGGTGCTGTGAGTTGTGTTTATGAGTGCAAGGTGTAAAAACCATGTATGTAGTTTAGTGTTTTAGAAGAATTGTGTCTCTAGGCAGAAGCACTGAGATATTAAGTGGGCTTATATACCAGAGATGAAGGAAGCACATTTCTCCCCTCTTTCTGTTCTGCAAAGCCATAAATTCAGATAATAAGCAGATGGACTGGAGTCTCAGAAAGGAATGGTTCCTGACCCACATCTTTTGTTTGCTGGGATAGGATTCAGCTCCTTACAATCTTGAACTGGAAGAAATGGATATTGAAAATAAGTGGATGGATGGATGGATGGATGG